>NC_047084.1:482492152-482832282 GCF_902459505.1 Geotrypetes seraphini
ATAGCCAAACAAATATTAATACAAAGTACACTTCCTCCTCCCCCTCCCTGGATGTGTATAGAGATCAACTAGGAAATAAAGGTTTATTCGATTAATCCGTTTTAGCAAATGCAGCTAATGGACACTATGTTTCTTTAAACTTTTTATTACGTTCCAATTATTCAGCACAAACAACAAAAGAAAAAACCCCAACAGGGTCTGCAGTAAGAAATACGAAAGCAAAACAAGAAGAAACTGCAGACAGACGTACAATTATGCAGGCTGTTTATTGTATCAAACCAATGAGTGCGATTAACATTACCACCTTAAAACAAACCAAGGGACCCGATACGGTCCGTGTTTCGGTTACCACGCCTTCATCAGGGGTCCCAATTTGCTACGCAGGAGTTTATGCATAGGCCGCTCTTTGGTGATTGTTTGCTGCACATGCTAATCTAATGTTTTTTGTTTGCGGTTCCGACTGATACCTTATCAAACTGGAACCCCTGATGAAGGCCTGCATCATTGTACGTCTGTCTGCAGTTTCTTCTTGTTTTGCTTCCAAATGTTCAGCATTCATTCTTTCATGTCTATAATATTGACAAAGAGTTTCCCACCAAAAAGTAAAGTTCAATCTGTCCCAGTTTTTCCAATTTCTCGTTATTAACTGCATGGCTACTCCCGTCACAATAAGAAGTCTGTTTGTTTGTTTTTTTTAATCAATTGGACTCTTAGATTTCAATAAAGTCCCAAATAAAACAATGTCATAAGACAGTGGAATAGAAGCCTCCAATATCCTGTTAATTTTACCCCAAATTGATTTCCAAAAGTTGAATATCAACGGACAGTAGAATAACAAATGATCCAGTGTCCCTACATCAAGATGACAGTGCCAGAATCTATTAGACTTTGAACTATCCAACTTTTGTAAATGAATTGGGGTCCAAAAAATTCTACACAACAAAAAAAAACAAGTTTTTCTCATAGATGCTAACACTGTACATTAGAGAATGACATGGTGACAAAATTCATCACCATTCCCATCCCCGCAGATAACCGCGGGAAATAATCCCATGTCATTTTCTAGTGTCTATTTCAACCTCGTTCCTTCTACACCAGCATTCTTCAAAGCAAAGCTTGCGGGTCAGTGCCCAATTATACTATTGATTCTTTCCTCTCTCCTTAAAGAATGACATGAAGATGGTTTCCCGCGGTTATCCGTGGGGGACGGGAACGGTGATGAATTTTGTCACCGTGTCATTCTCTACTATACATCTCATTCTCCAAGTCCAAATCCGTGGCCATTGTGTAGCAGAAAAAAAAAGAAAAAGAAATATGCTGCTTTGTTTCAATGCTCCAAATGTCTTTTAGGTTTGTTTTAGGTTTTTTAATCAAATATTCAGATATTAGTTTGTACCACTTGGCGGCCTGGTGCCCTTGCAAATCTGTCTGGAAACATAGGCCGGGCAAACTATACTGATTTTTTAAGTAACGCCAGTCAGGGAACCCTTTCTGAATCACCTGTTTCATCTGCAACCATTTATAACCCTGAGATTTTGAAATGTCAAATTATTGTTGCAATTGTAATAAATTTACCATTTTCCCATTTTGAATTACATTATCTAGAGCAGTGTTCTTCAACCTTTTTACACCTATGGACCGGCAGAAATAAAATAATTATTTCATGGACCGGCAAACTACTAAGACTGAAATTTTTTTTTAAAAACCATCGCCGCCCCGTCCCCGCAAGCTCGGTCCCACAAACCATCTGATCCCATCCGCACAAGCCTCAAATAGTTATAATTTTATATTGAACATATTTTATTAAAGTATAAAAAGAAACAATATTCTATACAATTGTCATTTTATAAATACAAATAATACAGGGCAAAGATCAACAAAACCCCTTTCTCCCCTCCCCTTCACATATATCCCCTCTACTATCAAGAAAACTGAATAAGCCAAATTATTACAGAATGCTACACAAATATCAAGTAACAGAATACCACAGTCACACATGACAGGAATGGTGTTAGGGGAGTGGAACTAGGGCAACTGCCCCCTGGTCAGAGAGAGCCCTAAGCCAGCTGGAAGCTAAAGAAGCACTGCCTGGGCTTTGCACTCCCCAATTATGTCTAGCAAGATACATATTTCAAATCTGATATATTTGAATCACAAGATAGAAATAAAATTATTTTTTTCTACCTTTTGTCGTCTCTGGTTTCTGCTTTCATTGCCTTTTCACTCTCTTCCAGCCAGTATCTGCCCTAAGAACATAAGAACATAAGAATTGCCACTGATGGGTCAGACCAGAGGTCCATCATGACCAGCAGTCTGCTCACGCGGCAGCCCTCTGGTCTAAGACCAGCACCCTAACGGAGACTAGCCCTACCAGCGCACGTTCTTGTTCAGCAGGAACTTGTCTAACTTTGTCTTGAATCCTTGGAGGGTGTTTTCCCCTATAACAGCCTCTGGAAGAGCGTTCCAGCTTTCTACCATAGAACTTCCTTACATTTGTATGGAATCTATCCCCTTTCAACTTTAGAGAGTGCCCTCTCGTTCTCCCTGCCTTGCAGAGGGTGAACAACCTATCCTTAGCTACTAAGTCTATTCCCTTCAGTACCTTGAATGTTTCTATCATGTCCCCTCTCAATCTCCTCTGCTCAAAGGAGAAGAGGCCCAGTTTCTCTAATCTTTCGCTGTACGGCAACTCCTCCAGCGCCTTAACCATTTTAGTCGCTCTTCTCTGGATCCTTTTGAGTAGTACCGTGTCCTTCTTCATGTACCAGTGCTGGACGCAGTACTCCAGGTGAGGGCGTACCATGGCCCGGTACAGCAGCATGATAACCTTCTCTGTCTCTTCAGTTCAGCATCTGCCCCTTCCATTCACTGTCTGTCTTTCCCTGCCATCTCTCCTCCTGCCCCCCCCCCCCCCAATTTGGTCTGGCATCCATCATCTTCCTTCTGTTCCCCTCATGGTCTGGCATCTCTATCCTTCCCTCCCCCTGTGGTTTTTAGCATATCTCTCTTCTCATTTCCTTCACTCAGATCTGATATCATTCTCTGCTCTCTCTTCCCTTTTCTTCTCTGGTCTTCCTTCTCTATTTTCTGCCTCCATCTAAATTAAATTCTTTCTTACTATTTAGTCCCGTTTCCCTCTTTTCACTGTGTCTACGCACAGCTTGTCACCCCTTTCCCTCACTCCTCCATTATCTTACTATTTTCTTCCCCCTTTATTTATCTCCTCCTTCTATCCAGTATGTGTTCTTTCCCCACTTCCATTCAGCATCTGCTCTCCCCTCTCAACTGACATCCATCTGCCTTTTGCTCTCTCTCCCTTCTTCTTACTTCCATCATCTGTCCCCTTCTCTCTCTCTCATCTCCTCCATTCCATCATCTGCCCCTTCTCTCTCTCTCTCTCTCTCTCTCTCTCCCCCCCCAACTTCCATCATTTGCCCCCTTCCCCTCACCTTTGTGGGTCATTTTCTTTCCCCTGAGGGTGGCTCATGTCACAGGGGAAGCTTTGGCCGAGCAGAACCGCTTGATTGACAGTGGAACTTACTTGATTGATGTCGATGCTGGGGCCCGTTGCTGTTTGAAGGAAAAAAAAAAGGCGAGAGGAAGGGAAACCTCCAGGACAGCTGCTATTTGCCCTCCTTCAGCGGCCCAAGAGTCCAGACCAACAGCGGCAGCTCTGTGTACTTTTAACTTCGGCACAGAGCTGCCCCTAAGCAATAGTTTAGCGCGGTTTCATGAGGCAGCCTTGGGGCCTTTGCTAGGCCGGCCCGCTTCGATGATGCGATGTGGGCCGGCCTAGCAAAGGCCCCGAAGCTGCCTTATGAAACCGCGCTAAACTATTGATTAGGGGCAGCTCTGTGCCGAAGTTAAAAGCATACAGAGCTGCTGCTGCTGGTCTGGAGGTGCGAAGACAAGGCAGGAGGCAAACGCGGTGGAAGGCAGGAGTCCCGGCACAGCGACTGCAACAGGAAGTTGCAAGTCAGCTGACGCTGGCCTTTCGTTGCGGCGGGGACCGAATCCTTTGCGGACCGGCAAGATTTTGTTTGTGGACCGGCACCGGTCCGCGGACCGGCGGTTGAAGAACTGTGATCTAGAGTACGTATGCCTGCCTGCAACCAATGTTTCCAGAGGATTTTAGACTCACCAATTTGTATCTTGGAGTTTAACCATAGGGATTGACACGTGGAATGTTGTATTGGAGTAGGAGTTAAAGTATTAATAAATTTTAATGTATTCCAAGTGGAAAGAAGAATACTATTGTCCTTGTACAGTATATTCTAGGAAGCTTGATACTCAAAATATGGCTAAGACGTAATGGGCATTCTCACTATAAATGAGAGTATAAAAGTATATATCTAATTCTCTTTTCAAGTTAATAAAGCTGTGGACTGGTCGTTGGGCTGCTAAAGATAATATACCCAATCAGTTTGAAATACATCAGAAGTGAGCAAATGTTATAAAGGAAGTAGTAAGGGCATTTAGTTTAATTTAATTTATTGCATTGAAAAAGTCTGCTAGTAGTAATGCCGCTATGAAGCCCTGTGTGGGGTTCTATTCCAATAATAGGCCGTATGCTGTTTGAGAAGTTGTAAGTAACGAAGGATTTTTTGAAATTAATTTTGTTTTTATGGTTTAAATTTATATTGATATATGGCTGCTTTTTCTAGAGTGCTGCAAACATCTTCGTCTTGATAAAGCGAATAGGGAAACACGTATTGTGTCAACTCACCGGAGACCATATACTGTGTCGAGGAAGCTCTGGATTTAACAGATGAATTGAATGAATTGATAAATTATAGCTGGATGAATTAACTTTGAAATGAATGAGCTTGAACATTTATTGTGATTTTTGTATTTTGATTTTTGTTTTTGTTTTGATTTGATGGGGAGCACAGTGCACTTTTGGATTTGCAGCTGAGCCCAGGAGGATACAACAATTCTAATGGAGATAAGTACTCCACTACTCTTATTTATTTACTGCTGGTTTTTACCTGCTTTATTTATTGGTAGGGAGGGAAGAGTGCAATGATGACTTAAGCTTGATGAACTAATAGAATCCTGCGCTCACGTATTGTATAGGTCACTTTGGCTTTTACTGAGCACTATTATTTATAAGAATTATGTTATAGATTTTTTATTATATTGCAAATTAGCAAATTCTCTATTTTTTTGTAGAAGCATTAAGATGTAATGGGGCCATAAGATCACTTTCCAATATCAGCCAATCCAGCAGATTCTCCATGAGTCCAGGAAGGATCCAATGCATACCCTGACGCAAAATAAAGGCTTGGTGAGACCTGTAAAAGTTTGAAAAATTTACCCCTCTCACCGATAGTGATTTTTGCAAAGATACTAAGGGCTCCTTTTACGAAACCGCGTTAGCGGCTTTATCGCACACGACTTTTTATCAAGCACTAGCCCCCACTCTAGCCAAAAAACTACTGCCTGCTCAAGAGGAGGCGGTAGCAGCTAGCGCAGCCGGCAGTTTAGCTGCGCTATTACGCGCATTAAACCGCTAATGCAGCTTCGTAAAAGGAGCCCTAAGTTTATTCTAGTAGTTTTACCCAGCCAAAGAAATTTTATAAGAATACCATTTAATTTTTTATAAAAGGAACTTTGAAAAACAAACAAACTGGTAACATACTCATTTGGTAACAAACCACAGGCAAAATCATCACTTTGATGGTTTGGACTCTCCCTCACCAAGAAAGATGTAATAGATTCCAATGCTCACACGTTTCTTTGACTTTCAATAATAAGGATTTTTCATTTACTGTCATTGTGTCTTCCAATGTTCTTTGAATCATTATACCCAAATATTTTATACCAAAGGAATGGGAATGGATCAAATAAAGCTTTTACACAGTGTACATTCAATGGAAGAACCTCTGATTTACTCCAATTTATTTTATATCCAGAAAATTTGTTAAAACGATCAATCAATTCCAGTAATTGAGGGATGGTTGATTCAGGATTTTTCAAATGAAGCAAAATATCATCTGCATAAGCCGAAACTTTATAATCTCGACCTGCATATAGAAGTCCCTGTATCTCCTTTGCCTGCTGAATAGCTAACAACAAGGGTTCCAAAACAATATAAAAAAGCAAAGGAGATAAGGGATATCATACTATAGATATGATTATAACTTCTTTTAACACCCAGAGACCCAGTGTTGTAATATTACAACATCACATTTAAGGCTACAAAATAAACCCTCCCCCATTTTTTTTCTTTTTAAAACTTCATGTACATTACTAATAGAACCTATTGTTCAGTTCTGCAACACCATTGGATGGTTGAATGTGTAAATAGGTCTGTTTATCTGGCCATGAAGTCATACAACCCTGTTGCCTGCTTTGGAGTATATCATCTTGTTGTTTTGGACGGGATACATCAGGACTAAAGTAAGTAAAAAGCTTGAAATATTTTTTTATGTGATCATTAATATGTGTAGATCATGCAGATTTTATGACATCATTGAATATACTGATTTTAAGAGATTTAGAGCTGGTTATTTCTATGTTGTAATTTTACAACAGTGGGTCAAAGTGATAGCAAGGTTTTGTCTGCACTCCCCTGAGACCCAGTGTTGTAATATTACAACATCACATTTAAGGCTACAAAATAAACCCTCCCCCATTTTTTTTCTTTTTAAAACTTCATGTACATTACTAATAGAACCTATTGTTCAGTTCTGCAACACCATTGGATGGTTGAATGTGTAAATAGGTCTGTTTATCTGGCCATGAAGTCATACAACCCTGTTGCCTGCTTTGGAGTAATGATGTCCATTCCCTCTGCACACCACTGGAGTACTTTCAGAAGTTTGTGACAGAAGATATGATCAACGCTCTGGCAGATAACACAAATCAGTACAGTTTTCAGAAGAAAGGATCATCTATAAACACAAACACAAAGGAAATAGAGCAAATGATTGGCATGTATCTGAAGATGGGTCTTGTCCAAATGCCTGGAGTCCGTATGTACTGGGAAGCAGACACAAGATACAGTCCTGTCGCTGATGTAATGTCACGAAACAGATTCCAGTCTCTGTTGACATCATTACATTTTGTGAACAATCTAACCGTGTCTGAGATGGAACAAAAAAGTGACAAACTCTGGAAACTCAGACCATGGCTTGATGCTTTCAGAGAGAAATGCCTAAAAGTGGTCCCTGAAGAACATAACTCTGTTGATGAAATGATGATCCCTTTCAGGGGGAAATTCAGCAGCATCAAACAGTACATGCATGGCAAGCCAAACCCATGGGGGTTCAAGCTGTGGGCAAGGACTGGAATCTCTGGTATACTTTGTGATTTTGATGTGTACCAAGGCAGTGTGAATGGAATACGGGCAAGATCTGAACTTGGACTATCAGGGGATGTTGTGATGAAACTTGCTTCCACACTTCCACATAGTCACAACTACAAGATCTATGCAGACAACTTTTTCACCAGCATCCCATTGATAGTTAGGCTGCTGGATTGTGGAATTCATTACACAGGAACAGCCAGACAAGTGCGCCTTCCAAACTGTAATCTTGAGGATGAGAAAAGCTTGAAGAAAAAGGGAAGAGGAAGCTTTGATGTCAGAGTGGAGTCAAATCACAACATTTGTGCTGTGAAATGGTTTGACAACAGACAGGTTACACTTGTGTCTTCCTTTGCTGGCCCACAACCAGTGGAGAAGATTCAACGCTGGGACAAAACTGCCAAAAGATTTGTTGAAGTTGAGAGGCCTTATATCGTGGCTGCCTATAACAAATTCATGGGCGGAGTGGATTTGTTAGACTCATTTGCAGCAAAATACAAGTTTCCACTGAAGTCCTACCGCTGGTACCTTTACATCTTCTGGCACACCATTAACCTAGCTGTGATCAATGCTTGGCTCCTGTACAAAAGGGACTGCAAAGCTTTGGATATCCCAAAGAAACAGATGCTAAACAGGAGAATGTTTCAGGCCCAGTTGGCATCTTCTCTTATCCTGATCGGAACGGCTGGGTCAGTGTCAAAGCGAGGGCGACCATCTGCAAGCCCAGTTTCATCAAGAGGGGGCACCTTGACTTCCCAAAAGAGGCAGTTTACAGATGATGGAGGTTCTTCAGCTGCCATGACAGCCAAAAAGTCAAATGCACACCCTCCAAAGGAAGTTTGCAAGGACATGATTGGACATTTTCCCATCAAAGCCGATAGAGGACGGTGCCGACACTGTGCAAAAGGCTATACCAACACACTTTGCAGGAAGTGCAATGTTCGCCTGTGCTTTTCAGAGCAAAATAACTGTTTCTGGAACTACCATAACTGAATAAATGAACAAATAAAACATGCACATATAGGGCTCGATTCACAAAACCGTGCTATGAAGATAGCACAAGTGCTATTTCATAGCGTGGCCGTTTTTACCCGTATTTGCGCTAACATGAAATTTTTTGTGCAAAAACACGAAATTTCTTGATTACCGCTGATAGAAGTCAATGGGCGCTTCACAGGGAAAAATTTGCGTTTTTATATGATACTCATTTTTTGTATTAAATTGATAATAAAAATTACTTTTTTCTTTATTATACTATTGTTGTTGTGTATATACATAAACTTAGGTGGGTCTTTATAAGCTGTAAAGTACAAATAAACTTTTAATTATTCCTTACATGTGTTCAGAGAGAGAGTGACACTATTGAAATTCTGCTACCTTACAGGCCCAGCGTTGCAATTTTACAACATCCTCCCCAAAAGTTACTAAAATGTCAAAATAAAAAAAAAAAACACTGATTTAGGGATCACAAGCCTCCTATAACAACATGTGAACGTTCGAAAACATTTTTTTACGTTTTTTTCTATATTTGGGTCTCTGTGGGAAACTTCTTATCAATTAGAATCCTGTCTTCCAATTCCCTGGTCTGATCACTTTCTTATATCAATATCTTACTTTACCTCTTTGACAAAAATAGATACTCTACTTCAAACCATTACATACAGAGATTATAACAGCCTATCATCAGACTTAATTGTTGATAATCTGAATTTAACTTTTCAGGACTTAAAAACTCATTCCATAGAAGAGCTTTTACTTCAATGGGATCTATCCATCAAAAATTTGTTAGATTCTTTAGTCCCAATACAAACTAAAACTATTTCAGCAAGGAGAAAAGCTAACCCTTGGTTCACCTCAGAACTTGGCTTAATTAAAAAACAACTTAGATCATTAGAAAGACAGTGGAGGAAAAATAAGAGCCAGTTAAATTTGGATAAATTTAAAGAGCAATCAATTATATACAAAAACAAAATTAATCAGGCAAAAATGAAATTTTACTCTAACCAAATTTTCAAAGCGAAAAATGTTTCTATGTTGTATTCCATCCTTAAATCTATCTCTCCCTCTCATAAAAAACAAGTTCCCTCTACTAATTCAGTTCCCTCGGCGCAAGAACTTGCAGATTACTTTAAAAAAAAAATTAAAGATATAAGAGAAAATCTTTTACAAACAAACAACTCAATTTCAGTCTTGGACATTGAACCTAATTCTTCTTTGTCAGCAAAATGCTCTCACTTTAATCTTCCAACTTTAGGAGAGCTAGAAGCCCTCGTAAAAAATATTAACAATAAGGGATCTCAGGCTGACAAAATCCCTCCTTTTATTATTAAAAGATATTTAGCAATTTTTGGCCCTTTAATATTAAGTTTGATTAATGAAAGTCTGAAGCAAAGTACCATGCCATTAGATTGGAAAAAAGCTATTATTCGTCCGATTTTAAAAAATTCAAAGATTAGCTCTGAAGAAATATCAAACTATAGGCCCATAGCTAATATTCCTTATATAGCAAAACTAACAGAAAAGATAGTATATAATCAAATTTCAGAATTTGTAGAAATGACAAATATTCTTCATCCTAATCAAACAGGCTTCAGACAATACCACTCCACAGAACACTCCTTGATTGGCATGACCTCTTCCATAATATATCATCTCGATCATCACTCATCTGTCCTTTTGATCTCAATCGACCTCTCATTGGCTTTCGACACCATTGATCACGCTCTTCTACTTAATAGACTTCAATCTATCGGCATATCTGATCAGGTACTTGCTTGGTTCCACTCCTACTTTGACAACCGTTTTTCTACAGTCAACTTTAATAATACCACTTCGGAAAGTTTCTCAGTTCCATATGGAATCCCACAAGGGTCTATTCTCTCTCCTCTTTTATTCAATATTTTTCTTGCCCCCCTCATGACCCTCTGTCAATCCATAGGTTTTACTGTATTTGCATATGCGGACGATATACAACTTTTACATTCCTTGGATCCCAACAGTTCGTATGAAATAGCCAATATTAATTCCAAACTCGACCAGATTCATCAGTGGCTGGAATTAAATAGACTTGCTCTAAATATTGATAAAACAAATGTCTTACTATTCCCATGGAAAGATACTTTTACTCTCATTAATCCAATTACTATTAGAGGTATTCCTCTGAAACTTATTCATAAGATCAAGATTCTCGGAGTAATTTTTGACGAAAAATTAACTTATCATGAACATATTAGTCATGTTGTGAAATCTACTTTTTATAGTCTCCGCCAAATACGTTCAATGAAAAAATTTCTTTGTCCAAAATCCCTGAATATTTTGATACATTCCTTAGTAATTTCAAAGATAGACTATTGTAATGCCTTATTTAAAGGAATAGCACAAAAGGAAATTAAGCGCCTGCAGATTATCCAAAATACCTCGATTAAACTTATAGAAAACGCTTAGAAATTTGACCACGTTACACCGTTGCTCGAGAAAGCTCATTGGTTGCCAGTTTCATACCGAATAATGTATAAATTGAATTTGCTCACTTTTAAATCAATACTTTTTAAGACTCCGGCTTTTATTTATAAATTTTTAATTCCCTATAAAACTTCAAGAGTTTTACGATCAACTGATCAACATTTATTAGTCGTTCCATCATTAAAAGTTATAGGTACAAGACGACATTCTATCTTTTCAGTTACAGCTCCTCTAGCCTGGAACGCCTTGCCAATTTATTTAAGAGAAGAAAGAATTTTAGATAAATTTAAGAGCAAGCTTAAAGGATTTCTTTTTAAAGATGCTTTTAGCGATTAATTGATTTTTTTTACATTTTATATTGAATCTTTTTTTTTTTTTAGTCCATTTACAATTTCCGTACCTCTCCCTATTGTTTTTATCCTTAAATGTTCCTTTTATATTGAATTGTATTTCTTTCCATTACCTTACCTACTGTTGTCACGTATGTTTATTGTTATATTGTAATGTTTAGTCATGTTAAGTATTTCAGACTATTCTGATTTGTTTTAAGTTGTTATAATTATGTATTTTTTTACCCGAAATCTGTAATTGATGTTGTACATCGCCTAGAACAGGGGTGTCAAAGTCCCTCCTCGAGGGCCGTAATCCAGTCGGGTTTTCAGGATTTCCCCAATGAATATGCATTGAAAGCAGTGCATGCACATAGATCTCATGCATATTCATTGGGGAAATCCTGAAAACCCGACTGGATTCCGGCCCTCGAGGACCGACTTTGACACCTGTGGCCTAGAACCTTGAATAGGCGATTAATCAAATCTTATAATAAACTTGAAACTTGAAACATGATCCTTGTCTAACTCCCCTCTTCAGACAAAAACGCTCCGAGAATGTATTATTAATAATCTGGCAGAAGGGGAACTATACAAAGTTTGAATCATCTGAATAAATCCGGATCCTATTCCAAACCAATCCATTGCTTGGTACATAAATGTCCATTCTTCACGATCAAAGGCCTTCTCTGCATCCAAAGAAACATAGAAGGCCGGATAATCTATTGTTTTTGCTAAATTTTGCATATGAAGTGCCAATCTAGCATTATTTGCAGAATGTCGTTGAGCAACAAAACCCGTTTGGTGCATTCCAATCATATAAGGAAGAACCTTAACTAACCTCAGAGCCAATAATTTAGCTAGAATTTTACCATCCACATTAATTAAAGAAATAGGCCTGTAGTTTGAAACGAACATGGGATCTTTATTTGGCTTCGGCAAAACAATGGTTAGAGCTTCTGCCATAGTGCCTGATATCTGACCTTTCGTCAGTTGTGATTGATATAATTTAAAAAGATGTGGTAACAGTACAGTTTGAAAGGATTTGAAAAACTCCACTGTGAATTCATCACTACCCGGAGCGGATCCAGCTCTGAAATACTTCAATGCTGACTGGAGTTTGGTAAATGATATAGGCACCTCAAGTTTTTCTTTTACATGCTCGGGAATTTTTGGCCCAATAATTGAATTTAAGAATTCTTTTCCTTCATTTTCTTTGTTTGAATAAAGCTCAGAAGAATATAAAGCTTTATAATAATCCAAAAATTGTTTTAAAACATCCCCAAAGTGGGTGTGAATTTAACCTTTTTCATCCTTAATGGCCGCAATCTTTACTCTTCTCTTTTTAGCTTTAAGATAGTTAGCCAATAATCTTCCCGCTTTATTCGAGTTTCCATAATACACAGCTTGCTGACAAAACAAATCTTTCCTAGCCAATTGTGAGGAAATCTCATTATATTTAGCTTTCAACAGGGCATTCAAAGTATCTTGTTCCCATTTCAAAGCCAATTGTGACTCTAAAGTCAAAATAGTTTGTTCCAAATTGGAAAATTTTTATTTAAGTAATTTCCTAACATACGCCGAGTATGAAATAATCTGCCCTTGCACTGTAGCTTTGAAAGCATCCCATATAGTTTCCAAAGAGATTTTCTCTGAGATGTTGAATTGAAAATATTCATTCATCAAAAGACAATAGAACAACAGATGATCCAATGTCTAAATGACAGTGCCAGCATATATTAGATTTAGAATTATCTAACTGATGAAACCTAACAGGGGTCCAAAAAGATCTATGTAATAAAAAAAACCCAATATCTGTCTCATAGATGCTGACGCTGTACATTTCAATCTCAAAGTCCAAATTCATGGCCATCGAGATGCAGAAATATACTGCTTTATCTCGATGCTCCAAATGTTACGAAGACCATTTTTTGGTTTTTTATTCAAAAACTCTGATATTAATTTATACCACTTGGCGGCCCGATGTCCTAATGAATCTATCTGGAAGGAAAGGATCTGCAAACTATAATAATAATTTTTTAGATTTTGCCAATCAGCGAACCCCTTCTGAATGGCCTGTTTCAACTGTAACCACTTATAATTTTGACATTGGGACACTTATCATCTGTTGTTCTATTGTCCTTTGATACTTAGCTTCTGGAGGTCAATATGGGGTAGAATAAATAACATTTTGGAATCATCAATTCCTCTAATGTATGAGGCAGTTATTTGTGGTACAATATTACATGTTAAACCCCTTATAGATCACTATAAAAGTCGTCTTTTCCTTATAATGACTGGGATAGCCATCCAGATGATCACCCGAAATTGGAAGAACTGTGATTGTTTAAATTTTTTGTTCTAGTGGGCAAGCCTTTGCTCTAGTTATAGATTTGAAAGAATAAATGCTGAAAATTTAGGACATCCTATATAATAAAACCCTAGAGCGCTCATGCGCACTTGAAATTTCGTGATCCCTGCCGCCGTGATTTCTGATCCATGGCAGCCAATCCGGTGGCAGGGAACATTCTGGCCACTCCCCTCCTCCCGCTCTCACTCACCCTGGAAGCCAAGCAAGCTCTCTCCCTGCCCGCGTCCTCGGCAGGGAACACAACTCGGCCCTCACTCGCCGCCGCCGCTGCTACTGTTGCTGATTCTCCTGTAAAGAGCAGCCTGCGATGGTGGCCGGCTTTAGCGAACCTCGCAGGCCGCTCTCCAACTCGGTAGCACGTTCCCTCTGACGTGATCCCGTGCGTCAGAGGGAATGTGCTACCGAGGCTGGAGAGCGGCCTGCGAGGTTCGCTAAAGCCGGCCACCATCGCAGGCTGCTCTTCACAGGAGGATCAGCAGCTGAGAGGAGCCGCCGCCGGCACTTTTAAAGCTTAAAATAAAAACCTTCGGCCGCAGCAGGCCAGCCCGCGGGAAGGGAAGGGGGAGGGGCCGAACAGAGCACGCCAGATCGCAGGGAGGGGCCGAACGGAGCAGGATAGCTCAGGTAAGAGAAGGGAATTGCTTCAGCAGGGACCTGGAGGAGAAGGGAAATATCACTGCTGCTTCTGCAAAGGAAAGTGGGGGGGGAGAGAAGGGAATGGGGGGTGAGGGAAAATGCTGCTACTACTTCACAGGGACCTGGAGGGGAAGGGAAATATCACTGCTGCTTCTGCAAAGGAAAGTGGGGGGGGGGGAGAGAAGGGAATAGGGGGTGGGGGAAAATGCTGCTACTACTTCACAGGGACCTGGAGGGGAAGGGAAATATCACTGCTGCTTCTGCAAAGAAAAGTGGGGGGGAGAGAAGGGAATGGGGGTGGGGGAAAATGCTGCTACTACTTCACAGGGATCTGGAGGGGAAGGGAAATATCACTGCTGCTTCTGCAAAGGAAAGTGTGGGGGGGGGAGAGACAGAAAGAAATACAGACAGACAAAGGAGGCCAGGGAGAGAGACAGACAGAAATAAAGACAGACAGGGGACCAGAGAGACAGACAGAAAAAAAGACAGACAGACAAAGGGTGCCAGGGAGAGAGAGAGAAAAATAGCAGGAGGGAGAGAGACAGGAAGAAAGAGACAGGAGCAGGGAGAGAGACATAAATAAAGAAAGACAGACAGGCATATATTCTAGCACCCGTTAATGTAACGGGCTTAAAGACTAGTGGTAATATATTTCAATTAATATGGGGCCCATTGGCATCTTATGTTACCTCATTATAATTGTTTGTTGACTGTGAATCACTTTGTTCTTTACTTTGGTACATATCCAGGGCAGGGGGATTATTTTAATGTCATAAATTGATTTTTGAATATTTATAATTGGGATGGGTGAGACGATATCATTATTCAGAATAGTTAGGATATTTATGATAATATATGTTTGTGTTATACGGAATGATAATTGTTTGGGTGGATGGATGGTGGGAAATGGAGGATTATGAACATGAGAAAGATGAATGTGCTTTTATTGTATTACTATGAGTTGAATCGGTTGTATTGCACTGTTGTAGTTTTGAAAATGAATAAAGAATTTATAAAAAAAAATTAAAAAAAATATTCATTCATTTTTATTTGAATTTCCTCAAGAAATTTCGAGTCCACAAGCAGTGCATTATTAAACCTCCAAACAGGTCTATTAGAATCTTCTTCAGTGAACTGATATTCTATCCAAATTCCAGCATGATCCGACAAAAGAATCGGATCTATGCTGGCCTTTGCAACCTGTTGGATTAAATGATCCAAAACAAAAAATAATCAATTCTTGATAATGATTTATTAACTTGGGAACAAAATGAAAATTCACGAGCATTAAAATGAAAATTCCGCCATATATCCTTCAATCCACATGTATGTATAAGATTATCCAGACCTAATGGTTTGAATTGTTTACTCGGTTGTTTATCTATTATTGGATCCATGACAGCATTGAAGTCTCCAGCTACGATTAAATTAGTCGCCTGATTTGAGTTAGGAGCATAAATATTAAGAAGCATCAGGGTATCGTTTCCCAAAGTCATATTAACATGGAGCCATCTACCCATGGGATCAGCCCGAAAGTTATCAAATGTAGCAGAAATCTTCCTATTAATCAGGATTGCCACACCTGCCTTTTTCCCTATTGCTGGTGCAAAAAACAATGTTTATCTACCCCCTTCCAATTTGGTCGCCTCGATTGATGATAGTACCTTTCTCCGCTTGATGGGATGATCGAGTCCATTAACGTTTAAGGAATAGAATTTTAAAGGCATTTTATTTGGTTAACACGTGTTAATAAATAAACCCCTAATTTCCTTCTAACCAAATATATACATATTTTCACACACAGGACCCAAATCTAAAAAAACCCACTCCCTCCCCAGACCCATCCTATCATATAACACGAAAGCTTGTATGCAAACATATAGACCAGTGACTACGGTCTTCCCCCAAGCACCCTAAATTATCCCCAAATTAACCCTCTATGTACTAATTTATATGAATAATTTAATTTCAATCCCCATAAAATTTCACCATATAATAAAATTTAAAAGTAAGTTATCTTCACATCTATGTATTCATTCAGAACACTATACCTCGTATATTGTCAAACTATTTTACTCTATAATAAGTAATTTATTTAGACCTTCTAAAAGTTACAACCCCCAGATCTAAAACCATTCAAAATCTCTCCCAGCAAATATATCTGTTAATCTTGCTAGTACTGTACCCCATTATACACTATCATACTTAATGAATTCATTAAATATACAGTATTCTTCAATTAATTATTTAATCCAATGAAAACAAATATATATTGATAAGTTAAAAACCAGATGGAAGAAACCAGTAGGAAAGGTAGCCACTTCCATTTCCTAATAATCATATAATAGAAATAATATTTTAAATCCCTATCAATAGATAGCAATAGTAACTGAAATAGTGCTACATTACACTAAATGGAAATTGCATCTGTTCTTTAAATTTAAACACAGTATTGTGGAGATATAATGTAATGTAACATAAAATATTTCCAGGCATATCATATTTCATAGTCATAGTAATTACCACATTCATTCAATTAATTAATAACCAAACATTACCTGCCCAAATGATAATAATAAGGGATAGAGGGCACAAACTCTATTTCCTTTTTAGAAGATTTATTACCAAAAGTGCTCTCCCTTAATTTGAAGTATCCTTTAGAAATAGAGAGAGCACACAGAATTCCATCACAAGCTTCCAACTGGCATAACGGTCCCAGCCCATGATTTGTAGGGTACTTCGTTTTAGGCAGGCTCTGGACATTTTGACAATGGCAAAGCAATCTAAATTGCTGAAATGGCAAGAAATTAAAATCCATATTTTACCTGACTTTGCCAAAGTGACTGCCAGTTAGAGGAAGCTGTTTTTACTGCTCAGACCTCAATTGAAACAGCTGGGAGCTAAATATGGGCTGCTCTATACAGCAATTATGAAAGTAACATTAAATAATAAAACCACCCATTATGAGGATCCTACTAAACTTGAGGAGTTTATTAGCCAACACCTGGATCAAATATCTTAAGGGAGTAATAAGGATCTATTGATCTATGTTGATAATATCTATATCTATCTATCTATATCTATATATTTTTAAAATGGGTTCTCTCAAGGAAGTTTTGTTTTATTTTTAACTTTCATTGAAAGTGTTTCTGTGAAAATCATACTAGGTTATAATCTATCTATCTATATCTATATTTTTTAATGGGTTCTCTCAAGGAAGATTTGTTTTATTTTTAACTTTCATTGAAAGTGTTTCTATGAAAATCATACTAGGTTATAAGCTGGCCAGTAGAAAGAGAGTTTGTAAAAAGTGGGGCGGGACTTTAATGTTCACTGTTTCTTTTACCTGTTACACTATGGAAAAGACTGCTATACTGTGGTGGAATGTATGACAACTTCAATGTCAGATCGGCACTAGTCATTGAAAGGATTCTGAACCTGTATGGCATTGGCCTCTATCAGTGCTTGTTATATTGGGTTAAGTTTAAGTTTTTCCTGAAAGCTTCTCGCTGACTGACCTTCAGAAAGGAGGTGGGTGCTGCTGTTATCTTTGTTCTGTCTTGTGTGTACTGCTGCCATGCCCTGTTCTCCAAGGCACAAGACAGAACAAAGATAACAGCAGCACCCACCTCCCTTCTGAAGTTCAGTCAGCGAGAAGCTTTCAGGAAAAAACTTAAACTTAACCCAATATAACAAGCAATTATCTGCAGGAACGGGAATGGTGATGAGTTCTGTCACCGTGTCACTCTTTAGTTCAAACCACTAGGCCTTACCTCCACTCCTAAATGCAACTCACCTTGAACTACAACTACGAGTATAAAAGGCAGGAGTTAAATTCCAAATAGTCCAATTTTGCCCCAGCTCCAGAATGCCTATGCGTGGTGGTCTGTATAACTCATGTGCCTAGTTTTTACACATGTTCAGCCACACAATTTTAAGTACCCTACTAAGTGAATAAAATAAAAATGACCCCTATGTTGTCATAAACGAGCATTTGTGACAGAGAGGCACAACTATTGTGGGCAGACTGCACTAAAAAAAAAAAAATTAACTTCAATAAACAGGGGCAAAGAATTGGGACATCATGTTCCCCTGAAGGAGACAGTTTTTACCTCCCTCTCATTCACCATATCATACTGTTTACTTTGCAAACCTAATCATTGTTTGGTTTATCGCCTCATGAAGCACTGAAAACAAAAGAGCACAGTACTAAGAACATAAGAATTGCTGGGAAGGTTCATCAAGCCCAGTATTCTGTTTCCAACAGTGGCCAACTCATTCCAAGTACCTAGCTAGATTGTAAGTAGCAAAACATATTTTATGCTGCTTATCCTAGGAATAAGCAGTGAATTTCTCCAAGCCATCTCAATAATGGCCTATGGACTTCTCTTTTAGGAAATTATTTAAACCTTTTTTAAACCCCACTAAGCTAACTGATTTTACCACATTCTCTGACAATGAATTCCAGAGTTTAATTACACGTTGTGTGAAGAATATTTTCTCCGGTTTGTTTTAAATCTGCTACTTAGTAGCTTCATCGCATGTCCCCCGGTCCTAGTATTTTTGGAAAGAGTGAACAAGCAATTCACATATACCCTTTCCAGTACAGTCCACTCTACTCATTTTATAGACCTCTATCATATCATCCCTGAGCCATCTCTTCTCCAAGCTGAAGAGCCCTAGCTGCTTTAGCCTTTCCTCATACGGAAGTCGTCCCATCCGTTTTATTGTATATATGCTGTAACAGTGTTTAGGATCACATTTGATGCTGCCCTAAACAGGCTGCCTAGTTGAAAGGAGATATATAGCTGCAATTTTCTCTTTGCCACTACAACCTCATCCATCTCACTCAGTTTACTAAGAATCTTATGGAACCCTGACAAGAACATTCATTTACTGCTTCCTGCTACAGATCATCCAGAGGGCAAAACACTTTTGCTATTGCTGTGCTTTCCTAATGTATTTCTAAATGAGCTATTTGGTAGAAAAACACCAGCTGTGGACTTTTGCTTAAAGTCTAAGATATCTCTAGAAACAAGAAAGGTCAAGAATATTATCGTAAGCAATATACCTTTTTACTAGATGTGTTTAATTCATCTGTGGCTGTTAGAATTTGCTTTTCCAAAGAAACAATGCTCAAATGGGTAAGAGCAGTCGGCTGAGAACCATAGAGGCCAGGAACCAAATCCCACTGCTGAAACTTTGGGCACAGCTTCAGGTACAAACTTTTTGACTTGTGGCCACAATGGATTCTTAAATTTTCCAGAGGGTCTGGGCGACAGGGAAAAGGATAGGGGGGGTGTCTGATGTGCCCCGCATTTCTGTAAGAGCAGCATTTCACGGCCGCCACAGAACGATGATGGTAAGAGAAAGGGCTAAGGCAGAAAGAAAAAAAGAACCTCCCCTGTCTCTCCCCTTTCCCTCATCTGATCGCTCCATTCTACCCTGACCCCTTCCCCTCCTCTAATCTCCCTGCCAGCTGTTTCCTTCCTTTTTTCCTCCTCCCCTGTCCAGCAGTACCCCTTCTCCCTTCCCTCCTCCCCCCTATCCAACAGTAACTCTCTTCCCTTCCCTTTCCCTCCTCCCCTCCCAGCAGCATCTCTCCTTCTCCCTCTCTCCCTCCAGGTCCAGTAGCAGCGATCCCTTTATTTTCCTTAATTCAGCAGCTTCCTAGCCTCCAATAGTGGCTTCCTCCCCTTCCCTTCGCTTCCCTCCCAGCAGCTCTCAGTATTTGCCTGCAGCAGTGCCAGTAGTGTCAGCGAGTGATTCACTTAGGCAGCCTTGGAGTCATTTGATGGGTCGCGCCCGCCTCTGAGGAAAAAGGAAGTTGCATCACCAGAGGCAGGCTGCGACTCAGCAAAAGCCCCAAGGCTGCCTAAGTGAATCATTGAGCTGACACTACTACAGGCAAGTACTGAGAGCTGCTGGGAGGGGAGAGAAGAAAGCCACTATCGGAGGCTGGGAAGCAAAACATCGGAGCTCATCGGGCCCCCTGATCTTGCCAGCCCTGCACAGACCGGCATGAAATTTCTGCGCACTGATCTCGCCGGCCCTGCACAGACCGGCAGGAAATTTTCAGCCAGCCGGCTGGATTAAAACACTAAACTGGCCGGATTTGACCCACGGGCCATAGTTTGCCCATGTCTGTACTAAGCAGTTAGTGCATGAATGCGATAAATTACCATTATCACACTGACATGATAGTTAGCACTTCCTAATTCACACACTAGCTGTATAGCTCTCGTTGCTTCTGAACTCAAGGAATGGTATAAAATAAAATCTAGAAAAAAAAGTCTTTAAAATGCAATTACTTCCCTCCCCACCCTGTAAAACATCATAAAACCTCTTAGCTGACTGGGTGCGTTAAATAGAGGATCAGATATTGAAAACTGAGCTCCTTTTACTAAATGGCGCTAGAGGTTTTTAACGCGGGCCAGAGAGGTAAATGATCTGACGCTCTTAAAATTCCTACGAGCCTCGGAGCATTTAACTTGCCAGCCCATGCTAAAAACTTCTAGAGCCTTTTAGCAAAACCCAGCATTAGGCTCTGAAATTTGTGCCCCATTTTCAGCCAAACATAAGATCTAAAAATTCATCTTAATATGGGTGCTTACAAAAAATTATGCTTATGAATTCAGGCTTGCCTTTCATTTTACCTAGTTCTAAGGTTTAATTTATAAGCCTTGTCTGAACATCAGTGCTAAGCTCTTAAAATTTTTACCCTGCCCTAAATTCACCTATTTTCCTAAATTTGGAGTTTAGTAAAATTTTTAGAGAGGCCAGTTTAGAAGCATAACTCATTTAAATATTGGGCCCAGAATTATTAGTTCAACAAGAGGGGAGAGTGTGGCACATTGGTTAAAGCTATAGCCTCAGCACCCTGGGGTTGTTGGGCAAGTCACTTAATCCCCCCATTGACCCAGGTACATTAGATAAATTGTGAGCCCACTGGGACAGACAGGGAAAATGCATGAGTACCTGAATAATTCATGTAAACCAGGGGTGCCCACACTTTAAGGGCTTGCAAGCTACTTTTATAATGACTAAGTCAAAATGATCTACCAACAATAAAATTTAAAAAAACACAAAGCACACTGAAAGGCAGAGAAAATGTTAATTATTCATATTCTGGGTCAGATGACTCTATGTAATGTCACCTCAGTAACAAAATACAAAAATAGACAAACACACCCCCTTCCCTTTTTACTAAACCACAATAGTAGGTTTTAGCACAGGGAGTTACGCTGAATGCCTCGTGCTGCTCTCAATGCTCATAGACTCCCTGCACTAAAAAACGCTATTGCGGTTTAGTATAAGGGAGCCATAGTGCAAAATATAGACAGCAGATATAAATTCTCAAAACCGACACATTTTGATCATTAAATTGAAAATAAAATCATTTTTCCTACCTTTGCTGTTTGGTGATTTCATGAGTCTCTGGTTGCACTTTCTTCTTCTGACTGTGCATCCAATCTTTCTTCCTTTCTTTCAGCCTCCTGTATGTTTCCTCTCCTCCAGACCTCATTCTCTCCCCCAACTTTTTTTTTCTGTCTCCCTGTTCCCCCTTCTTTCTGTCTCCCTGTCTGCCCCCTTTCTTTCTTTATGCCCTCCCCCAAGCCACTCGATTTGCTGCCACCGCCATCGGGGAACAGCCCCCAAGCCACTGCCGTCCCAAGCTTTCCCTGCAGAAGTGTCGCGCTGACCAGCATTCCGCTCCCTGACGTCAATTCTGACATAGGAGAGGAAGTTCCAGGCCAACAAGGCATTTCTCCTCATTCCATCCAGCCTGAGCCCCATCTCTCCTTGATCCAGCATTTCCCTTCTGTGTCTGTCAGAATTACCATTCCACCTATTTTCCAGCATCACCCTTCTTTGTGTCCATCTCACCTATATCCCTATCTCACCACTTTTTCAGAATCTTCATTTGTCTCTGTCCTTGTCTTTACCCCATGTTCACCATTTGCCCTTTCAATATCTTTATCTCCCCCCCCCACACACACACACTTTTTCAGCATTACTTCTATGTCTCTATTTCACACCAGAACTACTTGACTACATTACTAACATTTTCAACCAGATTGAACGTTGGATGTTATCGTTCAGGCTGAAACTAAACCCGGACAAAACAAAATTTTTTCTAGCCACCCCCAAGGAAAAAATCAAAAACACCACAATTCATCTGAAAGGAATGACCTTCCCCCTAGAACCCACCTTAAAAATACTGGGAGTCATCCTAGACAAAAACCTATCCTTAGAAAACAACACAGACCTCATTGTCAGGAAATGTTTCATGGTACTTTGGAAACTTCGTACCATAAAAAAATTCTTCAATGACACCTCCTTCCGCCTACTAGTACAATCCTCCATTCTCAGCATTCTGGACTACTGCAACATTATCTATCTGAGCGCCACAAAGAAAACCACCAGGAGACTAAAAACGATCCAAAACACCGCCATTCGCCTCATCTATGGCCTGAAGAAATGGGAACACATCTCCCCATACTACAACCAACTTCACTGGCTGCAATTCGAATCCAGAGTTCTTTTCAAATTCGCATGCATATGCTACAAATCGATAAATGGTCTTTCGCCAAGATACATCACTCCCCACTTAAATCTTCACTGCACCAACAAGAAATCCCGCAGAATTCAGCTGTTCGCATACCCTTCGCCAAAGCTTTGTCAACTCAAAAGATTCCTTGATAAAACCCTCGCCTTCCAAGCAGCCAAGATGAACCCATGGCTAGCCCAAATGATACTCGAGGCCCCCACCTACCTCGACTTCAGAAAATCACTCAAAACCCACCTTTTCAGCAAACAAAACCCTTAACTGACCCTTCAGATAATCTCAAGGCCCCCTACCCGACTCTTCTCCTTCACGATAGCTCCTATCTCCCCCTGCTTCTCCTTCCCACTTCCTTCAAGTCTGACCAAATCTGTTGTAAATCCGATTAATTTGCTGTAATTCTGCCCTCTTCATCTACGAAGTTGGCTAAACTTGTTGTAAATTTCCCTTTTCATCTGCCAAGTTTTGGCTACAGTTGTTGTAAATCCTATAAATTTGTTGTAAATCTACAAGTCTATGCGGATCCTAATCTAATTTAATGTAAACCGCCTAGAACTCGCTGGGTATGGCGGTATATAAGAATAAAATTATTATTATTATTATTATTATTATTTCACCTCCTCTTCATGTCCCCTCTGTATCTCTATCCTTATTCAGTAGGTCCTGCTTACTCTTTCTCTTCTTTGTGTCACTATCTCCATTTTCAGCTTTCCCCCCTTTTCCTTTGTTAATGCACCCTGTAGCCAGAATCTTTCCACCCTCCCTCCACTCCGGCCCAGCCCAGTATGAAATATTTCCTTTTGTTTTCCTCCCCTCTCTCTTTCTCTCTCTCTTCTGCTCCCTCACCCACGAGTCCTGCATCTGGCCCTCTCCCTTCTACCTGCACCTGGCAATACCCCCCTGCTCCGCGGCTCTCTTAAGCAACTCGTCAGCAGCGGTGATCAAGTCAAGCTGCCGACATCGAGGCCTTCCATCTACGAGTCCTGCCTTTGTGGAAAAAGGAAGTTGAAACAAGCGGGACTCGCAGAGGGTAGGCCCCGATGTCAGAAGCTTGTGTCGATCGCTGCTGCTGAGTTGCTGAAGAGAGCCGCAGAGCAGGGGGTGTGGCCGGAAGCAGGTAGAAGGGATAGGGCTGCTGGAAGAGGTAGAAGTTCCGGAGTATGACACCGACCCGGGCCAGGATGATTTCTTTTTCAGGCTGTTGCTGCTGCCGCTATCACGCCCCCGCCCCCCCCCAAAATGACAAAAACAGCCTAATGCTCGGTGTCAGCGTCTTTGACGTCGGGGAGAGGAAGGCTGATAGGCCCGGTAGATCGGGACGGCAACACGAGTCTATCACAGAGCCCGGGATGGGCTCTGCGATCGACTCACGTTGCCTTCCTGAGCTACTGGTCGATCGCGATCGACGCGTTGGGCACCCCTGATGTAAACCATTCTGAGCTCCCTTGGGAGAACGATATAGAAAATTGAATAAATAAAATAAAAATAAGAGCCGCAGATTGCTTCAATGATGTGTATTGCATGTTGCCTGTAGTGCAGTTACCACCTCCTAATTTAAAGGGCTATGTTAGGGGTGGGGAATGATGGCCAAATCCAGTATTCCTCCAATGAATATGCATATCATATTGCCAAGAAGCTATTTATCAAGTATTAATTCTCTCATGAAAATTTTTTTTATTCTTATAACCACTTTTATCCAATCAATTCATAAATATACATTCAATGAAACACATTATTTCATATATTATACAAAGAAGCCCTCCCAATCAAAGCACCTTTGAAAAAAGTATTGTGTTCTATTATAAAATTGTTCATAAAATACGAGCAAAAAGGTTGTTTGTGAAATCCTTATTTCCAATAATCCACGTTTCCAAACATTCTGACAGTCTTCCTTCGTTAAATAACTCCCTGCATAAACAGTTGCTGATCCAGCAGATTTTAAACAATCAAGCTCGACACAGAGCTGTGTTTCGCTATAAAGCGTCTTCAGGAGCTATGATTGATTAGGGATCCCACTCCACTCTGTCAACTCCTCTTTTTTTATCATATTGCAACAACACAGGGGATTTATAACATCGAGGCTCCCACACTAGGATAAACCATACATAAGAACATAAGAATAGCCTTACTGGGTCAGACCAATAGTCCATCAAGCCCAGTAGCCCATTCTCAAGGTGGCCAATCCAGGTCACTAGTATCTGGCCAAAACCCAAGGAGTAGCAATATTCCATGCTACCGATATAGGGCAAGCAGTGGCTTCCCCCATGTCTTTCTCAATAGCAGACTACGGACTTTTCCACCAGGAACTTGTCCATACCTTCCTTAAAACCAGCTACGCTATCCATTTTTACCACATCCTCTGGCAACACATTCTAGAGCTTAGCTATTCTCCGAGTGAAAAAAAAAATTTCCTCCTATTGGTTTTGAAATAAAGGCTGCTTACTTTACCTCACTGGGGAACCTTCGTGAAGGAAAAAAAACCCCAACACAAGGCTTACATTGTATATTCCAAGGTAAATAACTTTTTATTCTAGTAATAAGTATTATAGCAGCATTTGGCAAATCAGAAATAAATCAGTTTGGACATATACAATGGAGAGAAGAAAAAAAATCATACAAACGGAGTTTGGCGCAGCTTCTATAAAGGAAACTCTGTCAAAGCATGGGGGTTTTATACAGCAAGTTTTTTTTGTCTTAGACAATCCTTGGCTGTGATTATGTACCACCTTATTGGAGCAGATGTGCTGCCTATCTAACCCACTCCTAGTCCACGCTTCCATTCTTCCCTTGGGGGCTCTGGACAGGCATAGCTTCTGGAACTTTCTTCTTCTTGAAGTTTCCATTCTTCACACGGGTACATCAGTATTAGTGCCTCAGTGCATTAGCCTGGCATCTCTATCAGTTCTTAGGTTCCAGGATGGAATATCCTGCTCACTTGCATTTCCTTTCAGCACTGTTAAATAGCTCATTGTCTTTACAGCACTGTTTTATGTCCTTGAGAAACTCTTCACAGCAACAAATCTACACACTCACATGCCACACATTAGCATTTTGAGCATCTGAACTGAAACCAGTTTGTTCAAGCCTGTGACTTCAGCAACTCCAGCAAAATGCAGGAATAGGTCTCACAACCTGTAAAAGTCTTCCATAGTCTCTATCTCAGTTTTAAAAGTATTTCCCTGTAACTTCATCGAGTGTCACCTAGTCTTTGTAATTTTTGACGGAGTGAAAAATTGATCCACTTGTACTCATTCTACTCCACTCGGGATTTTGTAGACTTCAATCATATCTCCCCTCAGCCGTCTCTTTTCCAAGCGGAAGAGCCCTAACCATTTTGGTCTTTCCTCATACGAGAGAAGTTCTATCCCCTGTACCATCTTGGTCGCTCTTCTTTGAACCTTTTCTAGCACCACTATATCTTTCTTGATATAAGGAGACCAGAATTGAACGCAATACTCCAGATGAGGTCACACCATGGAGCGATACAGGGGCATTATAAGATTCTTAGTCTTGTTAACTATCCCTTTTAAAATAATTCCTAGCATCATATTTGTTTTTTTGGCCACTGCGGAAGGTTTCATCGTATTGTCTACGATGACACCCAGATCCTTTTCTTGGGTGCTAATCCCCAAGGTGGACCTTAGCATCCAGTAACTGTGATTCAGGTTATTCTTCTCAATGTGCATCACTTTGCATTTGTCCACATTAAATTTTATCTGCCATTTGGACGCCCAGTCTTACAATTTCCTAAGGTCCGCCTGCAATTATTACAATCCGCATGCGTTTTAACAACTTTGAACAGTTTAGTGTCATCTGCAAATTTAATCACCTCACTCGTCGTTCCAATTTCCAGATCATTTATAAATAAGTTAAATAGCACCAGTTCCAGTACAGACCCCTGCGGCACTCCACTGTTTACTCTCCTCCATTGAGAAAAATGACCATTTAACCCTACGAGCCATTAGAAAACACAGCTTTATTCTGTTTTGTTCTTCCCTCCTTACAGCCCTACTGTGACTGTTATTGTGTCTTGGCCTTCTCATTTTTTTCCAAATGTTTCCGTTTTAACTGTCACTTTCTTCCTTCCCATTCGCTAAAATTCTATAAGCAGTTTAGACATTTTCATTATGATTAGCAGTGTACCAAATAATAAATGGAACTTGATGACTGGGGATTTTCTCTCCCTCTTGGGGAAGGGAAGTAGAGTGTGAACATTGCCTGTGCAATATTCCCATCCCTGACTGGCTCAGGAAGCAAAGGCCAAGTCTAAGAACTAAATTCAGATCTTCTAAACAGCAATGCTTTAGACCAGGTTCGATCATCCAGGACTCACTTTGCCTTGGCGATCTATCGGGCCGATCAATCTTCCTCTCCCCGACGTCAATTCTGCCGTCGGAGAGGAAGTTCGGGCCAGCCAATCGCTGCCTGGCTGGGCGGAACTTCCTCTCCGACGGCAGAATTGACGTCGGGGAGAGGAAGATTGATCGGCCCGAAGCAGAGAGAGAGCATGGGGCGGTGTCGGCGTCGGCTTTGGGGCCTGTTATCCATTGGTGGCATTTGGATCCTGTTCCCCGATGGCAGCGGCAGCGGCTTGGGGAAGGGCAGGGAGAAAGAAAGAAAGGGGGCAGGCAGAGAAACAGAAGGAAAGAAGAGAAACAGAAAAAAAGAAAGGGGGCATGAAGAGAGAAAGGTCAGGGAGAGAGGAAGAAAAAGTTGGGGGAGGGAATGAGTGTGGAGGAGAGGAAGCATACAAGCTGAAAGAAAGATTGGATGCACAGTCAGAAGAAGAAAGTACAACCAGAGACTCATGAAATCACCAGACAAGGTAGGAAAAATTATTTTATTTTAAATTTAGTGATCAAAATGTGTCTGAATTTATATCTGCTGTCTATATTTTACAATATGGTCCCCTTTTATTAAACCGCAATAGTGGTTTTTAGCGCAGGGAGCCTATGAGCGTCGAGAGCAGCTCCCTGCGCTAAAAACTGCTATTGTGGTTTAGTAAAAAGGGAGGGGGTGGGTATTTGTCTATTTTTGTATGGTTGTTAATGAGGTGACAGTGCATAGAGTCATCTGCTTTGACCTCTTTGAAAAAACCCCGGAATAGGAATGATAATTAACAATTCTATGCGTACAGTGTGCGTTGTGTTTTTTTTTAATTTTATTGTTGGTAGATCATTTTGACTTGGTCATTTTAAAAGTAGCTCGCGAGCCAAAAAAGTGTGGGCACCCCTGCTTTAGACAGATGTATTACCCCAGAAATAAAACTTCCCAAGTCTTATATTCAGGTATTACTGTCAAACTAAGGAATAGGATACAATTATTGCAGAACACGGCTGCTCAAATGATATTTAGACAGGATAAGTTCACTCAAATGTCACCTTTGTTCAGAGAGCTTCATTGGTTATTAATCCAAGCAGGAATAGCATTGGAAACTTGTTTTAATTTTTAAGATTTTTTTATGGACTGACCTCACCACAAGTTTTACAACTATCTTTTCCAATTAGATCTAATTTCATTCGAACATCTTATTGTAGTTGTACCTTCATTTAAAGGAATTAGACATAAATTTAAAAAAAATAAAAATAAAAAATCTAGCAAACTCTTTCTCTTAGCAATCTATACAAATTTGGAATGCTTTACCTCATTGGTTGAAAAATCAATCTTCTTAGATGCTCTTTTGGAAAGGTCTGAAGACATTTGTTTGAGAAATTTATGTGCTAGAAATTGGATGATTATAAGTTTGTGATGAATTTTATCTTGTGATAAATATGAATATAATATTTTATGGTGAGTCACTCTGAACCTATTTGGAGGGAGAAAGCGGTTTATAAGTACCAATTTAGAAATTAGAAGTCTGCAATGCCTAAGGAATTATTTACATCCGTCTCTGGTCATAAATTTACCTTGTTAACGGGCAATGAGGGTGTTGACATGAAACATTCCATGTAAATAACAATATATCGTAGAATAGAGGAGAGCAAATGCAGCAAAGCTAATAAAGTTCTCTTATCAATTTCACTCATATCTACTTAAATTTCTTATGGGCTTATAAACTCCCTAATGAACAAAAAAAAAAAAAAAGACTAGAACATCAAATTTTAGAACTCATGCTGCACTTAATAGAGGATAATTTCTTTTGTCTAAGCTCATGAATGAAATCACTTCTCCCTCATATATTCGTGGGGGATAGGGACAAAGCTGAACCGCGAACTGAGAAAAACCGCAAATATCTTCTCGTCCAGATTTGACCCACCCCCACCTCCCTCCCACCTTCCCCCCGGCATCACCTGGTGGTCTAGCAGGCTTACGGGGCAGAAGCGATCTTCCTAAGCTCCTGCCCCGTGCAGATCGCCAATAGGAAATGACTGCCCTGAGTTCCCGTTGTCTCTCGAGACTATGACGGGAGCTCATGGCAGCCATTTCCTATTGGCGATCTACACGGGGCAGGAGCGTAGGAAGATCGCTCCTGCCCCGAAAGTCTGCTAGACCGCCAGGTAAGGCCGGGATGCTGGGAGGAAGGCTGGAGAGAGGTAGGAACGTGGTAAAATATGGGTCCCCCCCCCAAAAAAAAAAAAATAGTGAATATATGAAACTGTGAGTGTGGAAATCGTGAATGGGGAAGGGGAAGTGTAAACATTTATCATATAAACTTTTGTAGTAGATATATGCCTTCTCAGAAAGACTTCATCAGCAAGTTAGACAAAACAATTCTTATGCTGGCATAAAAAAGGGATAAATAAAAGGTTCTTGTACAGTAAAGTTGGTGAATCTTCTTGGTGCTGCTTGGGATGGCAGCACAAGGTATTCCTGCTCTCAGCGACTTGGGCAAACCTGTGGAAGGCAAAATGTTAAGGAAGAGGACAAATGGCCCAAAGGCAAAGTGGTTGTCTCTGTAGTCCATGCCTGAACTCTGGAAACAGTCTAATTGGTTGGATTAGAAATCAACGATGTTACCAGAACCAATCCGATATTCACTATCGTATGGAAATCAGATGTACGGCATACAACCGAGTAATACAGAAGTCCCAAAGTTGACCAATATTTGTAACACTGTTGCTACTTCAGGTTTCCTTAGAGAAATCCAGACTGGAAGCCTCAAGCAGTGGTTTCAGCAAGTACAGAGCACAAATAAACATACTGCCCTTGATTCTTCACACACAGCCAGAATGACAAAAAAACTGCAGTACAACAAACAACCACAATATCAATGGTAATCTATTAGCAAAATAATATATTAGAGACCATTAGCAAAAACTCAAAAATGGACACACAATTGTCAATTGTTAATTTAAATTAAATCATTAAATTATCATTTATAAAAAATACTCAATTTAAATAATTTATTTTAAATGTTTTGGGAACAAGCCTCAGACCTCGGAGTGCATTATTCCCATAATGGGACTTTTTCAAGAGAAAAAAGAACAAGAAATGCCTTCTTCTCCTGCCTCCTTATAACATCACCGGCTTATATCCCATCTCCCTACCAATTAATGAACTTCTACTCTCAAACCTACCTACATCTTATTGTAAAAACTTCTTAAATTTATTAATTACTTTATAAATTTATTTTAGAAAAACTATTTAAATACTTCAATAAACAATACTATAGGGTATGTGAGATTTCACTTATAGTGTGGAGGAAATGTGGAAGACATATGTGACAGAAAAATCAATGTGCCATTCTTGAAACTTATAATTCTCAATTCATCTAGTTATTCTCATCATTATTGTTCAAAACAGTATTTCCTTTATACTTCATTTTTTTTCATTTCATTAATTGAGCCTTTTCATTTCATTAATTAAACTTCGTTTCTTCAATTAAAGCGCATAGTGCTGAAAAAACTTTCAATGCTGCAAACTAATGCAGTCCAGTTCATAATTCGTTCAACTTATAACATTCAATTCATTTCATTTTTATTTTAACTTGTTTGTTTTGATGTTATATTTTGGGTTGGCATGAACTTTGAAGAACCGATAGGAATAGGTAATCCTCTAAAATTATTTTCACAGTCCATTCTGAGGAAAAGTATTTTATGCAGTTTTGTTTCAGTTTTTCTTAGGGGAAGGGGGCAGAGAAAATGATGCTTGCTCCCAGTGCCATGAACTTCATTGCTCTGAACCACATGCCAAACATATTAAAACCACTCCGTGTCTAACAAAAAAACAGGGATAATATGCTTTTATAGAACGTCAGTAAAGTCAGTAAAGTTATAGAAGTCAGTAAAGAAACAAACTGACTATAATGAACACCAATTCCAAGAGAGTGAAATTACTTTGAAGTGAAACTCTGAAGAGAGAGACAACCCCCTCTTGGGACAAGAGTTTACCATCCAGTCATTGCATATTTGATAAATCACTCTCTGAGAAATGGTCAACGCTGGTTTATATCTATTTTTCAGGTTTATATCTATTTTTCAAAATTTTAAGTTCAAAAAACGTTTCTTTTCTTGTTTTGCACCTTTGTTTGAAACATGTGTCACTGGAGCATTGTTACAATCTCACTTATCTTATGAGGAAAAGTCCTGTAGGGTCCCATTCTCACTTATCTTATGAGGAAAAAGTCCTGTAGGGTCCCAACGCGGCCCCGTTTCGTTATCTGCTTCAGGAGACCCAGCTGTAAAGTTGAAAAGTTTCTCACTCAAAAGATAGAACTGAAATGCTGTTTAAGATGTCCGTGAAACTGATTCGCTTGAAAAATCTCTCAATGGCTCCCAACAACCAACTTTTTCCTCATAAGATAAGTGAGATTGTAACAATGCTCCAGTGACACATGTTTCAAACAAAGGTGCAAAACAAGAAAAGAAACGTTTTTTGAACTTAAAATTTTGAAAATAGATATAAACCAGCGTTTACCATTTCTCAGAGAGTGATTTATCAAATATGCAATGACTGGATGGTAAACTCTTGTCCCAAGAGGGGGTTGTCTCTCTCTTCAGAGTTTCACTTCTCTGAGCGTACTTCAAAGTAATTTCACTCTCTTGGAATTGGTGTTCATTATAGTCAGTTTGTTTCTATCAAACATATTAAAACGGCAAACCTGTACTTTTACTGGTGCTTAGCACCTACTTATGTGTTTATTAATTGGTTTACCTGTTATCACATCTTTACAAATCTTTTCCTGAATATGCACTATTTCTAAAAAAAATACTATTAAATTAGATTGATGCATTAGATTATCTACTACATCTGCTTTCTTGCTGTGAAAAATAAAATATGAATGCATTCAAAAAAAATGGACAGCTGTAACCTGGAGGCAGCAAAATTTCTTCCAGTTCTGGAACAAACAACTAAAAGAATTGCCTTTATTCCTTTTCCTGGCAGCTCTGCAATTTCAAACCAAAAAACATGTCTAAAAATTTAATGCATGCAGTTGGTGCACATTCTGCCTGAAAGTATTAATAATTAAGAAGAAAGCAAACTGAAATTGATTAGATTTGTCTGTGTTCATGCCTAGTAATTTTTCATCTCTCGTCCCTGCTACAGGAAAGATGAATTGCAGACAGACCTAATGTAAAAGTACCCTGTCAGTCCCTTCTCACCCAAACTCGTCCATAAGACCAGCCAAGACCCATCCTCTTCCAGCCAGACTGATTTCCAGAGCAACCAAACCAGTCAAATGAACATGGTTCTTGCAACAACCAGTGCATGCAAAACTAGATATGTTGAAGGTCCTTAGGACTGGGATTCCAGCTACTGTAGAAAACTGATAACATCTAGCTTTTCTTCCATTCCAAACACAAGTGATATTTTAGAAAAGCACAGCTTACATAAGAACATAAGAACTGCCATACTGGGACAGACTGAAGGTCCATCAAGCCCAGTTTCCAACAGAGGCCAATCCAGGTTCCAAGTACCTAGCTAGATCCCAAGTAGTAGAACAGATTTTCTGCTTATCCTAGGAATAAGCAGTGGGTTTCCCCAGGCCATCTCAATAATAACCAATGGACCTGTCACGATTAACCATACAAACACATATGAAGGCGGGGACAATTTCCTCATGCTGTATCTGACATTGCCCATATTGCTAACAGGCACATCCAGGACTGATGGGACAGCTCTGGGGCTACATGGTATTCTAATAAAAAATTGTAGATAACTGCTGTGTCTTGCCTCTCTTTTTTGGTCTCAGCAATCAGATAGGTCTGCAGATTAATTATCATGGGGTTGGGAGTGGACCCTGCCGCATAGCCAAAAACTATGCTTCTATAGGGAAGGACAGAACTACAGATAGCTCACCAAATTTCCATCAAACAAACCTATATAACTGCCCTGGCACACAAAATATCACCCCTATTCCTGGGAAAGAGAAAACAACTTGGAAAAAGATATGCATTGTTTTATCAGGCAGACACATTCAGGGATTGATAGGCTCCCCCCCCCCCAATATCCTAAAATATACCAAAGTCAGGATTCCTCTCCATTTTTAGTTGGAAAGCAAAATATAAAAGACAGACAAACCAGCCATTAACAGGCACTCGTTTTTTATTTAAAAAAAGAAAACATGCTTAAAAAGTTATGGGACTCACTTTCAAAATATAAGAACATATGAATAGCCTATTGGATCAGACCAAAGGTCCATCTAGCCCAGTAGCCCGCCCTCATGGTGGCCAATCCAGGTCACTAGAACCTGGCCAAAACCCAAAGAGTAGCAACATAGCACAGTTACTTACTGTAACAGGTGTTATCCAGGGACAGCAGACAGATATTCTCTACATGTGGGTGACGTCACCGACAGAGCCCCCTAGCGGACGTTTTCGCAAGCAGACTTGCTTGAAGACCTTCAAGCTTGCGATTGGCCCGAGCATGCAAGCGTGCCCCTCCCGCCCGGTCTAGGGCATGCATCTCCTCAGCGTGCCCTCAGTTCAGATAGCTAACAAAGAAGTCAACCACGGAGAGGTGGGTGGGTTGCGAGAATATCTGCCTGCTGTCCCTGGATAACACCTGTTATGGTAAGTAACTGTGCTTTATCCCAGGACAAGCAGGCAGCATATTCTCTACATATGGGAGACCTCCAAGCTAAGCAAAAGGGATGGAGAGAGAGTTGGCAATTTAGGAGAACAGATTCTGCAAAACGGACTGGCCAAAATGGCCATCACGCCTGGAGAAAGTATCCAGACAGTAGTGCGAGGTAAACGTATGAACCGAGGACCAAGTGGCAGCCTTACAGATTTCCTCAAGTGAAGTCGAGCGGAGGAAAGCAATAGATTCCGCCATCGCTCTGACCTTGTGGCCCGTGACTCGACCCGGGAGGGAGAGACCAGCCTGAGCATAAAAAAAGGAAATACAAGCAGCCAACCAGTTGAAATGGTCCACTTAGAAACAGAACGACCCAAGCGATTAGGATCGAAAGAGATGAACAGCTGGGGAGCAGTACGATGAGGAGCGGTGCGCTTCAAGTAGAAGGCCAGCGCACGCTTACAAGCAAGAGAATGCAGAGCCACTTCACCAGGGTGAGAATGGGGCTTCAGAAAAAACACAGGGAAAACAATGGATTGGTTGATGTGAAACTCAGAAACAACCTTAGGCAAGAACTTAGGATGGGCACGGAGAACCACCTTATCATGATGGAAGACAGTGAAAGGAGGGTCCGCCACCAAGGCTTGAAGCTCACTGACCCGAATGGTAGAAGTGAGAGCAATAAGAAACACAACCTTCCAAGTAAGATACTTAAAGTGAGCCCGCGCTAGCGGCTCAAACGGGGGTTTCATCAAGCGAGCAAGGACCATGTTAAGATCCCAAACCACAGGAAGAGGTTTAAGGGGCAGATGAACATGGAAAAGGCCTTTCATGAAGTGGGAAACCACAGGATGAACAGAGATAGGCTTCCCATCAATCGGCTGATGAAAAGCAGCAATGGTACTAAGGTGGACTCGAACCGAGGAGGACTTGAGTCCAGCGCCAGACAAGTGTAACAGATAGTCAAGGACAGCAGATAAGGAGGCATACAACGGCTCCTGCTGTCAAATAGCACACCAGGAAGAGAAACGGGTCCACTGCTGATGGTAACATTGGCAAGTGGACTCCTTCCGAGACACCTCCAGGATGTCCAGCACAGGCTGTGAGAACTGGAACGAGGGCATTAAGTCTCGAGGAACCAAGCCGTTAAGTGCAGAGACTGAAGGTTGGGATGAAGTAGAGAAGCAGAGAAGGAAAAACAGGTAGAAGAAGAGGATCCCTGGAACTGAATTGCAACAAAAGGGAGAACCACAGCTGTCGGGGCCACCAAGGAGCTATCAGGATCATGGTGGCACTTGTGGGCTTGAGCCTGACGAGAGTCTTCAGAATCAGAGGGAATGGAGGGAACGCATACAGAAACAGGTCCATCCAATCCAGCAGGAAAGCATCCGCCTCGAGTCTGAGTGGGGCGTAGACCCTGGAGCAGAAGCGGGGTAACTTGTGATTGTGGGGGGATGTGAACAGATCGATGTCCAGAGTCCCCCAACAAGCAAATACCTGATGCAGGGTCAAGGAATGGATGGACCATTCATGAGGCTGCAGAAGACGACTCAACTTGTCCGCCAGACAAGTGTGCTGGCCCTGAATGTAGACCACTCGAAGGAAAATGTTGCGGTGGATGGCCCAATCCCAGAGCCGCATTGCTTCCTGGCACAGGGACCGGGACCCCATTCCCCCGTTTGTTAATATAATACATGGCGACCTGGTTGTCCGTGCGGACCAGCACCACTTGGTCGCGAAGCAGGTGACAAAAGCCTTCAGGGCGAGGAAGATCGCTCGAAGCTCCAGCAGATTGATGCGACAAAGGCGGTCAGCACTTGACCAAAGACCCTGAGTGCAAAGACCATCCAGATGAGCCCCCCAAGCGTAGGCCGACGAGTCCGTAATCAGGACCTTCTGCGGAGCAGGAGCATGAAACAGAAAACCTCTGGAAAGATTGGAAGAGAGCATCCACCAACGGAGAGACTGCCTCAACAAAGGAGTCACGACAATGAGTCGAGACAGGGTCCCGATCCTGGTTCCATTGGGACGCTAGGGTCCACTGAGGAATACGGAGGGGAAGTCTGGCAAAAGGAGTCACGTGAACCGTGGAGGCCATGTGACCAAGGAGGACCATCATGAGCTGAGCCGGGGCCGAAGACAGATGGGCTACCCTCCGGCATAAGCAAACAAGGGCCTCTTGTCAAGGCTGAGGCAAGAAGGAGCGGAGACGAGCCATGTCCAGGACCGCTCCGATGAATTCCAGAGACTGGGACGGGCAGTGCTGAGACTTGGGGAAGTTCACCTCAAAGCCGAGGCTCTGAAGGAGCAAGATGGTTTGATTCGTCGCTCGCAGAACTTCGTGGCGAGAAGACGCTTTGATCAACCAATCGTCAAGGTAGGGAAACACCTGCAGGCCGCGGAGACGCAGGGCCGCAGCAACCACCACTAAAAATTTTGTGAAGACCCTCAGATAGGCCGCCAGGCCGAAGAGAAGAACACGATACTGGAGATGGAGATCCCCCACTCGGAATCTCAGATACCGGCGAGAGGCCGGGTGTATCGGAATGTGCGTGTACACCTCCTTGAGATCCAGTGAGCACAACCAGTCCCCCTCGTCCAAGAGGGGGTACAAAGTAGGAAGGGTGAGCATTCTGAACCGTTCCCTGACCAGAAATTTGTTCAGAGTGCGGAGGTCCAGGATTGGACGCAGATCCCCCGTCTTCTTGGGTACCAGAAAGTACCTGGAATAAAATCCAATGTTCCACTGGTCCGGGGGAACCTCCTCGACCACCCGAAGGTGAAGGGCCTGAGCTTCCTGCAAAAGGAGAGGCAGCTGAGACTGAGCAGAAGGAAACTTTCTTGGAGGTAGGTCTGGGGGTACGTGACTGAAATGAAGGGAGTACCCCTCTCGGATGATAGAAAGCACCCAACTGTCGGTGGTAAGACTTTCCCACTGGGCATAGAAATGATAGAGATGACCCCCCGATGTGGAGGGGGGAAGGCTCCATGAGGAAGGGAGACTGAATGCTTGGACCGGAATTGTCAAAAAGACGGCCCAGTCTTCGCCGGAGCCGGCGGCTGGGCCTTAGTTTGATGTTACTGCTGTTGTTGAGGCCACTTCAGGGCAGGCCGTGAGAACGCAGGAGTAGATTTCTGCGGATACCTCCAGAGAAGAATTTTGTATTGCCGAGCCAGGGGGGGGGTCTTTGGTTTAAGTTTCACCAGAGAGGCAAAGGACAGTTTGTGGTCCAATAGGCGCTTGGTGGCCGCTTTGATAGACTCATTGAAGAGCTCATGACCCACACACGGGAGATTGGCAAGACGATCCTGTAGATTCGCATCCATATCCACAAGGCGGAGCCAAGTGAGGCGATACATGGCGACCACAAAGGCTGTGACCCTCGAGGACAACTCGAAGGCGTCGTAGGCCACCTGGAACATATAGAGGCGGAGCTGGGAGAGGGTCTCCTCAAGGAGGCGAAACTCCCGATGCCAAGAATCCGGAACGTCCTCCCAGAACGAGCAGAGGGTGTCCACACAGAACTGAAGGTAGGACGTGAAGAGAAAGTTATAGTTGAGGACACGATTCGCCATATTTTAGTTTTGGTAAAGACGGCGACCAAACTTGTCCCATCATAAGGCCCTCTCGGCCCAGAGGGATGGCAGCGTAAACCTTAGAGGGGTTGGACTTCTTCAAGGAAGACTCAACCACCAAGAACTGATGAGACAGCTGGGAGCTCTCAAACCCCTTAACTGGAATCGTCCGGTAATGGGACTCCAACTTGGAGGGAATGGCCGTGACTGCATAGGGGGTCTCCAGGTTCCGGAGAAATGTTTGCCGGAGAACCTGGTGCAATGGCAAGCGCAGCTCCTCACAGGGCTGATGATCAACACCCATTTCTGCCAGGAATTCCTGGGTATAACGGGACTCAGACTGGAGGTCCAGTTTCAAGGCCCTACCCATGTCAGAGATGAAATGAGTAAAGGAGGAGTTTCGAGAAGAAGACTCATCCTCCTGAGGAGACCCTGAGCAAGACCTGGGGGCAGCTGAGAAAGAGGGAGAAATTTCCCCCGAATAAAAAGTCGGGGCCTCGGAGTCCCGCGAATGGGAGACTGAAGAGGCTCTACTAAAGTGTCTGGGGGGCGTTGAGGAACGACCCCTTGCTAGGTGGGCCAGGGAAGACCCCGGGGTCCAAGGAAGTAACTGGCGACGCCTCGGGGAAGACTGGGTAAAGGAAAAGTCCTCCACCGGTTTCGAAGAAGGCCCCTTAGAGGCTGGTAGCTGCCTCGATGGGGAACACAACCCTGAGTCTAACTCGAGGACAAGCGAGTGTCTAGAAGATTTCACGGTCAGAGACCTGCCCCGAAGGGGCAGAGAAGCCCGGGGCTTTTTAGGAGGGGCAAACCTCGACAAAGTAGCAGGGGAAAAACGACCCCCTGGTCTGGATCCCGAAAAGTTACAGGTGACTCGGGGGATGAAGAATCGCTTGAGGGAACCCGTCGAGTCTTGCGAGGGGACGCTCAGGCTGGTCAGACCGAGGCTGGGTCGAGACAGAGGTCAGAGGAATCGAAGTCGGGACCAGTTGGCTCACCAACGAGGAAAGCTGCATGGTAAGAATAGCCTTAAGCATGTCCTCAAACATAGGCACCGAGACCAAAGGTGGTTGGAACTTAGGTGCAGGCATGCGCTCCTTCGGGGATGACCTCAAGGAAGAGTATTACCTACATGAGGAGGCACGCTTAGAGTGATGTCTCGAAGATGCTAACAAGGCGACACTGACATGAGACTCCGAGTTAGGCTTTTTTGCCGGCACACTTGAGGAGGAAAGAGGAGACTTACCCGAGGCCGGAGTAACAGGAGGGGCCGAGACCGGGGACTTCGAGGCCGAAGCGCTCGACGAGGGCGCCGAGGCCGAGCACGAGGCCTGCACCCAGGCACTCCACATACCAATGATGAGGATCGGTGATGGAGATAACCTGGTTGCACTTAGTACAGTTTTTAAACCCGGAATGATGCTGGGACATAAGAAAAAAGATGGCTGCGATCCCGCGATGCCAGGCGACAAGAGTAAGACCAGGACCCTGGTCAAAAAGGTACGAACTGAAAAGCAAAGAAAAAAAGAAAAAAACACAGACGCGAGCACAGCGACTCGAAACTAACCAAACAAACCATGGTGCAAGAGGGACAACAATATCGCACGAAGCAAGAGAGCAGTACTTCTGGCTCTGCGGAAAACAGAGAATTGAGGGCACGCTGAGGAGACGCATGCCCTAGACCGGGTGGGAGGGGCACGCGCATTTGCACGGGCCAATCGCAAGCTTGAAGGTCTTCAAGCAAGTCTGCTTGTGAAAATGTCCGCTGGGGGCTCCGTCGGTGACATCAACCACATGTAGAGAATATGCTGTCTGTTTGTCCTGGGATAATCCATGCTACCGATCCAGGGCAAGCAGTGGCTTTCCCCCATTACTCTCTCAATAACAGACTATGGACTTTTACTCCAGGAAATTGGCCAAACCTTTCTTAAAACCAGCTACGCTATCTGCTCTTACCACAACCTCTGGCAATGCACAAGACAGACTGGTATATAATGGAGGTGGTAAGCATGCAAATCTATTTCATGCATATTTATTTGGGATATGCTGAAAACTTGAGATCCATTTTCTTCAGGAAGTTGTCCAAACCTTTCTTAAAACCAGCTAAGCTATGTGCTCTTACCACAACCTCTGGCAACACGTTCTAAGAGCTTAACTATTCTCTGAGTGAAAAAATATTTCCTCCTATTGATTTTAAAATTATTTCCCTGTAAATTCATTGAATGTCCCCTAGTCTTTGTATTTTTCACAGAGTGAAAAATTGATCCACTTGTACCCTTTCTTTTCCACTCAGGATTTTGTAGACTTCAATCATATCTCCTCTCAGCGTCTCTTTTCCAAGCTGAAGAGCCCTAACCTCTCTAGTCTTTCCTCATATGAGAGGAGTTCCATCCCCTTTATCATCTTGGTCACTCATCTTTGAACCTTTTCTAGTTCCGCTATATCTTTCTTGAGATAAGGAGACCAGAATTGAAAGCAATACTCTAGGTGAGTGATACAGAGGCATTATAACATTCTTTTTAAAATAACCATCCCTTTTTAAAATATTTTATTTATTTATTTTATGAATTTCTATACCGTCTAAGGGTGTCAAAGTTGGTCCTCGAGGGCCGCAATCCAGTCGGGTTTTCAGGGTTTCCCCAATGAATATGCATAAGATTTATTTGCATGCACTGCTTTCATTGTAAGCTAACAGAACTCATGCATCGTCATTGGAGAAATCCTGAAAACCCAACAGGATTGCGGCCCTCGAAGACCAATTTTAACACCTGTTACATACATAAGTTTGTAAAGCAAAATAAAACACCTAATAGTTCCTAGCATCTTATTTGCTTTTTTGGCTGCCACCCCACATTGGGCGGAAGGTTTCATCGTATTGTCTATGGCACTTTGTGTGTCTAAGTGCTTTGAAAATGAGCCTAAATTTCAACTGAAAATTTATAATGAAGCCAGATGCAACATCCATAAGGTTACCAGATGTCTGGGAAAACCCGGACATGTCTTCTTTTCAGAGGAACATGCGGATGCCCAGGCACATTTCCAAAACCCAGCAATTTGTCTGGGTTTTGAAAAGCCTTGAGAGCGGGGCCACATCTGGAGGGCCTCAGAGCATGCACAGATGTGACATGGTAATGTCACATGCATGTGTGTGATATCGTCGTGTCACATCTGCACATGCTTGGAGGACCTGAGCTCAGGGAAGAAGACACGAGGTTTGTGGAGACGAGGCCGAGGGCAGAACAGGGTATGACTGGAGGCAACATGGGGCTGGGTCACGTTCTCTTTTTTTTTTTTAATGAGGAAATCTGGTAGCCCTAAACATCCATCACTCCTTAACTACAGCTGAGTAATTCCATTGTCCTGTGCCGCTCCATGCTGGTGGAACCTACAGCCTCTCCCCTGGTCCTGAAAGCAGCAGCTATACTCTTGTGCTACATTAAAATGGTAATCTCCTTTATTTTGACCTTTACAGCTCTTGGTAATTTCTTACCTATACCCTCCGTCTCTTCACTCACCATTCCTTTGCACCTCTCCAAAACTCGTTTAAATTTTGATGGTTTTAGTTATGGCTGCCTCCATTACGGGTGGCTTTTGCTTTAGTATCTTGAAGAGGGAAGTGTGATTTTTATGTTATTTCAGAGATCCGACACTCTTCCAAAGAAGAAGTACTTCCCAGTACTTCCTGAGCCTTCCTTGCTGAATCTCCTCAACCAATGACAAACCCTAGAAAAACCAACATTATTGACCAACCTATAGCCCACAAAGAGCTTTAACCTGGCCTTTAACATGGCCTTCAGCAGCTCAGCAGGATTCCTACTTCCTCCACCATGACGCGGCTATCTACAGCTATCTGCAGAGTGCCAGAAATTCCAGTCGGCCTTGCAGTTTTGTGGTGTAAGCTTGCAGACAGCCACTGCACGGGGAATCAGGAATTCCACAGCACTTTTGCCACTGGAGGAGAAAATGACTACATGAAAGCTGGGTGGGCAGGCAGAAGTACATGAGAGAGAGATTTGGTGAAGGCTAGAGAGGGCATAAGAATTATTGGGTGAATGCTGGGGGGGGGAGGGTACATGAAAGAGAAAAATGTTGGACAAGCCCGGACTTAGCTCATTTCTTCAATGAAACAGCTCAAATACCTGTTTTTCCAACTCCATTTACTTTTTATTTGGGGTTGGGTTTTTTTTTTTTTTGTTACTATTGTCAGAGACTAAACCAGTAGAACAGAAGCTGAGCAAAAGTACTAAATGCTGAGGGGAGGGGGGTTACATGAGAGAGGGAGAGAGTCAGACTGGGTATAGTCGGGAGAGGGAGAGAGAGATTGATTGATTAAGTTTTCTCAGAGTACATGCTTGAAAAATTTAAAGCCAAACTTAAAACCTTCCTCTTTATTATTAAATATATTTATTGATTTTCAAATCATATAATCAAGAATAACTTGTACAGAAAGCAAGATTAGTAGTTCTACATAAAGCAAGAAACACTTAAACAACATTAAGATCATTTATAACTAATTTGCTCAAGTCCTCAAATTATAGGATCCAAGATTCCTTAACGAGAGCAAAGAAAAGAATTGAACAAAATGAACACTCATAAGAACATAAGCATTGCCTCTGCCGGGTCAGACCAGGGGTCCATCGTGCCCGGCAGTCCGCTCCCGCGGCGGCCCTCCAGGTCCATGACCTGAAAATGTTCCCTACCGAACCTAAAATGTCCATACCCTAGTTGCTCAGTGTCCTGTGAGGTAAACCTCTATCTGTACCCCGTTATTCCCTTCGCTTCCAGGAAGTCATCCAGTCCCTTTTTGAACCCCAGAATTGTACTCTGGCTTATCACCTCTCCGGGAAGCGCGTTCCAGGTGTCTACCACCCATTGAGTGAAGAAGAACTTTCTTGCATTCGTTTTGAATCTGTCTCCTCTCAGTTTTTCTGAGTGACCTCTCGTTTTAGTTGCCCCTGCTAGTCTAAAGAATCTGTCCCTCTCCACCTTCTCTATGCCTTTCATGATTTTATAAGTCTGTATCATGTCCCCTCTCAGTCTCCGCTTTTCCAGGGTAAAGAGCCCCAGTCTGTCTAACCGTTCGGCATATGGGAGGTTCTCCATACCCTTTATCATCCTCGTTGCTCTCCTCTGGACCCTCTCGAGTATTGCCATGTCCTTCTTGAGGTATGGCGACCAGTATTGGACGCAGTATTCCAGATGTGGGCGCACCATTGCTCGATACAGTGGCAGGATAACTTCCTTCGTTCTGGTAGTGATACCCTTTTTGATAATGCCCAGCATTCTGCTCGCTTTTTTGAGGCCGCTGCACATTGCGCCTCCGGCTTCATTGTGTTATCCACCAATACCCCCAGATCTTTTTCTTGGCTGCCTTCCCCGAGTACCCTCCCTCCCATCGTATAGCTGTACCTGGAGTTCCCCTTCCCTATGTGCAAGACCTTACATTTCTCCACATTGAAGCTCATCTGCCAATTTTTTGCCCACTCACTCAGTTTGTTCAGGTCGCTCTGCAGTTCTTTGCATTCCTCAACAGTTCTGACCGTTCTGGAGAGTTTTGTGTCATCCGCAAACTTGATAACTTCGCACTTCGTCCCCGTTTCTAGATCATTAATAAATATATTGAACAGCAGTGGTCCCAGCACTGACCCCTGCGGAACACCACGCCAGTGTTCCCGCTAAGCTGCGCTGGCGTGCGCTGGCGCACAAAATATTAGGTCGCAGCGCACAAGTTTCTCGTCACAGCGCAGGACCGGCAAGATTGACTCATTTGAACTTCTGCAAGATCAGCATCGGAAGCGTGCGCTGGGCCGGAGAGATCTTGGGGAGCCTCCGACAGTGGCTTTCTCCCCTCTCTGCAGCTCTCCTTTACTTCCCAGCGCAGCGATTCACGAAGGCAGCCTCGGGGCTTTTGCTGAGTCGCGGCTGCCTCTGATGATGCAACTTTCTCTTTCCTCAGAGGCGGCGCGACACAACAAAGGACCCGAGGCTGCCTTCGTGAATCGCTGCGCTGGGAAGTAAGAAGAGCTGCTGGGAGGAGAGAAAACCACTATCAGTCTGGGAAGCTGCTGGGCAGGGGAAAAAAGGGACAGCTGCTACTGGAAAGGGAGAAGGAGAGATGCTTCTGGGAGGGGAGGAGGGAAAGGAATCTGGGAAGCTGCTGGGCCAGGAAAAAAAAGGGACAGCTGCTACTGGAGAGGGAGAAGGAGAAGGAGAGATGCATCTGGGAGGGGAGGAGGGAAAGGAATCTGGGAAGCTGCTGGGCCAGGAAAAAAAAGGACAGCTGCTACTGGAGAGGGAGAAGAAGGAGAGATGCTTCTGGGAGGGGAAGAGGGAAAGGAATCTGGGAAGCTGCTGGGCTAGGAAAAAAAGGGACAGCTGCTACTGGAGAGGGAGAAGGAGACGGAGAGATGCTTATGGGAGGGGAGGAGGGAAAGGAATCTGGGAAGCTGCTGGGCCAGGAAAAAAAAGGACAGCTGCTACTGGAGAGGGAGAAGAAGGAGAGATGCTTCTGGGAGGGGAGGAGGGAAAGGAATCTGGGAAGCTGCTGGGCAAGGAAAAAAAGGGACAGCTGCTACTGGATAAGGAGAAGAAGGAGAGATGCTTCTGAGAGGGGAGGAGGGAAAGGAATCTGGGAAGCTGCTGGGCTAGGAAAAAAAGGGACAGCTGCTACTGGAGAGGGAGAAGGAGACGGAGAGATGCTTCTGGGAGGGGAGGAGGGAAAGGAATCTGGGAAGCTGCTGGGCAAGGAAAAAAAAGGGACAGCTGCTACTGGAGAGGGAGACGGAGAGATGCTGCTGGGAGGGGAGGAAGGGAAGAGAGTTACTGCTGGACAGGAGGCTGGGAGAAAGAAAGAAAGAAAGGGGGCAGGCAGGGAAACAGAAGGAAAGAAGAGAAACAGAAAAAAAGAAAGAAAGGTCAGGGAGAGAGGAAGAAAAAGTTGGGGGAGGGAATGAGGTGTGGAGGAGAGAAAGCATACAGGCTGATAGAAGGGAAGAAAGATTGGATGCACAGTCAGAAGAAGAAAGTGCAACCAGAAATCACCAGACAAGGTAGGAAAAATGATTTTATTTTAAATTTAGCAAAGTGGAGGCAGTATTACCACAGTTTTCAAAGGAATTTGCCCAAATAACTTAATAGTTAACTGGGTAAATTCCCAGAGATGAAAACTTCCCTTCACTTACTATGCACAGTTCTGAATTTATATCTGCTGTCTATATTTTACAATATGGTCCCCTTTTACTAAACCGCAATAGTGGTTTTTAGCGCAGGGAGCCTATGAGCGTCAAGAGCAGTGCTGGGCATTCAGCGCAGCTCCCTGCGCTAAAAACTGCTATTGTGGTTTAATAAAAAGGATGGAGGGTATATTTGTCTATTTTTGTATGCTATAAAAACCAAATACAGAGAGAGACTGAGAGCTGTTGACGAAGAGCTACGTGTGTGTCTTTCTTCCATTCCAGCCAGAATATCAGCTTTGTGTTCAGCCAAACAGGCCCAGGTTTCGCACTGAATAAAGTATTTTATAATTTTTATAATTTTTATTTCATAATAAAGTAATTATAAAATACTTTCTTTGTGTTTATTTGATTCCTATTCAAGAGAATTACTTTATATATAGTCAATATAGGCAGAGAGTTAAATTTTTTAACATTTTCTAATGGTGGTGTGCCTCGTGATTTTTTTCATGAAACAAGTGTGCCTTTGCCCAAAAAAGGTTGAAAAACACTGGTCTAGAAATTGAAAGCATCAAACGTATTGTCTTCTGGACTGTTTTTAATTTACAGTTTACACATATGGATGTAACAGACATAACTACATTTGTTGTAAAACATTTATTAAGATATCATTTCATCCCTACAATTTCTGTGTTCTTAAAAATATTATTTAACGTTATTTAATTTAGCGTGTAGGCCTAAAATTCCTTTGAATACCTCGTCCTCATGTATCAGCAACTTTGACAACATATTTATTTGGCTCATAACTTGCTGGCGCCCGATATTTTTAGCTCACAGTGAAAAAAGTTTGCTCACAACACCCGCCCGCTTAGAGGGAACACTGCTTGTGACCCCTATCCAGTCAGAGTAGTGCCCCTTTACTCCTACCCTCTGCTTCCTGTCCGCCAGCCAATTTTTGATCCATCTGTGCACGTCCCCTTCCACCCCATGACTCCACAGTTTCTTCAGTAGGCGTTCATGGGGCACCTTGTCAAAGGCTTTTTGGAAATCTAGATATACGATGTCTATGGGGTCACCTTGGTCCAATTGTTTACTTATCCCCTCAAAGAAATGCAGTAGATTCGTCTGGCATGATCGGCCTTTACAGAAACTATGCTGGCTTGATCTCATCAGATTATTTTTTTCTATATGCTCATTGATACCTTCCCTGATCAGTGATTCGGCCATCTTCCCCGGAACAGAGGTTAAGCTCACCGGTCTATAGTTTCCCGGGTCGCCTCTCGATCCTTTCTTGAAGATCGGTGTAACATTCGCTATCTTCCAGTCCTCCGGGATTACCCCTGTTCTCAAAGTTAGCTAGAGGGCTGATTGCTGGGATTATACAATAGTCCTAGGGCTTATGATTTTTCTGCCTCCAAACGGGAGAGCGCTAAGAAAGAAGTCAAATGCCTAGGTTCAAAGAAAACACATTTAACTGTTCGGTGATGCACTATACACTTACAAGGATGTCATAAATAAAAGGTAGCACCCAGGGATGTAACACCTGGTCTCAACATTAGAAATTTTGGGTCTCTCGTGATAAATCAGGAAATATCTGTACTTTAAAGCCCATAAATTCTGTCTATTTTTAAAGAATAATTTTAACAACCAAACTTTATCAATAGAGAGGGCTACTGTTACAATCAAAGTACTTTGTTCTATAGCCTCTTTATCAGATTTCTCAATAACTCCGATACATCCAATTGTCCTTGGTCCGAAGACCTATTTAATGATTTATTCTTATTAGGTAAATAATAAACTCGTGATAAAGGAGGTATTGAATCTTCTGTGGCCCCCAAAACTTCAAGAAAATATCTCTTAAAAACATTTCTCTAGGTGATACCAATGGTAGCTTAGGAAAATTAATTAATCTTAAATTGTTGTATTTGGAGTTATTTTCCAAATTCTCCATCTTTCTCCTAAGATTTATATTGTCTTTCATTAGAATATCCTGTAGTTGTTTAGATGATTTTATTTCCTGTTCAAGATTCTGAACAGAAGAATTAGAGGCAGTCAATTTGTTTTTCAATACTTTGAGTTCAGTAGAATGTTGAGACAGTTTCCCCTCTATTAACTGAAGTTTGAGACTTATGGTCTTCACTAGTCCGGCCATAAGATCCCACAGTGAGTCCAGAGTTACTTCTGAGGGTTTTTCCAAGGAAATTAAAGAAACAGAAGTGCCATAGTGCTCACCATCCAGTTGGATTCCTTGTTACTGTCCCTGAGGGCTTACTTGCCTCTCCTTAGTTGATTTTCTCTCAGCTTCTTCCAAGGAGCTCATTTCATTATGAGTTCCTATCAGCAGGCTCTGCGTTGGACTACTTGCCTCAGGGGGAGGCAAAGCCCCGACATCCGGGGTTTCCATACCCCTTGGAGAGCTGGTTAGCTGAGGCTATGGGGGTGGCGCCCTAACGTCGGGGCTCAAAGATATTTCCAGTCCCGGAGGAACTACCACGGCCTCGCTCACGCCGCTGTTCCTCTGCGGGCTCCTCTCTGACGTCAAAAAAGCTCCCTGCATCCGTCTGAGGAGCTCCCCAATATCGCCGGCTGCGGGGGTGACAGTGGGCCACGAGGCAGCAGCGGCACTATGGCTTTACAAAAGGTAAATCGTGCCAAACGAACCTGATTGAATTTTTTGATTGGGTAACCAGAGAGCTGGATCGAGAACATATGCTAGATGTAATTTACTTGGATTTCAGCAAAGCCTTTGATACAGTTCCTCATAGGAGGCTGTTGAACAAACTTGAAGGGCTGAAGTTAAGACCCAAAGTGGTGAACTGGGTCAGAAACTGGCTGTCGGACAGACGCCAGAGGGTGGTGGTTAATGGAAGTCGCTCGAAGGAAGGAAAGGTGACTAGTGGAGTCCCTCAGGGTTCGGTGCTGGGGCCAATCCTGTTCAATATGTATGTAAGTGACATTGCTGAAGGGTTAGAAGGAAAAGTGTGCCTTTTTGCAGATGATACCAAGATTTGTAACAGAGTAGACACCGAAGAGGGAGTGGAGAATATGAAAAAGGATCTGCAAAAGTTAGAGGAATGGTCTAATGCCTGGCAACTAAAATTCAATGCAAAGAAATGCAGAGTAATGCATTTGGGGATTAATAATAGGAAGGAACCGTATATGCTGGGAGGAGAGAAGCTGATATGCACGGACGGGGAGAGGGACCTTGGGGTGATAGTGTCCGAAGATCTAAAGGTGAAAAAACAGTGTGACAAGGCAGTGGCTGCTGCCAGAAGGATTCTGGGCTGTATAAAGAGAGGCGTAGTCAGTAGAAGGAAGAAAGTGTTGATGCCCCTGTACAGGTCATTGGTGAGGCCCCACTTGGAGTATTGTGTTCAGTTTTGGAGACCGTATCTGGCAAAAGACGTAAGAAGACTTGAGGCAGTCCAGAGGAGGGCGACGAAAATGATAGGAGGCTTGCGCCAGAAGACGTATGAGGAGAGACTGGAAGCCCTGAATTTGTATACCCTAGAGGAAAGGAGAGACAGGGGAGATATGATTCAGACGTTCAAATACTTAAAGGGTATTAACGTAGAACAAAATATTTTCCTGAGAAAGGAAAATGGTAAAACCAGAGGACATAATTTGAGGTTGAGGGGTGGTAGATTCAGGGGCAATGTTAGGAAATTCTACTTTACGGAGAGGGTGGTGGATGCCTGGAATGCGCTCCCAAGAGAGGTGGTGGAGAGTAAAACTGTGACTGAGTTCAAAGAAGCGTGGGATGAACACAGAAGATTTAGAATCAGAAAATAATATTAAATATTGAACTAGGCCAGTTACTGGGCAGACTTGCACGGTCTGTGTCTGTGTATGGCCGTTTGGTGGAGGATGGGCAGGGGAGGGCTTCAATGGCTGGGAGGGTATAGATGGGCTGGAGTAAGTCTTAACAGAGATTTCGACAGTTGGAACCCAAGCACAGTACCGGGTAAAGCTTTGGATTCTTGCCCAGAAATAGCTAAGAAGAAAAAAAAAAAATAATAATTTAAATTGAATCAGGTTGGGCAGACTGGATGGACCATTCGGGTCTTTATCTGCCGTCATCTACTATGTTACTATGTCCCCTCCGTTTAGGCATCGGGTAAGTATAGTTGCCTGGTATCTATTAGAAAAATTGTATTGGAGAGACAATCCTCAGAGCGTCTCCTCAGCACGTCCAGCCTGACGCCATCTTGGATCCCCCTGAAACAAACCTTCCTCTTTAAAGATGCCCTTATTCTTTAGTATTAGCTTCAGCCTCTTAATTCCTCGATTCATGTGAAGCTTTGAAACATCTAATACCTCTTTTGAAATGATTCCCCTCCTAATGTTTTTGCCACTCCCCATTTACCGTCCTTTTTTATTAATTTTACTTTGATGTATTTTAAACAACCTTTCCTTCCGTCTCATGTACGTTAATCCGAATTCATCTAGTATTTTTAATATTTGATCAAATATTACTTTTACCTATTTTAATTGTCCCTTACAATCTTTTTATATTGTACACTGTCTAGACATTTGTTTTAATAGATGGTATATCAAAAATAAAGAAACTTGAAACTTGAATGTGTGATTCTCAAAAAGTGTGCGCGTGCACCTGTGTTTTGGCCTTCCAACGTTACAAAATGTAAAATGTTGCTCCCAATAGAAAAAGGTTGGGGGACATGGCTGAATGAGTCAGTATAGATTCAGCAATGTGTAAACACGTGGATAATGGCGAGTCAGTAGATGCGGTGCCCAATTTCACAATGGACATGGAGAGGGGAAGTAAGATTTCCACATCCCGATCTGGACAATTCCCACAGTATTTTACAAAGGCTCTGCAGGATTGTACATCCAAGTCCTTCCATGTCAAGTGGGAACTGTGATTTTTAAAAAATGGTTATTAGGCATGGAAGGTGAATCTGCACTCTTTTGTATGTACACCCTCCCCCCAAACAGATGTTCCTGTGAGGATATCAGCATTGGTTCCAACTCAGCTAGAGGTCCAAAGGGTTGGATTCCGTAAAGTGTGCTGAAAATGCAGCCCTTAGTGATGTTTTATAAAGAGCATTCCGCAATAGGCAACCTTTATATAATAGTGCAGAGAGCCAGGAGTGCACTCAACTTTGGGCGTGAGAACTTAAGAACAGCCATACTGGGTCAGACCAATGGTCCATCTAGCCCAGAATCTTGCTTCCACATGAGCAATCCAGGTCACATACCCGGCAGAAACCCAAATAGTAGCGACATTCCAGAATCTCAAGAGTAAGCAAGATTTCGGAACCCCAAACAATAGCAACGTTCCACGTGGAGTCTCCAAACAGTAGCAACATTCCATGCTACTGATCCCAGGGCAAGCAGCAGCTTCCCTTATGTCTGTCTCAATAGAGGACTATGGACTTTTCCTCTAGGAACTTGTCCAAATCTTTTTTAAACCCGTCTACAGGTGTGTGGGTTTTCATATGAATCTACCATTTCTGTCCCATTTTGGTGCCTTGCATCCATTTAAAACACTCTCCTGCACTGAGCCCTAGTTAGGTACTATATAGAATCCAGAGATAGTAAACTAAAATGAAAATCCCTATGACAAAAAAAGAATAAAACCTAGGTGACAATTTTGCATGCCATCAGTCTAAGAGCTCCTTTTACTAAGGTGCGCTAGCGTTTTTAGCGCACGCAGGAAATTACAGTGCGCTACGCTTCTAGAACTAATGCCAGCTCAATGCTGGCGTTAAAGTCTAGCACGCGCGGTTATGTAGCACACACTATTCCACGCGTTAAAGCCCTAACGCAGCTTGGTAAAAGGAGCCCTCAATGTTTCGCACAGTTCATACTGTATTTTGAGAACAAAAAAAGCTAATAAACGTTTCTTTTATTCTTCTTCATAGAGACAGAACTCCTCCTCGATTCAAATACCACATTCAGTGGAAAATCTCAAGGGAAAACAATAAGAGGACCTGTACATTGCTATAAATTTCTACAAAAAAATTAAAATTGAATGTTTTTTTTCCATAGGCAACCCAAAAAAACAAAGGAACGCTATGGGCTCCTTTTACGAAGCCGCATTAGCGGCTTTGACGCACGTGACTTTTTATCACCGGCTAACCCCCGCGCTAGCCTAAAAACTACCGCCTGCTCAAGAGGAGGCGGTAGCGGCTAGTGCGGCCTGCAGTTTAGCGCGCGCCTATTACGCGCTTTAAACCGCTACTGCGGCTTCGTAAAAGGCTTCTCAAAAAAATGAACTTATTCTGATGAAAAGGGTTGAACAAATAAACCTGGAATAGGACAGACATCAAGTTGACCAAAAAATATTTATCTGTTTCACACATACATAAGGGATACTTTAAAACATCAGAAACACTCCACATCGTCACGTATCAGATGCAGTAACTTCCTTCATCTAAGAATATAGTGATGTATATGCGTCACTATATTCGTTTATAGGCTGAAAGATTTACGTCTCTGGTTTTCTCCCCCTGGAAATGTTATTCATCAGTAGGACTTGTAAAATACTCGCCAAAAGGAAAAAAAAAAAAAAAGAGGCTTTTGTAACTGATAATCCAAGCAGGACTTTCAGTCCAGTAAGGCATCATGTGTCTTAATCTGATGCGGGAAAGGAAAATCAGTCAAATCTATCAGGCCATGTGGAAAAAGTCAATTAAGTTAGAATTTACAGCACTTTTAAAAGACTGCAGGCAAGGTTTTTCAACTAGTATTGTATTATGGGTGAGAGCTGGCTGGCAAAAGATGCACTTGTGTGCATCTGGAAAAAGGAGTCAATTATTCTAGCAACTGTGACATTTGTGAGTCCTTGCAAATTGCAAGAACAAATTTCAACTGGTGGCATGTAATCTTTGCTTAAATGATCTCTAGCCTCCCATTCTCAGCATGGAGGATAAATGAGTCTGGTTTTCAGGCTATCCATAATGCCAATTCATCGATGTATTATCATATATATAGGTCTAGAGCCCAGGCAAAATTTCCACAGCTTGGCTATCCGGAAAACCAGAGTGGTTTGCAATCTTCAAGGCCTGGAGTTGACCTCCACCAGTCCACAAGAGGGCTGAGTTAAGACGTCAGGTCTGAGCTATTCCTCATCACTCCCAGGCCTTAAGGGCTGCCAATGGGTCAGGTTTTCAGGATATCTCTAATGAATATATATGAACATAAGAATAGCCTTACTGGGTCAGCCCAGTAGCCCATTCTCACGGTGGCCAATCCAGGTCACTAGTACCTGGCCAAAACCCAAGGAGTAGCAACATTCTATGCTACCGATCCAAGGCAAGCAGTGGTTTCCCCCGTGTCTCTCAATAATAGACTATGGACTTTTCCTCCAGGAACTTGTCCAAACCTTTCTTAAAACCAGCTACGCTATCTGCTCTTACCACAACCTCTGGCAATGCAAGAGATAGACTGGTATATAATGGAGGTGGTAAGCATGCAAATCTATTTCATGCATCTTTATTTGGGATATCCTGAAAACTTGAGATCCATATGCAGACCTCAAGGAGTAACCATGAACAGAATGGGACCATTCATCACGGCCATTTAAGAGCCGCCAGTTCAGCGCTGCCCTTTCATCGCGGTACTGTTCAGCGCCGCCCTTCATGCTGCATCGAGTGAAGTGCTGATGGGGTGTGTGGGGGGGGGCTTTGCTGGATCGAGGTGGAGTGCTGATAAGGGGTGGGGGGCATCACCCGCTAGCACATGTGCCACAAGACATGCTGGATTGGGGGCGTGGGGGGGCATCGCCCCTCCCGCCACATGCTGAAGCCCCAGGCCACACTGAACAATCGCACAATGAAAGGATGGCGCTGAACAGTCCCTCGATGATGAATCATTCTAGACTAAAGCATGAATACCACTGGTCTACATGGTTATGGATCTCTGGTTCTCAACTCAACCCTTGAGACACCCAGCCAATCAAGTTTTCAGGATAACCTCTATGAACATACATGAGATGCAAGTACATTCAATCTACCTTATGCTACATAGTCATTGCGGATACCCTGAAAACTAGATGAGCTGGGACTAGGTTGAGAGCTGGTGCTCGGGGACACTCTTCAAGTAATTAAGGGTAATAAACTTCAGCTTATGAGACCTGCCGGAGTAATGAAAGAAAACGGTGCAGTTTGTTGACATTTTAACCACAGCTTCTCAAACTCTTTCCATTCTGAGCCAATTTACAAATGATTATAAAGTCATGGGGCCCATTTAAAATCAATTACTTTCTCCGATTTAATATTGAAAATGCAAATTGTATTCTTCCCAAATGCAGAAGCGAGCTTTTATTTGGATTTGAATACTGCTAGAGAAGGGAGCATGATGTGTTGACTCTGGCAGCCTTTTCCAGGCATACGGCAAGAAAGAAGGGACGGAGTCTGGAGTTGGCAGTGGAGGTAAAGGGTACAGATATGAGGGACTTACCCGATGAACGAAGTTTAGGGGGGATATAGGGGGAGATGAGTGAGGAGAGATATTCAGGGACTATAGATTGAATGCATTTGTAAGTTAGTAAGAGGAGTTTGAACTGTATTCAGAAACGGATGGTTAGCCAATGAAGTGACTTGAAGGGGGGGGGGGGTATAATGTGAGCGTGGCAGCTCTCGCACCAATTTTAAGTTTTATATGTACCAATCTTATGTCACTCAGATGGTGTCTACAACCATCCACATCAAATTTCATATAACATTTTCACCAGCACTGGTTCCTCCTATTTTTATTTGTCTCAGCCTCTCATTTGCATTACATTACCGACACCTTAGATCAGTGGTCTCAAACTCTCAGCCCGCCAGTTTCTTGATCATATGTCTCTTTAGCTATCAATTACAATATTATTAGTAAGACTTAGCTAAAAGGAAAGATTTATAAACCATAAAGAGTTTTACCTCATGTAAAATAGTCATTTCTTTAATAAGACATTAACTATTTTTTCTGAGGCCCTCCAAGTACCTACAAATCCAAAATGTGGCCCAGCAAAGGGTTTGAGTTTGAGACCGCTGCCTTAGATGGTGGCCACAATCACACTTTAGCATTCACGTCATACTTTGCATAACATTTACACCAGCACCGGTTCCACCTTCCAATTTCAAATTGCTACACAGAGCATATCCATATTGCACACCTTTTTCCATCCAACAGCGTCTATTCAATATGTAATGCTTCCTCATTTCTCAGCACCAGTGATAACAAGGCCCAAAACATCATCTTGCCTCTCCAAAAGATCTTAGCAAACTTCAACTCTTCTTTGCTTCAAAACCAAATTAAAAACATTCCTATTTAAAGTCGCATTCGATCTTTAATTAAAAAAAAAAATTTTATTCCCAAAATTTCAGACAGGTTCCTTCCTACCGTACTACCCTTCAACGTTTTTCTGTCCTATTTGATATGTAGTTCTCCGCCTCCCCCCTTTTGTACCAGTATGTCTGTATGTCTCCTTTTATGTTTTCCTGATTTTAGATTTGAAATGTATACCGCTTAGAAGTTTGATAAGTGGAATATCAAATTTTAAGAAAACCTGAAACTTCATCGGTGAGCTCCTTTATGAGCTTTTGTGCACACACCTTTCTCACGCCAAGATATTCAGTTAAGATTTTCCTGTTTTTCTATTGATGTTTACTTGGTCTGCTATGTTTCTCACAGTCAGCCGACGATTTTAACGCACAATTTGACAAATTTTTGCAATGTTTTCATCAGTTCTGCTCATTACTGGCCACCCTGACCTTTCTTTATCAGTGGCGCTTTCTCTCCCCTCAGAAAAAAAAGCATTTTAATCCATTTGTACACTGTCGTTTTCTTCATGGCATTATCCCAATAAACCTGGACTAACATGTCCCTGATTTCACTTACATTCTTGTCAAGTTTAACAAAAAATTTAATCTTTGTTCGTTGCTCTAATTTGAGCTCAGACATTCTTGCGACGGCACACAAAAACACGTAACAATAATGAAGGACACTCAGCAAGACACTACCACACGCAAGTTCGCAAACTTAATTGTCAGACCTTGTATGTGTCAGGCTGGAGAGAATTGAGAACCATTAAGTCAGGTATCTGAAATCTCCACAACTGAGCCTTACTTCTGTCACCAGCCCCCACTGGAAATGTTTCAGGCCTCTGTTCCACTCCTCTCCTCCACCCCTGCAGTCTCCACCAGTGTATCAGCATTTCCCTTACAATGAAATTATCTATAATAATAAAACCCTAGAGCGCGCATGCACTGTTCAAACTTCGTGATTCCTGGCGCCGTGAGGTGTGCTTCTGTGCCAGTCCTCACGGCGCCTGCGCTAGCTGGAGGCGCGTGTGCCAGCGCCTCCTTCCTCCCGGCTCAACCGTCCTCCCAAGGCGAGAAGGACAAAAAAAGTTTTGTCTCTACAGGGGGATTCGGTGCTCACGACGGGCTGCATCTTCCCGCCTCGGCCTCTCAGCTGGCGCGAGCGCTGTGGTGCGGCCAAGTCCGCCGCTTAGTAAACATAAATAAAAGGGCTTCGCCGCCGTAACCAGGCTCTGCGCGGATAAATCAAGAGTTAACTTTGTCCAAGCGCCGCCCCCTGACGTCCCCGCCTAAAATGGCGGAGGGCTCGAGTCTCACGGTGGTCGATCAATGAGCCATCGATTTCTCGCCAGAGGGCGGGGTGACGCCGGAGGCAACGTCTGCTTGGGAGGAGGCGGAAAGGCGGTCAAGGGCGGCGAGTGGCAGTGGACCAGGGGGAGGAAGTATCGCCAACAGGTAAGCCAGGCTTCGGCGCAGGAGGGACGCAGGCAGGCTGGCTTCAGGGGAGGGGTGGGACAAATGCTGAAAGACAGTAAGGGGGACAAAGGGAGGAAGGAAGGAGAGAGAGGCAAAGAAGGGGTGGGGGTTGTAAGCAGAAGAAACACAGAAAGGTCTGGACCAAAGGGGAAAGAGAGGAGGCAGATGCTGGACTATGAGAGGTGCAGACAGGGGGGGGGGAGACCCAGACAGACAGCCAGACATCTCTAGCACCCGTTAATGTAACGGGCTTAAAGACTAGTACAGTATATAGGAGGTTATTTTCTCCTTGGTTGTACTGCAAATTGTAGTGTTCAGTCTGTCACACATGTGAAACACTGACGTGTCACAACAGAAGAAAAAGGTTGAGAGCCACTATTTTAGAGAAAAAAAAAAATTAAATAAACTATGCATAAACTTGAATGGGGCAGCTTTTCCTTGAACGGCTCTATTCAGCACGTAGAAACTCAAATTATGGCTACCCAGAGTTGAAGGGGGAGCTTACTTCAAAAATCTAGAAGCAGATGCAAGTAAACTCCTCTTTTCCTTGGGACCTCCATCCTCACCAAGCTCTGCAGGGTCCATCTGGACATAATTTACACCCCTGGTTATAGCAAGTTTATTTGGTGTTTTATATACTGCCTATCAAGGTTTATCTAAGCAGTTTTACAATCGGGTACTCAAGTATTTTCCCCATCTGTCCCGGTGGGCTCACAATCTATCTAATGTACCTGAGGCTATGTAGGACTGAGTGACTTGGCCAGGGTCACAAGGAGAAGCGCAGGGTTTGAACCCACAACCCCAGGGTGCCAAGGCTGTAGATCCAACCACTGTGCCACACACTCCTTAATAAGTAAATACCCCAGTCACTCCTCAAAACATTGGCCAATATTTTATATCCAGTATCAAAGGACAATGTCTCAACTTTCTTATCGATTTTTTATCAATTACTCTGGGGCTTCAGACATGCCATTCGGTCGCCCGTTTTTTCCGGCGACACAAAAATCTTAGTGGCTATGGCTGTGGCTTCTTCATTCGCCCACTCAGTAAAAGCTTTTAACGTTTTTTTATATTTATATATATTTTTGTCTTATTTTTCTTATATAAAGTGCATCGTGCTTTCATAAATAAATAACTTATCTTAAAAGGTGTTGTTTCCTTGGTAAGATCGGGTCAGGGCGACCGAATGGCATGTCTGAAGCCCCAGAGTAATTGATAAAAAAATCGATAAGAAAGTTGAGACATTGTCCTTTGATACTGGACACACTCCTGAATGGCATTACACTCTTAAAGCTAAAGGCCTACAAGATACAATGACTGTTGGTTCGCTCTGTAGAGTAAACACAAAGGATCCGTCACCTCACATCCTGAATAACACAAAGGGGCTCATTTTCAAAACAGAAAGACGTTAAATAAATGGAATAAAGTGGCACTTGGACATTTTTCTTAACAAAATGTCCAAATGCCGATATTTGAAACTGACTTTTTAGATGTCTTACAGGTTATTCTCCCTCAAGTACGTCTAAGTCTTAAAGGAGCGTGTTTGAGGCATGTTTTACATAGTAACATAGTAGATGACGGCAGATAAAGACCCGAATGGTCCATCCAGTCTGCTCAACCTGATTCTATTTAAATTTTTTATTTTTAGCTATTTCTGGGCAAGAATCCAAAGCTCTACCTAGAACTGTGCTTGGGTTCCAACTGCCGAAATCTCTGTCAAAACCTACTCCAGCCCATCTACACCCTCCCAGCCATTGAAGCCCTCCCCAGCCCATCATCCCCCAAATAGCCATAAACAGACACAGACCGTGCAAGTCTGCCCAGTACTAGCCTTAGTTCAATATTTACTATTATTTTTTGGGTGGAATTAGGGCGGCCTTAGGACTTGGACATTTTGGAGGGATAATTAAACCTTTTTGAAGACTTCCAGGGTGTCATTTAGATGTTTGGAGTTAAACCTGTTTTAAAAGTGAATAATGGCCCAAAAAGTACCCAAACTGACCTGATGACCACTGGATGCATGCAGGCATGACCCCCTCCCCCCAATCACCCAGTGGTCGCTGACCCCACCCCCTTCCCAGCCTCCAAAGATGTGAAAGAAACAGTACCTACCAGCTTCTTTGACGGCTGCAGATATTATAGAAAATCCTAGTACAGCAGCAAGCAGATGTCTGGAGTAGCCTGGTGGGCAGTATAGTAAACCATGGAGAGAAGGATCTAGGCCCGTATCCCACCCTATCCACTACATTTATAGTGGAAAATATGAGCCCACCAAAACTCACTCAAAACTTACTGTATTGCCATATAGGTGACACCTGCAGGCATAAAGGCTATTGGGGTGGTAGACAGGTGGGTTATAGTAGGTTTTAGGGGTGTTTTGGAGGGCTTACCATACATTATAAGGCAGGGGTATCAGAGTCCCTCCTAGATGGCTGCAATCCAGTTGGGTTTTCAGGATTTACACAATGAATATGCATGAGATCTATTTGCATGCACTGCTTTCATTGTATGCAAATAGAGCTCATGCATATTCACTGAGAAAATCCTGAAAACCTGACTGGATTGTGGCCCTCAAGGAGGGACTTTGACACCTCTGTTATAAGGGGACTATGGTGAAATGTATACCTGGCATGCTTTATGTAAAGTTCATAGCAGTGCCCCCTAAAGCCCCAGCTTTTTCAGTCTGTCAGTGTATGAGAGGTCCCCCATACCCTTTATTAGCTTAGTTGCTCTTCTCTGGACTCACTCAAGTACCGCCATGTCCTTCTTGAGGTACGGCAACCAGTACTGGACACAGTACTCCAGGTGTGGGCGCACCAATGCACGATACAGTGGCAGGATGACTTCCTTCGTCCTGGTCATGATACCTTTTTTAATGATACCCAACATTCTGTTCGCTTTCCTTGAGGCTGTGGCGCACTGCGCCGACGCCTTCAATGTTGTGTCTACCATCACTCCCAGGTAAGGCTATTTCAAAGCACCAGATGCAACCACGACACTCGCTAACCAGGTTTTGAGTAATTAAGCCAACAGATCTCTGGTTTTCCTTTTTCCTTATCTCAACTTCCCTTGAGAGAGTATGAATCCACTTTTCCTACTATAGTGGACTATGTTCATAGTAATATAAACAGAGAAAGGGAAAAGAAGTTCTTTTTCACTTCCCTTATTTGGTTTTCTTTGTATATTATCTTTTTGTAATGTAAATTGTGGCAGCCAAAGCAGGAAAACAACCTCCTAGCCCCCAAACTATCCAACTAATTGTAGAATAGAATGATTATGACATTTGTCATAAGATAATCACTCAGTTGGCAAATATTCTTCATCTATTATAAGTGAAGCAATTCCATATCACACTCATCCATTTATCAAACTTCACTTAGAATTAATATTTAATCTTATATTGATCTTCTTTTCTCTCACAGATCTTCACATTTATATACAGTTTTTCAAAGCATTTAACATGACATTTTGGGCATACAGCAGCTTTGAACATGAGATATGCGCTTTATTTAAACTGATTTATAAAGATATATTAAAAACAAAAAACATTTATGGTGGAAAATGGAGGGCTGGCTGATGAGGCGGCTAGTTATGTTAATCCCTGAACTGAACTGAAATGTGTGTGTTCAGGTGTAGCCACCGAGGTCTTTTCTCTATATAACTATCTGCACTAGTGCTGCCCGATTCAGGAAAAAAAATTTTGATTCGATTCAGCCTATTGAATCAATTTTTCGATTTGATTTTCCTGCCCAATTGGGGGTTTTTGGGGTTTGTTTGTTTTTTCAAACATCCTAGTGGGTTTATTTTATAGCCTCTTCACCCCATTTGCCCTCTCCTACCCACACAGGCGCTGTGGTGTAAACAAAATAAACAAAAAAGTTTGTTCTTTTTGCTCATTTTTTAAAGCTGATGTAGGGAAACAATCAATCCATGTAAGAAATGTGGGCAGGAATAACTAAGTACAGGGCCAATAATGTTTTTTCCGGACATTTATGGTATTAGCAATACTGTTAGAATTCACAGAAAGGGCACAGAACAGACAGTTGCATTACTATGATAGGGAAAGAGGGAATACATATAGGAACAGCATAAGCCCTATTACCAGCCAAGATGATTATTAATATCCTGGGACTCACAAGAGGCCGGAGCAGGAGGTGCACACGAAGCTTTCAACGGTGATGTCAATTTACATCACCCCGTGCTGCTCACACTCAAAGCAATGGCGGTTGGGCAGGCTGGAGCTCAGCTTAGAGAGCTGCATGGGAACGGGGATGACGGGAATCCCGCGGGACCCGCGGGGATCCCGCGGGTTCCCCTTTTGGGTCACGGGGATCCCGTGGGGACGCCCCTTAGGGTTGCGGGGATCCCGTGGGGACGCCTCCGAGGGTCGCGGGGTTCCTGCGGGGTTGGATCGCAGTGCACTCGAGCCGCGAGGGTAGTCTCCTCCTCCTTACCTGCCCTGTCGCAGCACACAGCCGAACGGAAGTCTTCCCGATGTCAGCGCTGACGTCGGAGGGAGGGCTTAAGCAAAGCACTCCCTTCCTCCGACGTCAGCGCTGACATCAGGAAGACTTCCGGTCGGCTGTGTGCGGCAGGGCAGGTAGGAAGAAGGCAATGGCGTACGAAAGAGGGGGGAGGGGGCGGTCCGCCCCGGAGAATGTGCACAGCCGGTCAGGTCCCCCGATCGACCGACAACAGGCCCGGCCGACAAATCTCCCTGCCCTGTAGCCGCGAATCTAAATTACCTCTTACAGCAGCTTCACTACTCCAGCTGCTGTAAGAAGGTAATTTAGATTCGCGGCTACAGGACAGGGAGATTTGTCCGACCGGGCCTGTTCTGTTGTCGGTCGGGTGCGAAAGCGCCACAAAGGGAGGGAGGAAAGGTGGAGTGGAGAAGAAAAGACGCTTAAGGGGGGAGAAGGCCGCTGAAAGTACTGGGGAAGACAAAGGAGTGGAGAAGAACACTGAAAGGACATGGGGTAAACGGGAGGAGGGGGGGGGGAAGGATGCTGAAAGCACATGGGGAAGACAGAGGGGGGGAGAAGGACCCTGAGAGCACTGGGGAAGACAAAGGGGTGGAGAATGCCACTGAAAGGACATGGGGAAAACAGGGGTGGAGAAGGCCGCTGAAAGGACATGGGGAAAACAGGGGGGGGGGGAGAAGGCCGCTGAAAGGACATGGGGAAGACAGAGGGGGGAGAAGGATGCTGAAAGGACATGGGGAAGGCAGAGGGGGGAGAAGGATGCTGCCTGACAGGACATGGGGAAGATGGTGGGGGAGAAGGACACTGAAAGGAAATGGGGAAGAGGGAATGGGGAGAAGACGCTGGCAGGGAAGAAGACAGAGGTGCCAGACTATGGGGGGAGCGGAGGGAAAAAGATGGGTGCCAGACCAATTTGGGAGGGGGAGAAAGGGAGAGGCACAGTAACAGAGCAAATGGAAGACACAGAGAGAAGAGAGGCAGTGGATGGAAGGAATTGAATGAGAACATGAAGAAAGCAGAAACCAGGCAACAAAGGTAGGAAAAAAATTCATTTTTTTTTTTTTTTTGCTTAAGGATAAAGTAGTATATTAGTTGTGTTGATAAAAATTTATAAACATTAGAGGCTCTGGTAGAAACCCGTTTACAAAGTATGTATTCTTCCCAATTAATATTTCCAAATTAATAGTCTTTTTGCTTATTTTTAAATGGGTTTCTACCAGAGCCTTTAATTCAGTAGCATAATTAAATGAAATAACTATTTCTGTAGTTTATAGGGACGGGTGGGGATGTAGGGGATTCCTCGCGGGGACGTAGGGGATTCCTCGCGGGGACGGGCGGGGACGGAGGGGATTCCTCACGGGGACGGGTGGGGATGGAGGGATTCCTCGCGGGGACGGGTGGGGACGGGTGGGAGTCCTCACGGGGACGGGTGGGGACGGATGGGACTTTGGCGGGGACGGGTGGGAATTCTGTCCCCGCGCAACTCTCTAGCTCAGCTCCTGTACTCGCCGACCCCAAACCTCATCCTGCTCCTTCGCGGGCTTCTTCACCATAATGGCGGTGACAGACAATGAGAGGGGGAAACAGAATCATTTCTAGACTATGCCCCCTTCTACTAAACCTCGCTAGTGGCTTTTATCGCCGGGAGCCATGCTGAATGCTACTCACAGCTCCCGATGCTCATAGGAACTCTATAAGAGTCGGGAGCAACACGAAGCATTCAGCGCAGCTCCCGACGATACAAACCGCTAGTACGGTTTAGTAGAAGGGGCCTAACCTTCACTCGCCCACCGTTTCCCTCACCAGCTGTGAACTAACCCGCCTGCACGACCGCCCACCAATCACCTACCAGCTCTCTCCCTGAAGGGAAAGGGAGAAGGCGATAGCAACACCCACTCACACACCTCAGATACAATCTGTGCCACCCGTAACCCCACCCCAAAGCAACAGCAGCCAATCCGTGGGCACTGAATCGGCAAGGCCGATTTTTTTTTTAAAAGGGAATCGATTTGAATCAATTCGCCCGAAGTGAATCGGTGAATCGATTCGAATCGGAAATCGGGAAGCACTAATCTACACACAGTTCATGTTAAATGCTTTGAAAAAAAACAGTGGATATAAAGGTGAAGATCTGTGAGAGAAAAGAAGATAAATATAAGATAGAATTAATATTTAAAGTGAAATTATTTGTCATAAGATATACATCCTCTTTCTTCTGAGGGCGTCAATGTTCTCATCCCTTTGTCTTTTTACCCCTTTTTTATGCCGAGTATCATAGAGTATTTCATCCCATTGTACTTTTTTGCTGGCTTACTTCACATATAAAAAATTAAATCAATGGACAGTACAAACTCCTAGCCAAATATGGTTCTTTACATAACTAACTGCCAAGAAAAGAAAATGCATTTTTCAACCTGGAGGTGGGGGGAGAAGAGGGACACTAGGAATAAAATGTAGTCTGGCTTGTACACATAACAAACCTTGACATGTATATTAGGTGACCCGTCAAAAGCGCGCCGTACATTGACATGCCGACAATCACGCCCCGAAATTTGCACTAGAGAGCTGCACGGGAACGGGGATGACGGGAATCCCGCGGGACCCGCGGGTTCCCCCTTTGGGTCACAGGGATCCCGTGGGGACGCCCCTTAGGGTCGCGGGGATCCCGTGGGCACGCCCCCTACGGTTGCGGGGTTCCTGCGGGGTTGGATCGAAGTGCACTTGAGCCGCGAGGGTAGTCTCCTCCTCCTTACCTGCCCTGTCGCAGCACACAGCCGAACGGAAGTCTTCCCGATGTCAGCGCTGACGTCGGAGGGAGGGCTTAAGCAAAGCCCTCCCTTCCTCCGACATCAGCGCTGACATCAGGAAGACTTCCGGTCGGCTGTGTGCGGCAGGGCAGGTAGGAAGAAGGCAATGGCGTACGAAAGAGGGGGGAGGGGGCGGTCCGCCCCGGAGAATGTGCACAGCCGGTCAGGTCCCCCGATCGACCGACAACAGGCCCGGCCGACAAATCTCCCTGCCCTGTAGCCACGAATCTAAATTACCTCTTACAGCAGCTTCACTACTCCAGCTGCTGTAAGAAGGTAATTTAGATTTACGGCTACAGGACAGGGAGATTTGTCAGACTGGGCCTGTTCTGTTGTCGGTCGGGTGCGAAAGCGCCACAAAGGGAGGGAGGAAAGGTGGAGTGGAGAAGAAAAGACGCTTAAGGGGGGAGAAGGCCGCTGAAAGTATTGGGGAAGACAAAGGGGTGGAGAAGAACGCTGAAAGGACATGGGGTAAACGGGAGGAGGGGGGGAAGGATGCTGAAAGCACATGGGGAAGACAGAGGGGGTGGAGAATGCCACTGAAAGGACATGGGGAAAACAGGGGTGGAAAATGCCGCTGAAAGGACATGGGGAAAACAGGGGGGAGGGGGAGAAGGCCACTGAAAGGACATGGGGAAGACAGAGGGGGGAGAAGGATGCTGAAAGGACATGATGAAGGCAGAGGGGGGAGAAGGATGCTGCCTGATAGGACATGAGGAAGATGGTGGGGGAGAAGGACACTGAAAGGAAATGGGGAAGAGGGAATGGGGAGAAGACGCTGGCAGGGAAGAAGACAGAGGTGCCAGACTATGGGGGGGGAGCGGAGGGAAAAAGATGGGTGCCAGACCAATTTGGGAGGGGGGAGAAAGGGAGAGGCACAGTAACAGAACAAATGGAAGACACAGAGAGAAGAGAGGCAGTGGATGGAAGGAATTGAATGAGAACATGAAGAAAGCAGAAACCAGGCAACAAAGGTAGGAAAAAAATTCTTTTTTTTTTTTTTTTTTGCTTAAGGATAAAGTAGTATATTAGTTGTGTTGATAAAAATTTATAAACATTAGAGGCTCTGGTAGAAACCCGTTTACAAAGTATGTATTCTTCCCAATTAATATTTCCAAATTAATAAAGTCTTTTTGCTTATTTTTAAATGGGTTTCTACCAGAGCCTTTAATTCAGTAGCATAATTAAATGAAATAACTATTTCTGTAGTTTATAGGGACGGGTGGGGATGTAGGGGATTCCTCGCGGGGACGTAGGGGATTCCTCACGGGGACGGGCGGGGACGGAGGGGATTCCTCGCGGGGACGGGTGGGGACGGAGGGATTCCTCGCGGGGACGGGTGGGAGTCCTCAAGGGGACAGGTGGGACTTTGGCGGGGACGGTTGGGGATGGGTGGGATTTCTGTCCCCGCGCAACTCTCTAATTTGCCCGCAGGATAAATGCGCACCACTACTCACCGCTCTCTGGCCTTCCCATTTGCGCTCTGAGGGGGGAACCCCCCCTAATACACTTAGAAGTTCTTGCGCTCCCGTTGAGGGGGGTCTAAGGGGGATCTGGGGGGAATCCCCCCAGTACACTTTAAAGTTCAGCTCTCCTCCCGAAGCCCAACTCTTCTGCTCTGAGGGTGTGAGTGGGGGGGAACCCCCCCCCCACCCCACTAGAATTGTGCTCTTGTTTGGGGGATGCTGATATGGTCTCAGTTTTATCATTGCCGAAACCACCCACCCCCCACTACACTGACAAGTGCACCCTGAAAATCCCACCTCCCTTCATGCACACACTTGTCGGTGCGCGCATTGGTCGGAGCGGAATTGTCCTGCACGCTACTGATGGTGTACCGTATATTATGGTAATGACGTGACCTGTTTATTTTTGCATTCAGTCACTGCATTAGACAGAAAATTAGTCAAAGAACAGAAAAGTACCTGAAGTTTAGAGTTCATCAACATGAACTCTTGCTGCTTCTTCACGTTCTCATTCATGGGTCGTGAGAGAAAGAACCCCATTTTGTCCTAGGAAATACAAAATGTATTATTATCATCGCTGTTTATATCCTGCTAGTTTCGGTCACTGTGACTGTACAGCATGGATCACAACATTATCACCCAAGTCAAAATATATTAGACAGGGATGTAGATGCTTGTACAAGACACGCAAAGTCCACAGAATAAACCAATAAATCTGCGTGCTCAATATGCTAATGCAATATTTTAAATATTTAGAATGTTGCATTAATATACTGCATAAGTGTATATATCAGTCTATAACTTCTACATTGACCAGTGTAGTATACCAGATATCAATCAGTCAATGTGTTCTTCTAAATCAAAAGAATATTCTCTCTCCATTGATTCTCTCTATTCTTTGGGGCATCAGACATGCCAGTTGTTCGCCTCAATTTTTTGGCGATACAACAAACTTGAAGGCTATGGCTGTGGCTTCTTCATTCGCCCACTTGTTGAATTATTTTTAGCGTTTTATATTTTTTAAATTTTTTAGATTTTTATATAAAGTGCTTTATACTTTCGCAAATAATTAATGAAATAACTTATCTTAAAAGCGTTGTTTTCCTTGGTAAGATCGGGTCAGGGACCTGTCGTATCGACATGTTTCGCCGTGAGGCTTTTTCAAGATTGAGTCCCCCTTTTTTTTCAATTATAACTGACCATCCCGATGCTCAACTTTTTGATCTGACAAAGTATACTGAGCACACAGATTTATTAGTATAAACCTAAAATTATCAACATCATTACTTTTCTGGAAAGGATAGTGTAAAATAAGACAAAAACATGGACCATTCGTTTGTATCTACCTGATAAAATATCACGTTATTGTAAGAAATGTACTGATGAAATAAATGTTAGCATCCACTAACTGCTGCCATGCCCCATGCATGTGACGACAGCACACACTAGCGTTTCACAAACATGGCCCTTTGCTTAATACATTTACCACAAACCCAAGAAACATATAACATTAGCATGACACCAACAAATGTTTATCACTCAACATGAAACATTATAAAAACAAAATGATTCAATTACAAGGCCCTGGAAAACAATATAGGAAGGAATTGCAGAAGATCAAATCAAATAAAGAGCCTTCCAACTGTCAGCATCACTTCTCAGCTGCCAGATTTAATACCAGGCCTCCAGATAGCATCCCCATAAGTATAGCAGAAAAGACAGGTCTTGGTCTTAAGATCATATTGAAAGGCCTAGAAGTTTGTTTGAAAATGTATAGATTTAAAATAGGAAAAGGTGATAGAAAAGGTCATTTTATGAGGGGAATCTTTATTCACTGCCTCAGCCAGGGAATCACTACAAGGGTAAATTTTAAAATCCATTTCCACAGGGTTGGGTCCATGTGCCTAAGGCCCCGCCCACAGGAGGGGCCTAAGGCTCCTGGGCCTATTCCGATTGACCCAGGCGCCTTAGGCCCCACCTGTGGGCGGGGCATTGGGATGGCTGGGCCAATACAGGCCCATTCTGGCGTCGGCTGCCTACCGGACGGGCGGGTTTGGCACCCTTCCGTCCGGCCAACTTTAAAAAGTACAGGGAAGGGGGTTGGGGGTGTAATGGGGCCGGCCGGGGGGGTTGCGGGTCTGCGAGGGGGGCGATCGGGGGCTCTGGGAGGGCGGTCATTGGGGGAAGGGGGGTTGCGTCGAGGGCAGGAGGGCCTGGGATCCCTCCTGCCCGTAATGTAGTGGGGGTGGGGGGTAGGGAGTCTCTGGGGCCAGGAGGGCTTGGGCTCCCTCCGGCCTAATCCAGTCGCGGGGGGTGGTCGCCGGGGCCAGGAGGGCTTGGGCTCCCTCCTGACCCAATCCAGTCGCGGGGGGGAGGGGGGGGGTCGCTGGGGCCAGGCGAGCTTGGGCTCTCCCCTGGCCCGATGTTAATCGGCGGGGAAAGAAGGCTTGGGCTCCCTCTTGCCCCGATATCGTCGGGGAGTCGGCGGGGCAAGAGGGCTTGGGCTCCCTCTTGCCCCGATATCGTCGGGGCTCCCTCTTGCCCCGATATTGTCGGGGAGTCGGTGGGGCAAGAGGGCTTGGGCTCCCTCTTGCCCCAATATCGTCGGGGAGTCAGTGGGGCAAGAGGGCTTGGGTTCCCTTTTGCCCCGATATCGTCGGGGGTGCCGCGGGGCAAGAGGGCTTGGGCTCCCTCTTGCCCCAATGTTGTCGGGGGGGGGGGAAGGGGTGATGCATCGCGGTAGGGGAGATGAGGCATCTCTCCTGCCGCGATGCTTGCGGTATATAAACTGATTATTATTATTATAAAACACTCAAAAGTTAACCATTAGGCAGCCTAGGTAATCACTACTACTACTTCTACTTATCACTGAAAGGCATACGCAGCACTGAACATTTGACATTTAACAGACAGTCACCCTCAGCAGCTGCACCCGAGTGTCAGAAAAGAGCAAGTACCGTACAGGCAAAGCAGAAACAACCGATCCTGCCAGCCACACCAACTCAAAGAGCCACCAACATATACTCAACATGGTGTCAAACTCACGGCCCGCCAGGTACTATTTTGAGGCCCTCGGTATGTTTATCATAATCATAAAAGTAAAATAAAATAGTTTCTTGATCATATGACTCTTTACCTATAAATTACAATATTATTATTAAGACTTAGCCAAAAGGAAAGATTTATAAACTATAAAGAGTTTTACCTCATGCAAAATTTTCATTTCTTTAATAAGACATTAACAATTTTTTCTGAGGCCCCTCCAAGTACCTGCAAATCCAAAATGTGGCCCTGCAAAGGGTTTGAGTTTGAGACCACTGCTATAACCTGTAGAGGGTCAGCATTTTTCAATAATCCATTTACACGCATATAAATACTTAATGAACAGAGAGAGAGAGAGATTTAATATTTAAAGCTATGACGCATTTTCTAGATTCTCAATTCCCCCAATAGGAGAAATCCAAAATGCTTGCAACAAAGAGGCTCTTCAGTAGTCAAAAAGGCAGAACACTGGCTCTAAATCGGTGTGAATTATAACAATGTATTTTCCTCTACAAAATAAATTTAAAACGGGAGACCATTAGCGACACCAATTCAAAAAGCAGCCTTATAAAGCCACCTAAGAAAGCCACTGTGTCAAGACAAGTGGCTAAAATGTTACATTATCAGCGCTAAACTTGGCTAATATATAGCAAAATAGTAGATGACAGCAGATAAAAGACCTGTACAGTCCATCCACTCTACACAAGATAAAACACATAGCAAAAAGTATGATACAACACTATATACTGAAATTTTCTACAAGAAATTAAAATAAGGTTTAGATAGGTAGGTGGAGGATGGGCTGGGGAGGGCTTCAGTGGCTGGGATAGTGTAGATCAGTGGTCTCAAACACGCGGCCCGGGGGCCACATGCGGCCCGCCAGGTACTATTTTGAGGCCCTCGGTATGTTTATCATCATCACAAAAGTAAAATAAAACAGTTTCTTAATCATATGTCTTTTTAACCATAAATGACAATATTATTATTAAGACTTAGCCAAAAGGAAAGATTTATAAACTATAAAGAGTTTTACCTCATGCAAAATTGTCATTTCTTTAATAAGACATTAACTATTTTTTTCTGAGGCCCTCCAAGTACCTACAAATCCAAAATGTGGCCCTGCAAAGGGTTTGAGACCACTGGTGTAGATGGACTGGAGTGAGCTTTGATGGAGACTTCAGTAGTTGGAACCTAAGAACAGTACTGGGCAGAGGTTTGGATTCTGGCCCAGAAATAGCTAAGAAGTAGAACAACCCCCTCCCCCCAATAAATTTTTAGATTGAATCAGGTTGGGCAGACTGGATGGACCATTCGGGTCTTTATCTGCCGTCACCTACTATGTAAGTTACATTGTTAGCAAGAGCATTGGCTCAGGAAGGAGGGATGAGGGTAATAAGGTGGTTAAAGTGAAAAGGGTTTAAGTCTTTAGTTTCTTCCGGAATTCAAAGTAGTTGATGGGTTGTCTTAGGACGTATTGGCAGCTTGTTCCAAATGCGAGGTCCCTGGTACATGAAGGTAGTTCCAAATAATTTCTTTCATTCTACTTGATGAGGAGATGGGAAGGATAGTTTGTAGCACTGCGTAGTACATGAGTTGAAGAAGGAATGTGGGACTTTGATGCCAGCAGTTAGTCCTTCTGAGTTCTCGCCGTAGATCTCTTTGTAGACCACGCAGGCTATCTTGAACTAGATTCTTTTTTCCCCCCCTATTGACAGCCAATATAGTTGTTCTAATAATAGACTTGCCCTCTCGTATCGGTTCATAAAGCCTTACTGGGTCAGACCAATTGTCCATCAAGCCCAGTATTCCGTTCTCACGGTAGCCAATCCAGGTCACTAGTACCTGGCTAAAACCCATGGAGTAGCAACATTCCATGCTACCTATACAGGGCAAGCAGTGGCCTTCCCCATGTTTTCTCAATAACAGACTATGGACTTTTCCTCCAGGAGCTTGTCCAAACCTTTCTTAAAACCAGCTACGCTATCCACTCTTACCAATGTGTTCCAGAGCTTAACTATTCTCTGAGTGAAGAAAAATGTGCTCCTATTGGTTTTAAAAGTATTTCCCTGTAACTTTGTAATTTTTGATGGAGCGAAAAATCAATCCACTTGTATCCGTTCTACTCCACTCGGGATTTTGTAGACTTCAATCATATCTCCCCTCAGCCGTCTCTTTTCCAAGCTGAAGAGCCCTAACCGTTTTAGTCTTTCCTCATACGAGAGAGCACAGTTACTTACCGTAACAGTTGTTATCCAGGGACAGCAGGCAGATATTCCCACACATGGGTGACGTCACCGACGGAGCCCCGCAGCGGACAGCCTCGAAAGCAAACTTGCTTGAAGATCTCGAACTTTCGAGCACTGCACCGCGCCTGCGCGCGTGCCCTCCCGCCCGAACTAGGGGGCGCATCTCCTGAGAGGATCCTCAGTTCAGATACCTAGCCAAGAAGCCAACCAGGGGAGGTGGGAGGGTTGTGGGAATATCTGCCTGCTGTCCCTGGATAACAACTGTTACGGTAAGTAACTGTGCTTTATCCCAGGACAAGCAGGCAGCATATTCCCACACATGGGTGACCTCCAAGCTAAATAGAAGGGATGGAGGGAAGTTGGCATATTATGAAAAAAGATTTTGCAAAACAGATTGGCCAAAATGGCCATCCCTCCTGGATAAGGTATCCAGACAATAATGAGAGGTGAAAGTATGAACCGAGGACCAAGTGGCAGCCTTGCAGATTTCCTCAATAGGAGTTGATCGGAGGAAAGCTACAGATGCCGCCATAGCTCTAACTTTGTGGCCCGTCACTCGACCTTGCAGAGGAAGACCAGCCTGAGCGTAGCAAAAAGAAATGCAAGCAGCCATCCAGTTGGAGATGGTACGCTTCGATATAGGACGACCCAACCTGTTCGGATCAAAAGATATGAAAAGTTGAGGAGACGTTCTGTGAAGCTGAGTGCGTTGCAGGTAAAAAGCCAAAGCACGTTTACAGTCCAAGGTATGAAGAGCCGCCTCTCCTGGGTGAGAATGAGGCTTTGGAAAAAATACAGGCAAAACAATAGACTGATTGATATGAAATTCTGAAACAACTTTAGGCAAGAATTTAGGATGAGTACGGAGAACAACCTTGTCATGGTGAAAAACTGTGAAAGGTGGATCAGCCACTAACGCTTGTAACTCACTGACACGACGAGCAGAAGTGAGGGCGATCAGGAACACAGCTTTCCAAGTGAGATACTTGAGATGAGCTTTGTCAAGTGGTTCAAAAGGAGATTTCATAAGTTGAGCTAAAACAACGTTGAGATCCCAAACCACAGGAGGTGGTTTAAGAGGAGGATGGAGATTGAGAAGTCCTTTCATAAAACGAGAAATCATAGGGTGTGCAGAAAGGGATTTTCCATCCAAAGGCTGATGAAAAGCAGCTATAGCACTAAGGTGGACTCGAATAGATGTAGTCTGAAGTCCAGATTGTGATAAATGAAGTAAATAGTCCAGAATTGATGTCAAGGAAGCAGATCTGGGTGGTAAATTATGTGTAGAACACCAAGCAGAGAATCTTGTCCACTTTTGACCATAACATTGTCTAGTTGATGGTTTTCTGGAAGCAAGTAAAATATCTTGCACAGACGGAGAGAATTGAGAAAAGTCTGTTATAGAGAAAGGTACCAAGCTGTCAAATGTAGAGACTGTAGATTGGGATGAAGCAAAGATCCTTGATTCTGCGTGAGTAGAGAAGGAAATATTGGTAGAAGTAGAGGCTCCCTGGTGCTGAGTTGAAGTAGAAGGGAGAACCAAGGTTGCCTGGGCCACCGAGGAGCTATCAGAATCATGGTGGCATGATCTGATTTTAACTTGACCAGAGTCTTGAGAATCAGAGGAAACGGAGGAAAAGCATAAAGGAACTGATTCCTCCAGTCCAGTAGAAACGCATCCGCTTCGAGACGTTGAGGAGTATAGATGCGGGAGCAAAATTGAGGCAGTTTGAAGTTGAGAGGAGACGCAAACAGATCTATCTGCGGAGTCCCCCAACGAGCAAAAATTTGGCGAAGAGTAGGAGAATTGAGTGTCCATTCGTGAGGTTGTAGAAGACGACTCAATTTGTCCGCCAAACAGTTGTGTTGACCCTGAATATAAACTGCTCTGAGGAAGATGTTGTGAAGAATCGCCCACTGCCACAATTTCAGAGCCTCTTGACAGAGGGAATGAGATCCCGTCCCTCCCTGTTTGTTCACATAATACATGGCTACCTGATTGTCGGTACGTACTAGGATCACCATGTCGTGAAGTAGATGCTGAAAAGCTTTGAGAGCATAGAATATCGCTCTGAGTTCCAACAGATTTATAGGACACTTCCGGTCTGCTTGGGTCCAGAGCCCTTGAGTGCAAAGACCGTCCACATGGGCTCCCCATGCGTACATTGACGAGTCGGTTGTGAGGACCTTCTGATGAGGAAGAGGGTAAAACAGTAAACCTCTTGAAAGATTCAAAGAGAGCATCCACCAACGGAGAGACTTCTTTAATGAAGGAGTGATGGAAATTAGTCGAGTTGGAGGATCCACTGATTGTTGCCATTGAGATGCCAGTGTCCATTGAGGAATGCGAAGGTGAAGTCTGGCAAAAGGAACCACGTGAACTGTAGAAGCCATGTGACCGAGTAGAACCATCATTTTCCTTGCTGGAACAGTGGAAAGTTGGAAGAATTGTTGGGAAATATGAAGGAGAGCCTCCTGACGTGGTTGTGGGAGGTATGCTCTCAGATTGATGGTGGGAGGAAACTGACTCAGAAATGATGGAGGAAATCAAACAAGAATGCAAGACAGGCAATGTAATTATATTGGGAGACTTCAATTTCCCAGGGATAGACTGGAAACTAGCAACCTCCAACTGCGGCAAGGAAGCCAAGTTCCTGGAGGTGCTAGGGGATTGCTTCCTGGAACAAATGGTAAAAGAGCCGACAAGAGGCAACGCCACCTTGGACTTGGTCCTAAATGGCCTCACGGGACCGATAACAGAAGTGGAAGTCATAGTTCCACTGGGAACGAGTGATCACAATGTAATCAACTTTAAACTTGACATCGGGAAAGGGAAACATGCCAAAACCTTAACCACCACCTTGAACTTTAAAAAGGGTAAATACGATAGCATGAGAGCCATGGTAGAAAAACGACTCGAGAAGATGGTGGACAAACTTGAAACGGTTGATCAGGCATGGACCCTACTGAAAAAAACTATCACAGAAGCACAAGATCTCTACATTCCGAGGATTTCCAAAGATCGGAGAACAAAGAGCAAAAGAGAACCGGCATGGCTTACCATACAGGTGAAGGAAGCCATAAAAGAAAAGAAGGACTCTTTCAAAAAATGGAAATGCATAAAGACAACCGAAGCCTGGAACAAACATAAAGATGATCAGAAGAAATGTCACAAGGCGGTGAGGGATGCAAAACAGGAATATGAGGAAAAAATAGCCCAGGAGGCCAAAAACTTCAAGCCCTTCTTTAGATACGTGAAAGGGAAAAAACCTGCAAAAGAGGCAGTGGGACCCCTGGACGACCAGGGAAGAAAAGGGTACATCAAGGAAGATAAACAAATCGCAGACAAACTAAATTCCTTCTTTGCGTCCGTCTTTACGAAGGAGGACACCTCAACAATACCTGAAGCGGAGAAAGTGTTTGCAGGAGAAATAGAAGACAGCCTCACCACAGTTGAGGTGGACTTAGACCAGATATACTATCAGATCGACAAACTTAAAAGTGACAAATCCCCTGGACCGGATGGGATTCATCCGAGAGTCTTAAAGGAATTGAAGTTTGAAATCGGAGAGTTATTGCAAAAACTTGCAAACCTGACAATCAGAACTGGACAGATACCGGACGACTGGAGGATAGCGAACGTCACCCCAATTTTCAAAAAAGGATCGAGAGGGGAACCGGGCAACTATAGACCTGTTAGTCTTACGTCTGTCCCTGGCAAGATGGTTGAAGCACTGATCAAGGATAGCATAGTCCGGCACTTGGACGCATACGACTTGATGAAACCCAGTCAACATGGATTCAGGAAAGGGAAATCATGTTTGACTAATTTACTCCAATTTTTCGAGACCGTGAACGAGCAAATTGATAGTGGGAAGCCGGTGGACATAATATACTTGGACTTCCAGAAAGCGTTCGACAAAGTTCCACACGAAAGACTTCTCAGGAAACTACAAAGTCATGGCATAGAGGGGGATATACAAAGATGGATAGGCAAATGGCTGGAAAACCGAAAGCAGAGAGTGGGCATAAATGGGAAGTTCTCCGACTGGGAGAAAGTGACTAGTGGTGTACCCCAGGGCTCGGTACTTGGGCCGATCCTTTTCAATATTTATATCAATGACCTGGAGGAAGGAACATCCAGTGAGATCATCAAGTTTGCAGACGATACAAAACTATGCCGGGCAATCAGATCGCAGGAGGATAGAGAGAAACTCCAGAGCGACTTGTGTCGGTTAGAAACATGGGCGGAGAAATGGCAGATGAAGTTCAATGTGGAGAAATGCAAGGTAATGCATTTAGGCAATAAAAATAAGGAATACGAGTATACAATGTCAGGTGCAACTCTGGGGAAGAGTGAACAAGAAAAGGACCTGGGTGTACTGATAGATAGGACCCTGAAGCCGTCGGCACAATGCGCGGCAGCGGCAAAGAAGGCAAATAGAATGTTGGGCATGATAAAGAAAGGAATCTCGAGTAGATCAGAGAAAGTTATAATGCCGCTTTATAGGGCAATGGTCAGACCACACTTGGAATACTGTGTCCAACATTGGTCCCCCTACCTAAAGAAGGATATAAAGCTCCTGGAGAGGGTGCAGAGACGAGCAACAAAACTGGTGAAGGGTATGGAGAAACTGGAATACGAGGACAGACTTATAACACTAGGATTGTTCTCCCTTGAGAAAAGGAGACTGCGTGGGGATATGATCGAGACCTTCAAAATACTGAAAGGAATCGACAAAATAGAGCAGAGAAGATTATTTACATTGTCCAATTTGACACGGACTAGAGGACATGTAATGAAGCTGAGGGGGGACAGGTTCAGGACTAATGTCAGGAAGTTCTGCTTTACTCAGAGAGTGGTTGACACCTGGAATGCCCTCCCAGAGGAGATTATGACAGAATCGACCATCCTAGGCTTCAAGAGCAAACTAGATGCATATCTCCTTAAGAGAGGCATATAAGGATTTGATGGACTATAAATTACGCCAGGTGTACACCTGGCAGGGCCTCCGCGTGTGCGGATCGCCGGACTTGATGGACCGAAGGTCTGATCCGGAGAAGGCAGTTCTTATGTTCTTATGTTCTTATGTTCCAGAGTTGCTCCTATGAACTGGAGAGACTGAGAAGGAGTCAGCTGAGATTTGGGAAAATTGATGTGAAATCCCAGACTTTGTAGAAAAAGAATAGTCTGTTGGGTCGCTGCAATAACCTCTGAAAGAGAGGGAGCCTTGATGAGCCAGTCGTCTAGGTATGGAAATACTTGGAGACCCTGGTTGCGAAGAGCTGCAGCCACAACCACAAGGCATTTTGTGAAAACTCTGGGAGAAGAAGCCAGTCCGAAGGGGAGAACCCTGTACTGAAGATGAAAATTTCCTACTTGGAATCTGAGGTACTTGCGAAATGCTGGATGAATAGGGATATGAGTATAGGCCTCTTTGAGATCGAGGGAGCACATCCAATCCCCTTGATCCATCAAGGAATATAGAGTTGGCAGAGTGAGCATTCGAAATTTCTCTTTGACTAGATATTTGTTGAGAGCTCTGAGATCCAAAATCGGTCGCAAATCCCCCGTCTTTTTGGGAACTAGAAAATAACGGGAGTAGAATCCCGAGTTCCGTTGGGAGAGAGGAACTTCCTCCACAGCTCGTAGGAGAAGCAGAGCTCGAGCTTCTTGAAGAAGAAGAGGAAGATGCGACTGATTTGAAAGACACTCTCTTGGATGGCGATCTGGAGGCACCTGAAGGAGTCGAAGAGAGTATCCCTCCCGTATGATGGTAAGTACCCAGAGATCTGATGTTATGAACTCCCATTGATGATAAAATGTGGACAGGCGACCCCCTATGGGGAGGGGAGAATTTGGAAACAGAGAAATTTGAATGCTCATGTCGAGATTGTCAAAAAGACTGAGCAGGCTTGGTGGCAGCAGGGGTCTGAGACTTTTGTTGTCGTTGTTGTGGAGGAGGCCGACGAGCAGGAGGTCTAGAAAAAGCAGGAGTTGTTTTCTGCGGATAGCGACGTGGAGTTTGTTTGAAACCTCTAGTTGGTACAGGTTTAGGTTTTGGACGAATGAGGGAAGCAAAAGAGCGCTCATGTTCTGAAAGACGCTTTGTAGCTGCCTCAATAGAGTCATCGAATAATTCATTTCCTTGACAAGGAAGATTAGCCAATCTATCCTGAAGATTAGGATCCATGTCTACTATCCGTAACCATGCTAATCTACGCATGGCTACTGCAAATGCCGACACTCTAGACGAGAGTTCAAAGGCATCATAGGAAGCTTGTAGCATGAAAAGTCTCAACTGAGAAAGAGTCTTAAGGATATTTTTAAATTCTGATAGGCGATTGGTAGAGATGTCCGGGTAAAATGAAGATAAAATCTTTAAAAAATGGTTGAAGTAGGACGTAAATATGTAATTATAATTAAGAACTCTATTTGCCATCATAGAGTTCTGGTATAAACGACGTCCAAACTTATCCATGGTACGGCCTTCCCTACCAGGAGGAACCGAAGCATAGATTTTGGAGGGATGTGCTTTCTTCAATGATGATTCTACAACTAGAGATTGATGAGAAAGTTGAGACTTTTCATACCCTTTACATGGGACCGTTCTATAACGAGATTCTAATTTGGATGGGATAGCAGTTATAGAATAAGGAGTTTCCATATTGCGAGTGAAGGTCTGCTGTAGAACAGGAGTCATAGGTAATCTGAGTGACTCTTTTGGAGGATGGGGAAGCTCCATATCTGCTAAGTACTCAGGAGTATATTTTGAGTCTGAATGAAGGTCAATCTTGAGAGCTTGGCCCATGTCAAAGATAAATTTGGCAAAAGAAACTGATTTTGGATCAGATGTTTCCTCAGGAGAACCACTGCGTGATTTATGCTGAACTGAATAGGATGGAGAAGCCTCTCTAGAATATGGTGAAAGGTCTGATTCCAGACGCAGAGTGACCGAAGAAGCTGCACTGTGAGTTGGAGTAAGAGAATGCTTTCTTTTCAAACTCCTGGAAGGAGAAGTAGCAGGTGTACGAGTTACTGTCGAGGTATGTGTAGGACTGTCTCGACGGACTGGCTTCGACGGTGTTCTGGATCGAGAAGGGCTTCGAGTCGAGGCTCGTCGAGATCCATGCTTCGACTTTGACTTCGAAGAACAAGGTAAAGAAGCCTCGGTATCCAAATTCGAAGACTCCCTCCGAAGCTTAGAAGGAACAGGTCTTGAATGCTTCGATCGATGCTTCGGAGGAGGTGATCCCGGAGAAGACTCTGATGAAGAAATGTTCTTCGGTGTCCGGGATCGGCCTCGGGAGACTGGAAGCTCTGGTTGAGTGACAGGCTGATCAGTCCAAGGCAAGGTCGAGGACGGGACCAATTGAGCTACCAAGGAGGAAATCTGAGTTGTGAGTATAGATTTCAACATGTCCTCTAGCATCGGCACCGAGACAGAAGATTCTGACCTCGTAGGTGCAGCAGTACGCTCCGAAGAGGGCGACCTCGAAGGTGAGTATTATCTTGGAGGTACGCTTCGAAGGAGGACGTGCCGAGGACTCTGGTGGCTTCTTGGATACGGCACCTGAAAGAGAACTCGGAGACTTACCCCCCGTAGAAGACTTCGTGGATGGCGCCGTCTTCGAGGTAACCGAGGTAGAATAGGTCGAGGCCTTCGAGACCGAAACTCCAGCCGGAGCCTGGGTCGAGGCCTTCGAGACCACAGGTGTCGATGTCGTCGGAGTCGAAGCCTTCGAAACCGGAGCAGCCGCTACGGTCGAGGCCGGGTCCGAAGATTGCTCCATGCCGAAAAGTTGAAAAAATTGAGCACAACGTCGTCGAAAGGCTCGAGGAGTAAGGGTGAAGCAGCGATGACAATCTTCTGGAGAATGAGAAGAACCCAGGCACTGTAAACAACGGCAGTGGGGATCGGTGACAGAAATCACTCGATTACACTGTCGACAACGTTTAAACCCGGTAAGAGGCCGGGACATGAAAAAAATAAAGTCCGTGTCGAACGAAGGAGCCTAGGCCTAGGCCCAAAGCTCGACGGCCGAACAGAAAAAGAAAAACAATATATATTTTTTTTTTTAAGAAAAGAAAAAGAAAGGATTAAGAAATAAGCACAGCGACCGACTTTTAAAATAAAAAGAAACAGCCGCGGTGATGAGAAGGCGATTGCTGCAGAGCAAGAGAACGTGTCTTCTTGTCTCCGCGGAAATAAACGAACTGAGGATCCTCTCAGGAGATGCGCCCCCTAGTTCGGGCGGGAGGGCACGCGCGCAGGCGCGGTGCAGTGCTCGAAAGTTCGAGATCTTCAAGCAAGTTTGCTTTCGAGGCTGTCCGCTGCGGGGCTCCGTCGGTGACGTCACCCATGTGTGGGAATATGCTGCCTGCTTGTCCTGGGATAATAGTTCCATACCTTTTACCATTTTGGTCGCTCTTCTTTGAACCTTTTCTAGCACCACTATATCTTTCTTGAGTTAAGGAGACCAGAATTGAATGCAACGCTCCAGATGAGGTCACACCTTTTTAGGATTAGTCTTGCAGCAGTTTTGTAGTAGTTGAAGTCTCTTACATTCCTTTTCTGTAATGACATATAATGTGATACTACATATGCATACTTGATTTTGATTTGTTCATGCTACTTTCAGGGCACAGACCAATAGATGTCCACTCAGCTCAGGCTTTTTGCCATCTAATCACCGTTTAAGCTTGTTTAGTTCCATGCCTTCCATACAAGATTCCTTTGTGTTTACCCCACACATTTTTGAATTCAACTCTGCCATCACCTGCAAGACGGCATTCCAGACATCTACCACCCTCTCCATGAAAAGTAACATAGTAGATGACTGCAGATAAAGATCCGAATAGTCTATCTAGTCTGCCCAATCAAGTACTTCCTAATTGGTCTGCCGTTTAAGATCGAGTCCAATATATAACTCAGGAAGGTGCCCTGCCCAACAATGGTCATACAGCCCAAATCATAAATCTATTAGTGTGCACATAAGAAAATCACCTTCATTTAAACAGGTTAAGCACTGAAAACTTATCCGATCTGAAACAGATTGGAAGTAGCTCAATGTGCAGGTCCAACCAGGCTTCCCATTTCAATTACTACATCAGAGACCCTGAATGGCCCTGCAGACTACTGTAACTCCTCCAAAACTTGTTTAAAAAGTTGAATGAAATTGAATTTGTTATATGGATGTTATTATATTTAGGATCTGGACTGCAAGAACATTGTTGGTACAGGACACTACTTGATGTGCATTAGCCAAGTTTAGTGCCGACAGTATGACTTTTTGGTCACTTATAAAATGGCACAGTGGCTTTCTTAAACAGCTGCACAATACTGTTTTTTGAATTGGAAACACTGACAATTTTCCATTTAAATACTGTACATATATTACATCATACCAAATGCTATGGGGCTCATAATCAAAACAAACGCATCTAAAAACCCAAGACACATCATCCAAGTGCCAATAATCAGACCTATTGTGTTTGGCACATGTGGTTTAGGAGGTGAATAAATTTTTTGCATGAAGAGGGGTGGGACTTGGGAGAGATAGTATGTGATGATGTTACGGTAGCTGTAGCCAAACAGGTCGAAAAGATGACGGTGAAAGCTACAAGAATGCTAGGGTGCCTAGGGAGAGGTATGGCCAGTAGGAAAAAAGAGGTACTGATGTTTCTGTATAAGAATCTGGCGAGATCTCATTTAGAATATTGTGTGCAATTCTGGAGACCGCACTTTCAGAAAGATATAAACAGGAAGGAGTCGGTCCAGAGGAAGGCTACTAAAATGATCAGTGGCCTTCATTCTAAGACGTATGGGGACAGACTTAAAGATCTCAATATGTATACTTTTGGAGAAAAGCAGGGAGAGGATTAGATAGAAATGTTTAAATACCTGCATGACATAAATGCGCATGAGGCGAGTCTCATTTGAAAGGAAGCGCCAGAATCAGAAGCCATAGAATGAACTTAAAAAGCAATAGGCAAAAGAGTAATCTAAGAAAATACTTTTATAGAATGGGTGGTAGATGCTTGGAATAAGCTCCCGATAATGGTGGTGGAGATAAAGACTATCTGAATTCAAGAAAAAACGAGACAGGCACGTAGGATCTCTTAGGAAGAGGAGGGGATAGTGGATGCTGTGGATGGGCAGACTAGATGGACCATTTGGCCTTTATCTGTCATCATATTTCTATCAATTTGGAACCACGAGTGATAAAAATTTCCCTCTTTGAACTGGGTAATGAGGAAGCTTTAAGAATACATTTAAATCTCAGTATCACTAGAAACAGAATTACTGTGCGGTGTACTTAAGAAATGACAGTTAATAATGCCATCAATGAGACCCTTCCTTGATTGAGCAAAACACAAATACATGACTACAGATCCCAGAATGCAAGCAGCTAGGAGATGACCTGCCCAGGAGTGGCACAGTTTCTCCTTGTTGCAGTAGAGCTGAAGGGTGCACAGAACAGTGCAACTGTGTTAAGTGAGCTGGTGGCCAGAAGGCGATGTAGGCCATTCCCAGGCCTGTGACCTCCCCACAGACTTTGCCAGGTTTGCTAATTGGGCTGGTTTTGAAAGCTGGTTGTGGGAAATTTTGAGCAGCTGCAGTTGTCATAGGAACACTGGATCATCTGTTGTTCTATTGTCCTTCGATACTTAACTTTTGGAGGTCAATATGGGATAAGATTAATAACATATTGGAATCATCAATTCCACTGACGTATGTGAACACTATTACATGTTAAGCCCCCTATGGATCGATATAAATGCCGTCTTTTTCTTGTCATGACCGGGATAGCCATGCAGATGGTTACCCGAAATTGGAAAAACTATGACCGCCTAAATTTCCCTTTCTGGTGGGAAATTGTGCTCTTGTTATATATATTAAAAAAAAAGAATGCTGATAGTTTGGGGCCCATTGACATATATTACTTCAATATAGTAGGTCTTTGTTATGAGTCAGTTTTTGTTTATGTTCATACACATCCAGGGATATTTCTGTCCTAATCTTGGCCTTTGAGTATTTACATTTAGGGGTGGGTGGAAGGATGGGAGGACAGTATTAATTGGAATAGGGTAAGGTTATTGGGGGGGGGAAAGTATATAAAAAAAAAATATATATATATATATATATATATATATTTCTGTGTTGTATTGAATAATCATTGGGTGGTTGAGTGGGTGGTAGGTTGGAGAAAATGGTTTAGTTATGAATATTTGTAAGTTGAATGTGCTTTTGTTGACTAAATGTACATAATTTATTTATATATTGCACTATAGTAATTTGGAAAATCAATAAATTTTTTTTTAATAAGCTGGTTTCTGATTTTTGTTGCTGTAATTTGGACTGCATGAAATTTTTTATTAAATTCTCAACAATCGAGATAGTTCATTCTTTATTTGCTTTTCACTTACTAAGTGGGAGCTCATTTCATCTTGGGAGGATCTGGGAGTCAGAGGGTTGTCTGTTGTCTTTAGGGGAGGCTGGAGGATTGCCAACGTTTACACTGTCAGTGTTAAGGTTCCGCCACCTTTGCCTTCCTTCAGCAAATCCCGCCAAGTGTGCTCAACTCCAGCCAGCTGCAATCAGGACAGTTTCTTATCCAAGTTAGAATATATAAAATATAAGGGGAATCTCCAGGTAGATGCAAACGGAGGCTCATGTTAGATCCCAGCCCCAGTTCCAACTGAGGATGAAATCAGAAAGAGCAGAAGGAAAAAATCGCTACACCCAAAGAAGCATCCCCTCCTCCAAACTCCTGGTATTTGACTTGGCATAAGAGGACATCAGAACGTGAAGAAATGCACTGGGCTGCCTTTTCAAGGTCTGGCAACCCTGCTCCCCACATGCTGTTGATAATTCAGAGCGAAAGAAGCATGGCTACAAGTGACAGTGCATTGCTGGAACAGAAACCTCATACCTACCCTCTGACCTGCATAAAAACTTCCTGCAAAACAGCGACTCCTCCTACGGCGGCCTCGTTTCCAGTCTTTTAAAGGGCTGGAACGTGGAGCCTTCCTCGCGGGAAAGTACAAATCCCGGGCGGGATCGTGACCTACGGGGACGGGTCGAATCTCGGATGCCGCTCGGACTTTGGCAGCTGTGCGGAAGCGGAAATCCCCGGCACTGTCACCGCTCCTCCTTCCCGGCTCGGCCCAAGCTGACGGCTTCCCGCTTTTCCGCAGCCCCGCCCCGCTGCCCTGAGCGCACGTGGAAGCGGCGGCACTACAAGTACCACAATGCAACGGGCTCGGCGACGTCTCAACCGGCGCGCTGCGCCTTGCGTTTGGTAGGGGGGCGGCGATAGAAAATCGGGGGCTGTTGACGCTGAAATTTTAAGAGAGGGCGGGGCAAAGTTATATACTGGTGGGCGCCAGTAGACAGACAGTGCTGGGGAACATATTAACATCATTAACACATTGAACCTAAATGGAACAACATCAGCAAGCTCCTCCCCAGCTACCCAGTGTAAACATCAACATTTGCCCCCGACCCCGCCACAAACAGCAATAGTCTGAGGGGTGGCATGTCCTCATGCGGCTAGTGTGACCATATGGCTCCAGAAAAAAGGGGACGGATTGAGACATCCGGGTTTTACTTCCATTGAAAGCAACCAAGATGTCTCAATCTGTTCTCCTTACTTCCATTGCTTTCAATGGAAGTAAAACCCGGATGAATCAATCCGTTCCCTTTTTTCTGGAGCCATATGGTCACACTACTCATGCCTCTTTAACCCGGGTCACCTGACCCCCAAGACACGGCTCCCAGCCGGCCCACCGCTCATCGCCGGATGAGCCCCAGCACCCAGTAGCTCCGGAGACCCGCCCTCCCGAGCCACTAGGGCCACCAACACAAGGGCGGGCGGGCGGATGGGAGAAAAACCGCCCTGGAGGACCTTAGACAAACCGAGTCCTCCAAGGTCCCGGTTTTATCAACTCCCATGCGCCGTCCATCATCCCGTTTGCCCAATCCTACACTCGCCTTTTGGCGCGAACCACTCCCCTATTACCTCCCTAACTCTACCCTACTAACTATCCTCCCCCCAGCATGCCTCACGGGCAACACAAGGGCCTCCCAGCCCCGTGTTACAATACGCCCATCAAGCCAAGCTCTCGGGCTACTCTATATATTCTTCTATTGGTAATTGTAGGATAAAACGCATAGAGGACATAATCAAAATATACGTCTAAGTCCAACTTGGGCATATGGCACGATTAAATGCACAATTCTCAGGTTCAGAACTGTGCTAGCAAAACGACTTCTTGCTGAATTGCAAGATTTCTTCTATTTTACTTCCCATTTCAGCTTTAAACACAACCTACAACCTGCACCATTTGTGCTATTTAGCTCTCTCTGAAGCCACAAAACAATGAAGCCACAAAACAAGGAGAAAAGGGTGGTCCCAACCTAAACTGCAGTAAAAAACCAACCGAGAGCAAAAAAAACAAAACTGCAGATCTGTACAAGACGTAGGCAAAATTTATTGTGACAAAATAATTATATGCAAACCCTTTTACCAATCAAGGGATCCGACACGGTCCGTGTTTCGGACAAACCTTCGTCAGGGGTCCATGGTAAAAATGGGATAACAGAAAAAAGTCACAAAAAATTGTAGAGTAGCAGCAAAGTATTAGCCACGTCGGGATTCACCAATTGCAGTGAACCATCGCAAAAAGACCCCTGACAAAGGTTTGTCCGAAACATGGACCGTGTCGGGTCCCTTGATTGGTAAAAGGGTTTGCATATAATTATTTTGTCACAATAAATTTTGCCTACGTCTTGTACAGATCTGCAGTTTTGTTTTGTTTGCTCTCGGTTGCTATGCCACGCCAGATGATTGTGACAAAACTGGAATAAATCCTGTCTAACCCTGGGGAGAGTCAATAATGTAACTTGGAAACTTTTTATACAGCAGTTCCCCCTAAAAGGCAATTTACTGCCTCAGTAATCTCTGTAAGCCTTCAGAAAACTTCCTCATTCTTATATGTATGGGAATTTCAGGAACTTTCTGCTATTACTAAGGTGACCATACGTCCCGTTTTCAACAGGACAGTCCCATTATTGGACCGACCATCCCGTTGTCCCGAGCCACCGCTTTGGGATGCCGAAATGTCCCATTTTCAGTGACAGCGTCCCGAAGCTGTGCGCGGGGATAAGGGGACGGTCGGTCCAGCGCCAAACCCCTGCAGTGTTCTCCGCGCCCGGCTAATCCTGCTGATGCCACCGATGCTCCTTCCCGGGCTAACTTCAGCATGCAAACTGAACCCACGCTCTGGGCTCTATTGTGTGAGTGCCGGCTTCCCTTCTCTTCCCTCCGAAACCGGAAGTTACCCGGAGGAAAGAAAAGGGAAGCCGGCATGCACACATTAGAGCCTCGGAGCAGGAGTTCACTACGGGCAGTGACGGAGGGAAGCTAAGCGAGACACAGAGGGAAGCTAAGCGAGACACAGAGGGAAGCTTACAACTTGCTTTGGGCCTTCCTCGCTGGAGGGTCTGACTCCTGCCTACTTTCTGTTTCCGCGAAGGCAGGCCCGAAGCAAGGAAGAGCAGCAATTTATAAGCTTCCCTCCATCGCTGGGAGGGATGGGAAATGAAATGATGATGCTGCACCCAAGGGGGATAGGGGGAATAGAAAACATGCTGCTGCTGCATCCAAAGGGGGTAGGGGGGAATAGAAAAGCTGCTGCTGCTGTACCCGAGGGGGGAAGGGGGGAATAGAAAAGCTGCTGCTGCTGCTGCACCCAAGGGGGGAATAGAAAAGCTGCTGCACCCAAGGGGGGGGAGAAGGGAAGAGGAAAGCTGCTGCTGCTGCACCCAAGGGGGGAAGGGGGAAGTAGAAAAGCTGCTGCTGCACCCAAGGGAGAAGGGGGAAGAGAAAAGCTGCTGCACCCAAGGGGGGAAGAGAAAAGCTGCTGCACCCAAGGGGGGGAGAGGGGAAGAGGAAAGCTGTTGCTGCTGCACAAGGGGGGAGGGGGGGAAGAGAAAAGCTGCTGCACCCGAGGGGGGAAGAGAAAAGCTGCTGCTGCTGCACCCAAGGGGGGGAGAGGGGAAGAGAAAAGCTGCTGCTGCTGCACCCAAGGGGGGAAGGGGGAAGTAGAAAAGCTGCTGCTGCACCCAAGGGGGAAGGGGGAAGAGAAAAGCTGCTGCACCCGAGGGGGGAAGAGAAAAGCTGCTGCACCCAAGGGGGGGGAGAGGGGAAGAGAAAAGCTGCTGCTGCTGCTGCATCCAAGGGGGGTAGGGGGGAATAGAAAAGCTGCTGCTGCTGTACCCAAGGGGGGAAGGGGGGAATAGAAAAGCTGCTGCTGCTGCTGCTTCACCCAAGGGGGGAATAGAAAAGCTGCTGCACCCAAGGGGGGAGAGGGGAAGAGAAAAGCTGCTGCTGCTGCACCCAAGGGGGAAGGAGGAAATAGAAAAACTGCTGCTGCTGCACCCAAGGGGGGAGGAGGGGAAGAGAAAAGCTGCTGCTGCTGCACTGCTGCTGCTGCTGCTGCTGCTGCTGCACTCTGCTTTTTTATTGTTTACTTTTTGCTTGATGCATTTTGATTTGTTGAGCAGGCAGCCTGTTCAACCAATCAAGCTACTGCAAGCAAAAATTCAATTAAAAAAAAAAGCAGGGCTCTGAATTTGATTGGTTGAGCAGCTTCTGGCTGCTCAGCCAATCAAATTCAGAGGGGTGCCCTCAGGGTATTCAGGGGGTTGAGTGAATCCCTTAAAGGCCCTGACCGCATACCACTGCTTCAAATCTAGTCCATCCTCCCTATCTCCTTAAGCAAGTAGGCCCAATAAAAACATCCCAGTCCCCCAATTCTGATCCTCTCTCCCTACCTCCTCCCCCATAGAGAAGAAACAGGATTGATAGACCCCTACTTCCTGTAGCTCCCTTACCCTTACCTTTATGGTTCCTGGTATTCCAGGGTCCTAAAAATAGGACTATACTAGGAGTACCATGAAGCTGCCAGTAGAAGTCGCAGTAGCTATTTAAAGTCAATGGGCAATAGAGAATGAAAATCACTTCTTCTCTTAAGACATCTAGACCACCAAAGATAGCAATGATAAGACTGGTGAGAGGAGGTCTACAAGGGTGGGAGGGTCATATTGAGCCTATTTCTTCTCTTTCAGGGGAGGGAGGGGAAAGTGAATTGGGAAAGAAAAGGTGGAGGATCTCAATTAGGGGGCTTGCCCATGACTCTGAGGAAGAGTATGGAACAACAAGGGAGGATCAAAAAACTCTTCAGGCCACTACCTGCAAGTTAACTGGGTACTGGCTGATGTTCAGACTGATACACGATTAGCTTAGCAAATAAAGTTAAGACAGTTTTTCTGTTGTCCTAATTCTATCGGTTTATTTAACCAGTTAGTAGTCTAAATATTGTTACTAACTGTTTAAGTACTGGCTCTTCCCTGGCACTAACTGGACAGTGCAAAGACGATTAGAGTTGACATTCAATGGTAACGCCATGGTTAAATTAAATATTGACCCTTATTCCTAAAATTGAAAGAAGGTGCTTTGGGAGGTTGAACAGCCATGAATTAGTAACTAATGAGCATAAAGTGATGCATTTGAAGGTGCAGAATATATTACCAAACTGATTATAGTAAGAAATCCTATGATATAAATTATAGAACTCAAGCTAGGAAATTCCAATTCCAGTTTGGAATACTTTGGTTACATTTTGCTAGCTACATCCCCTACCACTGATTCATGTCCGTTGTGAGCACCAGACTTGTCAAGTCTCCTGCTTTCAGCGGGAGATTCCTGCTTTTGCGAGTCTTCTCCTGCCAATAAGCCCCGATCTCCCGCTGTGTTGCTTTCCAATGCTGCAGCAGTATGAAAGACCTTCATAAAAGGTTATTTCTGCTGCCATTAATCCTGGGACAGCAGGAAATGACCTTTTAAGAAGGCCTTTCCTGTTGCTGGGGCATGGGGAGGCATCTCCTTTTGTCAGAGGTAAAGCAATGGATGGAACTAGGTGGGGCGGAGCAAGGGATGGGCTGGGAGCAGACCCTGAATTTTCTGTAGAGTGGGTAAGCCTCCTTAGCCACTCTGGAGCACTGTTCACTATAAACTGAGTGGGAATCCTCCAATTATATTGCTGCTTGTGGGAGGTGGTGTTTCAATATTGTGTTTTCAATTGCTAGGGACAGGCAGGTGCCCTGGAGTCCTGCATAGCTTGCCTGTCCCTTACTATTGAAAATGTGATAGTGAAACAGCACCCCCTACTGACAGGACTGTAGGTGGAGGACTCCCGTACAGCTTAGAGGAAACAGTGGTTGTGAGGCTGTCTTCATTTTTCTCTTTTTTATATCTTATTATCAGGATGACAAGAGAGACCATAACCTGTCTTTAAACCCTGTTGCAATGTCTGATAAGATGCCAGTGCACACCTGGAAGCTGTAGGTCATCTTGCACTCTCTGGATCTCCCAGGTTCCTCCATGGGGAGTGGGGGAAAGGAGAGGCAAATTTCCAGGGTCCTTAGAGCAACTGGACTTCCAAGGCACTTCAAATTTTACAACCACACAAAAAAAAACTGGGGTTGTTGCAAAAAAATAAAAATTAAAAAAAAAAAAATATATATATATATATATATACTGAGCTGTTTGATGTGATTAAAATTATAATTATTATGTATGCTGTATTGTAATCTGCCTAATGTTAGGCAGACTAGAAATGAAAAGAGAATGAAAAATAAATAAAATAATGTCATAGAACAAGCACATGTCTAGTAACATCCATTATGGCAAAACAAAAAACAACAGTCATAACTTGTACAGTTATTTCCAATCAAAAACATTTTCTTTTGGCTCCCAGACCCCTTTCAGGATGATCTTCAGAAACCTTTTAGGCTCTAGTTCCCTGTACTGGTACCCAGATTCTTCTGGTGACCTCTCCTCCTGTGTCTAATTCAGCAAAATTTGGCACTGTAGTTAGAGGATTATAGGACCTGAGGCAACATTGATTCAAGTCTGATCAATTTCTTTGACTAGGTGACCAGAGAATTGGATAGAGGGAGTGTGCTAGATGTGGTGTATTTAGATTTTAGCAAAGCATTTGACAGTGTCCCACACAAGTTCTAATAAATAAACTGAGTGCCCTCAGAATGGGACCCAAAGTAACAGACTGGGTCAGGAACTGGTTGAGTGGAAGGTGACAGAGGGTAGTGGTCAAAGGAGATCGCTCTGAGGAAAGGGATGTTACCAGTGGTGTGCCTCTTGGGCCTGTTTCTTTTACATTTTTGTAAGTGATAATGCTGAAGGGCTGTCAGGTAAAATTTGCAATAGAGTAGAGAACCCTGATGGTGTGAATAACATGAAGAAGAACCTAGCGAAACTTGAAGAATGGTCTGAAATTTGGCAGCTAAGATTTAATGCCAAGAAATACAAGGTTATGCATTTGGGCTGCAAAACTCACTATTCTCTCACCCATCATCCAAAAATGTCAAACCAAAAAAACTTTATGACAACCTAATAGCCTCCAAAGCAGCTAAACTGGACAGACAAATCACCACTCTGTTATCTTCAACTACAAACTACAAAACCTTCAAGAGAGATATTAAAATCATACTCTTCAAAAAACACATAAAACCTATCCAACACTCTCTATACCCTTAGTACTCTCTAATATTCTTCTATTTACCAAACGTTATCTAAAACTCCATAATTCACCCTATTCTTATCTCCTAAAGACTTCTACTTCCCGTTGGTAACTCTTTACCCAACGTTTTTTTATTACCTTAAAAATTTTATTACCTTATTCTATTCCTTCAAATTTTGAATGTAATTCTTGTTTTAGTTTGGATGTAATCCGCCTTGAACCGCAAGGTAATGGCGGAATAGAAATCACTAATGTAATGTAATGTAATGATCTTAAGGCGGCCATACAGGTTGAAAGGAGAGGTATGGCCATACAGGTTGAAAGGAGAGGTATGGCCAGTAGGAAAAAGGAGGTATTGATTCCCCTGTATAAAACCCCGGTGAGGCCTCATTTAGAATATTGTGTATAATTCTAGAGACTGCACCTTCAAAAAGATATAAACATTATGGAGTTGGTCCAGAGGAAGGCTATTAAAATGGTGGAGATCTTCGTCATAAAGCATATGGGGACAGACTTAAAGAGCTCAATATGTATACTTTTGAGGAAAGGTGGGAGAGGGGATCTATAAAAGAGATGTTTAAATACCTATGTATTTACCTATGTGGCATAAATGCGCATGAGGCGAGTCTCTCATTTGAAAGGAAGCGCCAGAATAAAAGGGCATAAGATGAAGTTAAGAAGTGATAGGCTCAGGAATAATCAAGGAAATACTTTTTACAGAAAGGGTGGTAGATGTGTGGAATAGTCTCCAGGTAGAGTGGAGACAAAGACTGTGGCTGAATTCAAGAAAGTGTGGGACAGGCACGTGGGTTCTCTTAGGGCAGGGGTGTCCAATGTCGGTCCTCGAGGGCCGCAATCCAGTCGGGTTTTCAGGATTTCCCCAATGAATATGCATGAGATCTATGTGCATGCACTGCTTTCAATGCATATTCATTGGGGAAATCCTGAAAACCCGACTGGATTGCGGCCCTCGAGGACCGACATTGGACACCCCTGTCTTAGGGAGAGGAGGAGATAGTGGATGCTGTGGATGGGCAAACTGGATGGGCCACTTGGCATGTATCTGCCATCATGTTTCTTTGTTTCTATGTAACTAGAGATGACATGGTCATTATCAGGAAGGGCGAGAGGAACAGTTTGGTGTGTTGAATTCCCCTTTGTTAAATAATAAGGAAGTTACAAGTCTCTCTGAAAACAAAACACATCTAGAAATAATTTCTAAGTCGAAGTTAGATGGGAAAATAAAGTGTTAAATGTCTTACTTATTAATTTTATATTTCCCTTTCTTAGGGGTCCTTTTATCAAGCCGCACTAGCGGGGTTAGCGCGTCGGACATTTCAACACGCGCTAACCCCCACGGCCGGCTAAACAACTAACGCCTGTTCAATGCAGGTGTTAGCGGCTAGCGCGGCAGGCGGTTTAACGCACGTTAAAAACCCCTACCGCAGCTTGATAAAAGGACCCCTTAGTCTTCATAGCCAAGATGGAGAAATTACTTTATGAATTATGAATTGCTGATCCTGGCCAGAGCAGTTGAATTTACGGTAGATGTTTCTCTAAAATTCTATTTTCTTTTAAGAGTATTCTTGGAAGCACTAACTAAACTGATGAAGGCATTCTTTTCCCCTGCAAGAAATGTATACCGTTGAGTGGTAACTGAAATAACATGAGCAGTGAAAGAGTTCTGTCTTTGCACAATAGTAACCAGGGCAGGATTAATTCATCAAGGGCCCCTAGGCACCCAAGTACACTGGGCCCCTTGCCCTGCCCCACCCCACCATAAGCCCATGCGGAAACAGGAAGCTGTGTAAGAGGGAAGCTTTGGGCAAGCAGCACTGCTTGCACAATTACAGTTCCTGTTGCCTTTCTTACCCACGTTGCTTGCTTGTCTTACTTTCCGTCGATGGGGGAGGGGGGCTGCGTTGCCGAACGGGGTGCCTTATAGAATAGCACCAATTTGAATGAATGCCAATTACCATCAATAATCGGTGTTAGGCCTCAGCGATTGATGGTTTAAAGTACAGAGTTGCACGGGAACAGAAATCCCGCCTGTCCCCGCCAGGATCCTCTCCATCCCCGCAATGAATTACCTCCATCCCCGCCCGTCCCCATAAAAAGCAGAAATTACTTCTGACAGGATCACCAATTCCACAGTTTCTTTTGTGTTTGCGCTGCTCTTTTCCTTGTGGAATCTCTTTGGTGGAACCTTTTTTTTGTTTTCTGTTCAGGTAATTAACTTATAAACCCCCTCTTTTACTAAGGCTGACGTGCCCATTATATTATATGGACGAACCCTGCTTTGAAAGCCTTCCATCCCCATGGGAGTCCCGTTGGCTAGAGGGGGGTCCCCATGGGAGTCCCGTGGGCCAGAGGGGGGTCCCCGTGGGAGTCCCGTGGGCCAGAGGGGAGTCCCCGTGGGAGACCCATGGGTTAGGGGGGATTCCCGCGATCCCCGTTCCTGTGCAGACCTCTAGTTTAAAGCTTGTTAACCAATTAATTTGCAAGCATGTCTCAGCAACACACCCAAATTTGAGCACGCAAGTTTGGGTACTATATATACAGCGCAAAGCATAAAACGTAATCTCCCCAGAGTTGTTTTGCAGGTTTTTTTTCCAGCAACTGCTTCAATTTTCACGTGAAATTTTAGAAATATATTTGATGTTACTATGTTTCCCCCACTTTTACAAAACCGCGATAGCATTTTTTTTAGCGCAGGCCAGCGCGTTGAATGCTCTGCCATGCTCCCAACACTCAGCGTTCCTATGCCCCTTCCCGATGCGATTTCGAGGGGAACCTTTTCAAAACCCGGACAAAGTGCCAGGTTTTGAAAAGCCATCCGGACCCCCGGGCATGTCCTCAAAAAGGAGAACATGTCTGGGGAAATCCAGACGTCTGGTAACCCTGCCATTGCAGAATCTGGCCCCTAGTGCCACAAATTTTGGAAATTCAAAGTTCATAGTGCCACTAGGTGGCACCAGATCAACACTGGAAGCTCAGTAAGTAGAAAGGAAGATGTTAGTGTTCTGCTGGCCAGCCACAGGGTCATCAAGGTACACAGACAGAAGTTCAAAACAACCTAGGAATATAAGATTCTTTTTAGCTACATCCCCTTGTTGTTATATCCAATGTATTTGATTATTTTAAGAACAATCTGTACTTTCTAACTCATTATAAGCCATATAGGGCTCCTTTTTTAGCGCACGCTGCTGGTTAGTGCGTGATAACTCCCGCACTACGCATAAAAACTAACACTAGCTCAATGGTGGCGTTTTTGAGAATTGCCCAGACTGGTCATTTTAATATTAATGACCTAATTATACTACAGTTTTAATATTAATGACCTCATTTTACTACATTTGCATAGTACAATCGTAGGCTGCTAGAAAGCATGGAAAGATCACAATGAGCCGTTTTAATAATCGGGCAGTAAAATGTGTGCATTTAACAATGGTTTAGCGCCATCATTAAATGCACGGTGACGTTAGAGAATCCGGCTCTGAGTCCTTCAAGAAAGATCAGGAAAAACTTAGCGCTTAACATACTTTAGGAAAAGGACCCCTAACGCATGCCTAACATGGGAAAAAAGGTTTACCACAAAATGCATTCGAGCTTTTTCTGATAATTTGCCTGTTTAATATTTTAAAAACGTTTCCAGGAGGGGGGTATGTCATGGGTGGGAAATGGGCATTCAAATTAGCACTAAGGCCCTGATTCTATAAATGGTGTCTAAAAATTAGGCGAAGGAAAGCAACACATAGCGGTTGTCAATCCTCAATTAGGCCCCATTTATAGAATCACACCTGGCGGTGCCTAAATTGGACTTAGGTACCAGTAAGCGTCAAAACATTAGGTGCCATTTATTTTATCCAGGGTTTTCTTGGCCTAAATACCGGCACCTAAGTTCAATTTAGGTGCCTACATGGAAAGCACGCCCAAGATCTGCCCACGACCTGCCCTTAACAGTATTCACTTTCTGGTAAGCGCCTCGGACTAGGTACCTACCCAAAATCGGTAGGCACCTACTGATTTAGGTGCCTAACTAGCAATTAATTTTAATTTATGCCAATTATTGCACCAATTAAGCTAATTATCAGCACTGATGTAGCTAATTAAAAATAAATCAACTTAGGCATTTAAATTGGCTAGGTATACCAATTTGGGCGTCTAATTTGAGGCATCTTTTATGGAATCTTGGCCCAACTGGATAACACAGATGCATTTAAAAACCTCCAGCAGAAGGTGTAAGAACTCTCACATTAATATATTTGCAGGTTTTGCATGCTTTTGGGAAAATCTACTGTAGGACCTGCAAAAAGAAAAAAAAACCCACGTTTCTTGAGATGCATTAGAAATCGGCTTAGTACACAGGAAAGTCCTAGGTTAAAACACGTTGAACCCATTTTGTAGCACATCTTAGTAAAAGAGCCTCTTTGTCTCCATCATGGACTGCCATAAGACCATAAGAATAGCCTTACTGGGTCAGACCAAGTAAGGGTCCATCAAGCCCAGTAGCCCGTTCTCGCGGTGGGCAATCCAGGTCACTAGTACCTGGCCAAAACCCAAGGAGTAGACTGAACTATTCCTTTTGGTGGGAGTCTCTCTGTCATGTTTTTAAGATGGAACTTAATATGGCCATACATCAGGGATATTATAAGAAGTTTCTGAAGATTTGGAAGCCATTGACAAAATTTTGCAAAGAGTGATTGCCGATTATGCCCTTTGGTCCAGGGTGGGTGGGTGGGAGGGCGGGTTGGAATGTATTTTTCAATTCTCAATTTGAGTGTAGTTCTTAGATATAATTATGGGGGGGAGGGGGGTGATAATCTTTTTGTCAAAGATTATAATTGTATTTAAGTGCTTTTATAGAATTATATGATTGTATTTTATTTTGCACTTACTTATGCTTTAAAATGAATAAAGAAATTTAAAAAAAAAAAGGAGTAGCAATATTCCCTGCTACCGATCCAGGGCAAGCAGTGGCATCCCCCATGTCTTTCTCAATATCAGACTATGGACTTTTCCTCCAGGAACGTGTCCAAACCTTTCTTACAACCAGCTACGCTATCCACTCATATACAACCTCTAGCATTGCATTCCAGAGCTTAACTATTCTCTGAATGAAAAAATGATTTCATCCTATTGGTTTTAAAAGTATATCCCTGTAAATTCATTGAGTGTCCCTTAGTCTTTGTAATTTCTGATGGAGTAAAAAAATCAGTCCACTTGTTCTACTCCACTCAGGATTTTGTAGACTTCAATCATATTTTCCCTCAACCGTCTTTTCCAAGCTGAAGAGCCCTAACCTTTGTAGTCTTTCCTCATGTGATAGTACTGCCACGGTACTATTCAGAAAGAACAGGGGGGTTTCAGTAGTGATTTTCAACATCCAGTCAATGCCATTGAAAGTCCATTTATGACCCAGTCCATTTATGAAAGTCCATTTATGACCCAATCGCATGTCTTTAGCTGAAGTAAAAAATAGAATTGCTGGGAAAAGCTTGCAGAGGCACCTCAGAGCTGCAAATTACCCAGTTCCAGGAATGAGATTTCAGTCCAGTCCTGGATTTCTTACAGCCCAATCCTGATGCATTTTGGAACCTGCAGCACTGATTTCTGCGGGTAAATTCAGGAACTACAAATTACTGCACTGCTTCGGGATGTCAATTCAAAGTCCTAAATGCCTTCTCCCTGTAATGGGTAACTTGGCAGCTTTCCTAAAGCTTCCATAAAAGTTTCTGTGTTACTGAATTGCCTGCAGTCTGTTCTTTGAGTGAAACTACTGACCCATAAACATCTAACTCGGACAAGGAAACCTCCCACTCTGTTCACAGAGCCCGTGTGGGATTAATTTGTCTTCTGATTCAGCAGAGCCTATTCTCTGAGCAGAGAACCTTGGTGTGGAGAAGAATCATTGGAGCAGCACAGAGAGCTTTGAAGTAGAAAATTATGGAAAGTGGGATATCAAGTTTTATTACAAATCAATAATTAAATTGGGAAAATCAGGGTTCAATTCTCAGTAATACTCACTGTGACCTTTTCACCCTCTGTTGCCTCAAGTACAACTTAGGGGTGTATTTACTAGCCCATAATAACATAGCATATATGTGTATGTACTGCAGAAAAATTTACTACAGGCCAGTGAATCCCATGGTGATCTTTGCTTTTGCATTATTGAAACTAGGAATATTGTGTATTCTTGGCTGCATCGATGCAAACTCGATGATAACAGGCACGAACTCAGGTCCATTACACTGGACAACAAATTTTTCCAAGTTTTGCTTCCTTAAAACAAACTGGTGATTATGATAGATTCACTTCAACATAAACACAGATATAATTTCCCACTGACTCCATCACGTAGGAAGTTTGAGAAACACGATGGTATCTTTAATTGACTATAACATGTTTTAAGCTTCTGAGACACTGTGATAGTTCATCGTGGCTAAAAGTATTTTCCTGCTAATTTTCATTCGTACTCAAGTGTCCGGTGCGTCTCGTTGCGGTGTCCATCAAATAGTCAGCCAGCACTGATGGATTTCAGTTGTCCTGATGAAACCTTTCGCCATGTTCATCGCTGACGGCACCAAGATTTGCGGGGAAGAAGTCCAAGTGTGAATGAAGAAAGTCACACTTCGTGGTTTTGTATGCTCCCGATTCGTGATTTCGATTATTTGAGATTTCCTAAAACTGGAATCACCCCACCTCCCTCCTGCCTCCTGGATCTCCCTGGACCGGTGTCAGGTCAAAAGCGCGCCGGGACAAAGGCGCGCCCAGACAATTGAGTGCAGCGCGGAAGTGCGCGCCGCACAAAATTACTGTTTTTAGGGCTCCGAAGGGGGGTGTGTGGGGGGGAACCCCCCCACTTTACTTAATAGAGATCGCGCCGCGTTGTGGGGGCGTTGTGGGGGTTTGGGGGGTTGTAACCCCCCACATTTTACTGAAAACTTCACTTTTTCCCTGTTTTTAGGGAAAAAGTTCAGTTTACAGTAAAATGTGGACGGTTACAACCCCCCAAACCCCCCATAGCGCCGGCACAATCTCTATTAAGTAAACTGGGGGGGCTCCCCAACAAAACCCCCTGTCGGATCCCCTAAAAACTGTAATTTTCTTCGGCGCGCGCCTCCATCTTGCGCTTAGTTGTTGGTGCGCGCCTTTGTCTTTCACGGGGTTGTCTATGAACCCCCTGGACCTTACCTGGTGGTCTAGCTGTCTTTCGGGGTAGGAGCGATCTTCCTACGCTTTTGCCCCATCCAGATCACTCATCCAAAATGGCTGCCGTGAGTTCCCATCATAGTCTCACATGTCAATCATGCAACAGTGCCATTTAAAGCATTGCGCCGTCGGGAAAGGTAGGCGCCAGAAATGTAAGCCAGGGTTTGTTTTCAAGGCCTACATTTCCATTGCCTACCTTTGACATGAATCACGCCTAGCGCCACTTCCAGCATTGGCCATGTTTACAGTGGCATTACATGTTGTAAAGCGCCGCCATTGGCACGATTCTGACACTGTTTTTTTAAGGCACAGTTAGGCACCTTGAAATGTGTTTTAATGGGTCTTTTAAATGGCGTTTTGCATTTAACTTATGCGCTGGTAGGATGGCTACCGGCGCTTAAGGCACCATTTATGGAATTTGGGTCTGTGTGCAAATCAGTCTCTTGTATATTCATTGTGGATATTCTGAAAACCTGAATGACAAGGGGGGCACGCTAGGACCGACTTGGGAACCACAGTTCTAACACATGTCTATTCAGGTGTTTACATTTATTTTGTACTGATGTGTCAATCACGCGTTAACACATCTGTAGCAGAATTGCACCTACATTGTAGGTGTCTCTAATGTGGGCCAGGGTGTATGTAACCTACAGTGATGCTTAGCAGCGCTTAACTTTTAAAAAAAACAAACCACCCCTAAACGCACCTACAGTACTCACCCGATATTCGTGGGGGTTCCGTTCCAGAAACCCTGCAAATCTTGAAAAACCGCGAATACGGTTTTTCGTGGGGGAGACTGGAGAGGGCAGCAGGAGAGGCAGGAGAGAGCAGCCGGAGTGCCGGCGAGTGCAGGAAATCACTCGCTGTATGCTCCGACCGCCTCTTCCTGCACTAAAGTCGGGCCTTACCAATCAGGAGCTGCATGTCAAAGCAGCTCCTGATTGGTAAGGCCCGACTTTAGTGCAGGAAGAGGTGATCGGAGCATACAGCTCACCATCCAAAAATGTCAAACGAAAAAACTATATGACAACCTAATAGCCTCCAAAGCAGCTAAACTGGACAGACAAATCACCATTCTGTTCTCATCGACCACAGACCACAAAACCTTCAAGAAAGATACTAAAACCCTACTCTTCAAAAAATACATAAAACCTATCTAATATGACTAGTTCCTACCTAAACCCCACCTACCCACTCTACACCCTTAATATATTCTAATATGCTTCTAACTACCCAACTAATGCTAAAACGCCTCTATTTACCCAACACTTACCACCTTAAGTTCTCGACAACTCTTTGGTAATTCTTATGTAACTCATGACATCTCTTATGCTATTCCTGTAAACTTTTATGTAAACTTTTATATAATCTCTGAAAACTTTTATGTAATCCGCCTTGAACCGCAAGATATTGGCGGAATAGAAATCACGAATGTAATGTAATTGTATTTGGAAATGGATGGGAAGACAATGAAGTGACTTTAGGAGAGGGGTAACGTAAGTAAAGTGGTTCTCCCAGAATATGAATCGTGCAGCCAAATTCTAAACGGATGCATGAGAGAGATTTGCATACCAAGAAGGCAGTGCAGGCAAATCTCTCTCATGCATATTCATTGTGGATATCCTGAAAACCTGGCCTGCCAGTAGATCTCGAGGACCGGACTTGGGTAGCCCTAGCCTAGACCATTGAGTTTTTGAAATATGTATATTTCTGACACTGTGTCATGTCATTGCTTTTACTGGGATTCAATTTGCCTTTCTCCAGTCTTGGCTCATTGATTGCATTTTATACTTACATCTGGTCATTTTACTATTCTTATGCTGTTAACACAGTGCTGAATTGTTTATATCTGTACACTGAGTGGTTAATAAATCCCAACCATTAAATTAATAGGTTTCTGATACTAAGCTCAGTTCTTTCATGAGCAAAAGAAATCAACACTTATTTAAAGCTTTGTGAATGTGAGTATATGAACTGTCGAAGGCTTCTCAACGTAACCTCCATCGGTACCTTTGTCTTGCTGAGGCTTTCACATATCTCACATTCATCGTTGAGAATTCTTAAAAGCTGCTTCTCCATTATTGGATTATATTTGGAAAATCTTTATCTGTACTAGAGAATGGCACGGGGGAAAAAATTTCTCACCGTTCCTGCCGTGTCCCCGTGAGCTCGTCCCTGCCCTGTCCCTGCGAGCTCAGTCCCCATCCCCACCCTGCAAACTGTCAGATCCCACCCGCACAAGCCTTGAATAGTTATGATTTTATACTGAACTTATTTTATTAAAGTATAAAAAGAGACTATTCTGTACAATGTCATTGTATAAACACAAATTCTACAGACCAAGGATCAACAAAACCCGTCTCCCCTCCCTTTCACAAATATCCCCTCCACTATTGTGAAAACTGAACAAACCAAATTACTACAGAATGCTACATAGAAAAATCAAGCTAACAGACTACTTCAGACACACATGGCAGGAATAGTGTTAGGGGAGTGCAACTAGGGCAACTGCCCCCTGGTCAGAGAGAGAGCCCTAAGCCAGCTGGAAGCTAAAGAAGCACAGCCTAGGCTTTGCGGTCCCCAGTTATGTCTAATACCAGCTCTAGCAGGATACATATTTCAAATCTGAAATATTCTAATCACAAAATATAAAATAAATTTTTTTTCTATCTTTGGTTATCTGGTAATTTTATTCTTCAAATCACATTGGTCTCAGGCTTTGGTTTTAGGTTCCTTCTGTCTTCATCGTGGCATGGCTGGCTCCTGAAGGTAAAATAGGCCCAAGAGGAGCTGGGGAGGAGGTGCCGAGTCTTGACACGGGCACAATTATTTTACCACAGGAGTAAGATTTTTCACTGTTTCCACAGGGCGGTGAAAGGTCTTGTCCCTATTCCCGCAGGGCGGTGAAAGGTCTTGTCCCCATTACTGCGGTAAACCAGTTGCAAATGTCCCCATTACTGCAGATTTACTGCGGTGACCACGGTTTACCGCAGCAAACAGTCCCCATGTCATTCTCTAATCTGTACAAGAAATTTTAATAACGGCAGGGTCGGTTCCTCATAGAAACATTTTCTGTCTGCATAGAGACAGGTGCACAAAAGCTGTAACCTGAGCAACAGCTTTGATCACATGATGCTTCCCAGCCATTCTGTCTAACACTAATATTTATTTCATTTTTTTAGCCCATCCTCCCAAAGGAGCTCAGAATGGGTTACAAATCAAGTATCGAAGCATTTTTTCCCTATCTGTCCCAGCAGACTCACAGTCTATTTAATGTACCTGGGGCAGTGGAAGATTAAGTGACTTGTTCAGGGTCACATGAAGCAGCACAGGATTTGAACCCACAATCTCAAGGTGCTGAGGCTGTAGCTCTAACCACTACACCACCCTCTCCTCCAGAGAAATGAGCAATCTTATAGTCAGCAGGATTTGAACCTACATGGGGAGACCCCAATGGAATTTGAATCCATTGCCTTAACCACTCGGCCATGGCTACAACTTTAGGGTGTCTTATGTAAAAGTATCTGAAACTGATATTTGTGTCCTCATGTCAGAACAAAATAATAGAAAGAAATGCTGAAAAAGTATTAAGCACGTCTGAAAAAAAAAACCCCAACTCAGCCACCACAGCATGATTCACCCTATTTTACGCTGCATTAAGTTTTCAGCAGTAGACTATGTCATGTGAGATACTGTAATGCCACCAGACCATTTAGATGAGAAATGAGACACATCTTAGCATTCTGTTGTCAAAACGTGACTTCTTTAATATTAAACCACGGCGTCTGCATGCAGTGTTCGAATGTGACCTGACAGTAATGGAAGGAGCAAAGTCCTAAAATACAGAAGGGCAAATGGTTCACTAGTCCCAGAAGGATGGAAGATGAAAATGCATACACCTTGGGAGTTGGTTAAAATCCTTTATTGAGGAAGATCATGTTAAAGGAGCCCGACACAGCCGTGTTTCGCCCTTCATGAGTGGTATAAACACTAACTAAACTAAACCTTAAGTTTATATACCGCATCCTCTCCACGGAACTGGAGCTTGGCACAGTTTACAAGAACTTAAAAATATAAGAAGAGAAAGGAAAAGGTTTACATGAGCTTATATATAGAATGGAAGAGTAAGGGGGAAAATAGAATTACATGTTAGAGAAGAGCCAAGTTTTCAGTTGCTTGTGGAATAGTTGGAGAGAGCCCAGGTTCCGCAATGGGATAACAACACATAAAAACCTAAATTAGTATAAACATAATAAAGCATACATTAAATTGTCTATAAATAATCATTAATAATAATGAATATTAAATTAACTAACATAACAAATTATTTATATATCACAGTACCTTAGGAGTTCTATGCAGTTTACAAAAAAAACAAAAAACAAATGACCTAGAAATTACAAAAAAATTCTTATATAAGTAGGTTTTTAATAATTTCCTGAACTGCTGGTAAGGGACAAAGCTAACTAATGGATTTACAAACATTCAAAACCATAAAAGTTTGTATCTAAGACCAACTATTGTGTGAAACATATAAACACGCATGTAGATTTAAACAAAAAAACATTTCTAGATCAATGTTTGTGTTACCACTGTACATGCTTTCAGTGTGTGCTTCTAAAGCTATGTCCCACAAACTTTCTCACGCCGCGGCACACTAAACGTAGTGGCTGCGGCTCGAGGCATCCAAAAGTGCACGGACATCGCTGTGATGACGTCATGCGCATGCCAGAAGGGAGGGCCAGCAGGGAAGAGGGCCAGAGAGAAGGCAAGGCGCTGGCGCCGGCTGATTGTCTGCAGGATGTGCCGCATGGCCTGTAGGCAGTCAACCGGTGCCTCTCTTCCTCTCCAGTGTATCACGGGACACCTGAAATCTCAGGAGGCACACTAGTTTGCGATACACTGTTCTAAAGCTTTCCACAAGGGGAAATCATGAGTCTCCACTTTAAGAGCAATATAAGTACTCCCGAAACAAACTTAAACATAGGGCTCCTTTTACTAAGCCGCGTTAGGGCTTTAACGCGCGGAATAGCGCGTGCTAAATTGCCACGCACGCCAGACCTTAATGCCAGCATTGAGCTGGCGTTAGTTCTAGCCACGTAGCGTGCGCTAAAATGCGTGCACTAAAAATGCTAACGCAGCTTAGTAAAAGGAGCCCATAAATTAAATATTCAGAATACATAAAAATAAATGACAAATTTATGTAAATAGAAGCATAAAAATGTCACTGGGCCAATAGGTATATTGTTACATACCCTCAAGGTGTACTTCTATCACATTCCACTAAGGCAGGGCTGCCCAAGTCCGGTCCTCAAGATCTACTGGCAGGCCAGGTTTTCAGGATATCCACAAAGAATGAGAGAGAGATTTGCATACCAAGAAGGCAGTGCAGGCAAATCTCTCTCATGCATGTTCATTGTGGATATCCTGAAAACCTGGCCTGCCAGTAGCTCTTGAGGACCGGACTTGGGCTGCCCTGCACTAAGGTATAGTATTACAAGTTCTCTTAAAGAAAGCTAAACAAGCACAAAAGTATGAGGGGAGTTCAATCATTTATCTACCTCAGTAAAAAAGAAGAGTTTTCAAAATAATTTTGTTTTATTTTTTTTATTTAGTCTCCTGATAGTTCCATACACTTCATCAACTTTTCCTGCAATGACTTTAACTCCTTTGAAAAAGAATTCTTCTGTTTGACCTTCAAGCCAGAACATCATAGCTTCCTTGACGTCTTCATCACTTGAAAACCGCTGTCCACAGAGAGATTTCTTCAAAACTTGAAACAGGAAAGAATCTGAGAGAGCCAGGTCAGGACTGTAGGGTGGATGGTTCAGCTGCTGAAACCCACATTCATGGATGGCAGCCTGTGATTGTCGTGACGTGCACTGGCACATTGTCGTGAAGAAGCAGCACGCCTGCTGTGAGTTTTCCTCGTCTCTTCTCCTTGATTGACTTCTACAAAGCGATCATTGTGTTGGCGGAACTCTCCCTGATTATTGTTGTCTTGTATGGCATGAATTCCAGAAGCAAAATAATAATATAATAATAGCAGTTTATATACCGCAGGACCGTGAAGTTCTATGCGGTTTACAATAATTAAAAGATTGTACAACTTGAGTGGAATAAACAGAGTTAAGAGCTAGTGATTATCAGGTATAGATTAACAGTTATTTTGGAGTAAGAATTGTACAGGTCAGCTGCCTAAATACTTCAGGAACAGATATGTTTTTAGGCGTTTCCTAAATTCCCCATACGTAGTAGGCGTAAGCAATTGATCTAGATCTTTACCCCATAGTGCTGCCTGATGTGAGAGAAGGTGTTGATGATTAATCCTCTAACTGGAGGGGAAACAAAGTTCAAGTATGAGCTTCTCTTATGTCTGTTGGCTGAGAAAGAGAAAGTTATATATTTAGGGGCTAGACCGAATAGTGCCTTAAAGCAAAAACAACCGAACTTAAACTTCACACGCGCCTCCATCGGCAGCCAATGCAGTAGTCGGTAGTAAGGTGTTACATGATCAGACTTCTTCAGTCCGAAGATCAGTTTAATCGCTGCATTTTGCACCAGTTGTAATCGTCGCATATTCATAAGAACATAAGCAATGCCTCTGCTGGGTCAGACCTGAGGTCCATCGCGCCCAGCAGTCCGCTCACGCGGCGGCCCAACACCAGGACCTGTGTAGTAAACCTTTATCTATACCCTTCTATCCCTTTTTCCAGCAGGAAATTGTCCAATCCTTTCTTAAACCCCGAAACTGTTCTCTGCCCTATAACGTCCTCTGGAAGCGCATTCCAGGTGTCGACCACACGTTGGGTAAAGAAGAACTTCCTAGCATTCGTTTTGAATCTGTCCCCTTTCAACTTTTCCGAATGCCCTCTTGTTTTTTTATTTTCTGAAAGTTTGAAGAATCTGTCCCTCTCTACTCTCTCTATGCCTTTCATGATCTTGTAAGTCTCTATCATATCCCCTCTAAGTCTCCTCTTCTCCAGGGAAAAGAGACCCAGGTTCTCCAATCTCTCAGCGTATGAAAGGTTTTCCATCCCCTTAATCAGTCGTGTCGCTCTCCTCTGAACTCTCTCGAGTAACGCCATATCCTTCTTAAGGTACGGCGACTAATACTGGACGCAGTACTCAAGATGTGGACGCACCATTGCCCGGTACAGCGGCAGGATAACTTCTTTCGTTCTGGTTGTAATACCCTTCTTGATTATACCTAGCATTCTATTCGCTCTCTTAGCAGCCGCTGCACACTGTGCCGTCGGCTTCATTGTCATGTCCACCATTACCCCCAAGTCCCTTTCCTGGGTACTCTCAGTCAATAACATCCCTCCCATCGTATAATTGTGCCTCGGGTTTCTGTTTCCCACATGCAATACTTTACACTTCTCAACATTGAACTTCATCTGCCATCTCTCAGCCCAATCCCCTAGTTTGTCCAAGTCCCTTTGCAATTCTTCGCATTCCTCCTTCGTCCGAGCTCCATTAAATAGTTTGGTGTCGTCCGCAAATTTTATTATCTCACACTTCGTTCCTGTTTCTAGATCATTTATGAATATATTAAAAAGCAGCGGCCCGAGCAATTGGGCAATTGCCAAATAGGCGATATTACAGTAATCAAGTTGACTTAAAACTAGGGATTGTACCAGAATTCTAAAAGCTGACATGTCAAAATATGCTCTAATGGACCGAAGCTTCCATAGAGTGAAAAAATCTCTTTCTGATTAAGGAGTCAACCTGGTCTTTCATGGTTAGGCTCTGATCCAATGTAACACCCAATATTTTCATAGTAGATTGAATAGGGTAACTCAATTTATTGATGCAGAGTGATGTTTTGGTGAAAAGTGGGCGTGGGGAGACTACGAAAAATTTTGTTTTTTCTGAGTTGAGTCTCAGTCTGAATTCAGACATCCACTGCTCCATCAGATTTGGGAGTCGCTTCCAAGAGAGAGTTAGCGAATGAGATGATGATCGTGAAGTCATCTGCGTAACTGAATAATTTTATCCCCAGCTGGGTTAATTGCATTCCCAATGAGGACATGTAAACATTGAAAAGCAGTGGGGAAAGTGGTGACCCCTGCGGTACGCCGGATGGATTGCTCCGGGTATCAGAGAGATCGTAATTGAAACGTACCTGATAGGTGCGTGAAATAAGGAAAACCCGAAACCAGTCTAAGACCTCTTCCCTGATACCAATTGCATCTAAGCATTGTAGTAGTTTCCCATGGTCCACCAAGTCAAAGGCAGAGCTCATATCGAATTGCAAGATTAGGGCATTAAGGCCCTTACTGAACGAGAAATGCAGATTATTTAAGATAGCCGTAATTACTGTCTCAGTGCTGAACAAAGGTCTAAAATCATTGAATCAAAGAATTGATCAAGATATTTCATCAATTGGGTATGTACCAATCCTTCCATGATTTTTACAATAAATGGGATGGATGCTACTGGTCTATAGTTGGTTACTAGTGCTAATGATTCTTTACTATTTTTTTGGAATTGGGGTTATTATTATGTGACCATTATTAGTGAGGAATTTTCCATTTTTTAGTTTATTGATTAGATAATTCAGCAAGGATAGATTAAAGTTTAATGGAGCTGCCTTCATAATTTCTGGGGGACATGAGTCCAAAACACAGTATGATTTAGAGTATTTGTTGTATAATTTAATATAATTATTCCATTCTAAGTCTTGAAAGGAACTCCAGATCATGTCCGCTGGTATTTCATTTCCTTGTGTGATAGCTATTTAGTGTTCATTGATGTCATTTGTCAAAGTTGTTTCTTAGTTTTTTAATTTTTGAGTCGAAATGCTTTGCTAACTCAATTGCTGAAGGTGGTTTAATGTTGTGCACATGTTGAGTGTGGTGTGTGGTGTCAAATAAATTCATAACCAAGTTGAACAGCTCTTTTGTATTGATTCCTTTTGAGCTAGATAAGTCAATTTTAGAAGAGTAAAATGCTTTACGTTTGTCTTTTATCAGTTGTTTGTAGATTTTTATATTGGATCTCCAGTTGTTCTGGTCTGACAATTTTCCTGTTTTTTTCCAAATTCTTTCGAATCGTCTTACTAGTTGTTTCATTTTTAGAAGTTTGGAGTCAAACCATTTGTTATATTTATTTGCGCAGCTTTTGCTATTTAGTTTAGGGGCTATTTCATCTAAAATGGCTGTGCTAGTTTTCATCCAGTGATCCCAAAAGTCGACTTCTCCTATCTCCGCTTGTAGTTCATATTGTGACCAATATTCCTCTGGATTGATATGACCCCTTGTGAAATGTTCTCTTTTTATCCTTGGATGTGTTTTAGATTTTGAATGAGTCTAGATTAACTTGAAATAATAAGTAAAATGGTCAGACCAGTTATCGTGACACCAAGTGCCATCAGGTAGAGAGATGGAAGGGTCTGAAATCTCCTTTGTGGACATAGCTACCACATCTAAGTGATAGCCTTTTTCGTGTGTTTGTGTGGGAAAAGGAGGTTTGTAGTTAAGCAAAGATAGAAAGTTTTTAAATTATTTCGCATCTGGGTTGTCCTCTTCAGTTTATGTCACCTGCGATGATATTATATGAAGGAGTAATTGAATTATGTAGCACAAATTCGCAAAAGCCCTCTTCGGCTTTTGGCCAGCTTTTCGGTGGGATGTAGAATAAAATGAAAGAGAGGGATTCTTCTAGTTCCTTATTGTTAATTTTACAGGCTAATATTTCTAACTGATTGGTCATTTTGGAATCCAATAGTTCAAACTCAAATCCTTCCTGAAGAATAATTGCTAATCCTCCCCCTTTTCTTCCATCACGGTTTAGTGTAAGAATTTTAAAGTTATCTGTTAGGAGATCAATTATTATTGGATCTTCTTCAGACAATATCCATGTTTCCATTAGAAAAAGACAGGCTATTTGCTTGCTGATGATCCAATCTTTAATTAAAAAAGCTTTATTCCTGATAGATCTAGTGTTAAGATATGCACAGGGAATAGAAGCGGATGTGATAGTTTTCGTAGATATAGTGGTTCTGATGGGTTTTACTTCCCTTGTCTTTTTTTTAAGGGTACGTTGATGTCTTCCTTTATTTGAAATAACATTAATCTGATTTGCCCTATCTTCCTGTAGGTTAATTATGTGCCTGATAGGCAAATCAGGATAATGGACTGAATGTAACTGTGGATAGAGTGAATTAACATCCTTGATGTTAATTAACATCCTTGATGATTAAGTAGATCACTAAGATCCATAGGAAATTCATGTTTGCAGGGTAATATGTCTCCTTCCTGTCGCAATAGCTATATTGGTTTCACCTACTCCTCCCAATTTCTAGGTTGCTTATTTGATAACAATCTGATAGTTCAACTCTTAGGTGTAGCAAGTACCTGATGGTAATGAATTGTGTTGGGGGGGGGGGGGGTTAGCTCTCAGCCTAAATCGCACATGCATCTAACACATGCGTCTAACAGTCATACATGCGTCTAACAATCTAGCAGGTAAAGTGCAGAGTGCTAAAATCTTAGCTTAATTTCACAACCCAATTCACAGGTCATTGCATTGGAGTGCACTGAGCAGTCTAGCAAGTAAAGTGCTAAGTGCAGAAAACCTGAATTACACAAGCATTTTACAAACTAGCAGGTAAAGTGCGGAGTGCAGATAGCCTTAGCTTATTTCTCGCCCTACTCACAGTTCAGTGAAGTGATTGGAATCTTGAGTAATGTCTCTTCTATGAAGAAACAGTTGCCATGATTTTGCCTGCAGATTTTTCTGTCTTTAACTTTTTTAGGGTGGGAGATGACTTGTGCTTCCACTGCATTGACTCCATTTTGGACTCAGGATCTCTGTGATAGACCCAAGTCTCATCTCCGGTCACCAAATGATGAAAAAAGTTCACTTGATCTTCAAGGAGCATCTCTAAGTTCTGACAGCACTGGAGCCTCGTGGCCTTCTGACATGGCATCAGCATTCTTGGAACCCATCTTACGTTAACCTTGGACATGCCCAACTTTTCATGAATTATTTTTCAAACTGTACCTGCCGAGATGCCCATTTCTTCAGCTATATGGGGAACCTTAATTCGTCTGTCTGACAAAATTAAATCCTCAGCTTTCTTGCACATTTCTGTGGAAGTTACTTCCACAGACCATCCAGTGTGAGGGTCATTTTTAATGGACTCTCTACCCCACTTAAACTGCTTGTTCTAAAATTTTACTTTGTAGGATAATGGGACAGATTCACCATAAACTGCATTCATGGATTTCCTTTGGCTTTTTTCCATTTTTTGTGAGAAATTTTTATCAATGAACGGTGCTCCAAATCTAGCAGTTTCTTACTTGATTTGTATAAGGACTCTCCTGACATCTTGTCCCTTGGAATGTTAGACTCGCACTGAGCTGCAACTGTGTATGAGTAACCTTGAGGAGGTTTTTTTATGCCATTGATTTAAATGTACCCCAACTAGCCTCCACTTATTTACAACTTTAGCCGTTGGTTCAGTGGAGGGGGGGGGGGATCTAAGGCTTTTTCCTACCTCGTGGTAATTTTCACGGTAAAAGCTTTTTTAAGGTGCTCATCTAGAGGTGTCCATCTTTAGTTCCAATTCCAGTGAAGATAATAAAATAAGTATTTTCTCAATAGCTCCGTTGGTTTTTCATGTTTTATATGTTTACTGTGCTGTGAACTTGGTTGAGAGTGTAGTTAGATAACCTTGAGGCATGTCACAACATGTCTCAACAGCTGATTCAACGCACTTGCTACTTTCTTTCATACTCAGGCAGAAAAATTATTGAATTAATGTTAAGAGGTTTTCAATAAATGCATTACTTAAGACAAACAAAGAACAAAGTTAAAGGTTTACCAAACTGGTCTCCAAGGGTCGCCCGGACTCCCAAGCAAGCTGCTGCTTGTTCCCGTTTTTCCTGTATTGTATCTTAACTGAAAGCTCCAAACTTGACCTCTGTCCCTCCTTTCTGCCGTTTGTCATTATTTATTTACTTGGTTCAATTTATATCCCATCCTCCCAAATGAGCTCAAAACGGGTTACAGGATTAACATACATAATACAACTGGATTATTAATTTACATATATGCAGTAACTTTAGGTCATCTTGGGTTGACATATACAGAGAGACAAGTTTAGCATACAATAATGTCTGTGTTTAGCACTGATTTTTCACGTTCAGCTTTCTTCCATTTTTTTGCCTCCTTCTCAAATCTATCAAGTATTCCATCTTTCTTCCCCTCCATCCATGTGCAGCCTTCCTCCCCCTTCCCTTCATGTGCAAAATTTCATGTGCAGTGTCCTTCCTTCTCTGGGGTACTGTTTCTCTATTACTAATTATTCCTATCATAGCTGTCTCCTATTCACGTCTAGAAGCCCTTCAGACTCTGAGAGTAAGGGATTTAAAAAAAAATACACTTATTTATTCCAACTCCAGACCCAGTGCCTGGGAAGAATCCAAAGCTCTACCCGGTACTGTGCTTGGGTTCCAACTGCCAAAATCTCTGTCAAAATCTACTCCAGCCCATCTACACCCTCCCAGCCATTGAAGCCCTCTCTGGCCCATCCTCCCCCAAACGGCCATATACAGATACAGACTGTGCAAGTCTGCCCAGAACTGGCTTTAGTTCAATATTTAATAGGAAGAAATGCACTGCAGTGGTGGGGAGGAGAAAAAGAATGCACTTTGTGTGGTTTAATTTTGTGGTTACCATTGTGTATTATTAATAAGATTATATTGTGTGTATATGAAAAATTAGTGGAAGAAATGGCATTTACAATTAGTACTATTATTATGGGGGCGGGGTCTAGGGCGGAGCTTTCTGCCCCCCCAAACAAAAAAGGTTCCGCTGCCTATGCGCCATAGAATTATAGGAAAGCACACAGAAGATATAATCACACAATCTATATAACAATAATAATAGTCATAATTAATCTGTGTTTGAGAAGTGCCTGAAAATTTCTGAATATGATCTACCAGAAAAGAGTCTAAACCAAAGGCTAACTGAAAAAAAAGAATCTTTAGTAGTGCCTTAAAGGCCTTGAAATTTGCTTCAGAACAAATATGCCTTGAAAGATGATTCCAAAGATTAGGAGCTATATAGAAAAATGCTTTGCTGCATGTCCAAGAACACAGCTTCGTTGTAAATGCAAACAGTCCCCAGCACACTTCTGGGAAATTGCAGATAGATTTTTCTCTCACATAAACAAAACAGGGACTAAACACGGTACTTAACTTGCAGAGAAATCTTCATCTGTCATCCTCTTAGCACGAGTCTCTCCAATCACACTTCAACAAAACAGTCGCAAAACCCCATGGGAGTGTACCATGTTTCGCAAACAATGCATCATCAGGGGAAATGACGAGAGAATCAAAACTTGCGGCTGCTCCAAAATGGCACCTCACCTGGACTAGACGCTAGACAGTCCTCGTGCCTCTCTGGAAGTGAGTGGTGTAATAACAGTGGTCTCAAACCCTTTGCAGGGCCACATTTTGGAATTGTCGGTACTTGGAGGGCCTCAGAAAAAATAGTTAATGTCTTATTAAAGAAATGACAATTTTGCATGAGGTAAAACTCTTTATAGTTTCTAAATCTTTCCTTTTGGCTAAGTGTTAATAATAATATTGTAATTTATAGCTAAAGAGACATATGATCAAGAAACTGTTTTATTTTACTTTTGTGATTATGATAAACATACTGAGGGCCTCAAGATAGTACTTACGGGCCACAAGTTTGAGACCACTGTGTTATAGTGTATAAGGTGAATGATATTTTCCCACTCTGACCCCGTGTAAATTTCTGTGTACTCAGGCAATATTCCACTCTAACTACTACACTTATGGTGGATTATGTAAGTCTTTCAAAATCCACCCTAATCCCACTGTACCTACATATTGGTGACACCTGCAGACATAAGGGCTATTAGTGTGGTGTACAATTGGGTCCAATGGTGAAACGAAGGTGAGAGGCGAACGGAGTGGTAGCGCCCCTCCCCTGCCCTTGTCTTCGACACCCCCCCGCTCCTTCCCCAATTCCACCTGCTGTGCATGTTCGCCCCCCACTCCTTCCCCGATCCCACCTTCTGTGCATGTCCTCCCCCCCACTACTTCCCCGATCCCACCTGCTGTGCGTGTCCTCCCCCCACTCCTTCTCCGATCCCACCTGCTGTGCATGTCCTCCCCCCACTCCTTCCCCAATCCCACCTGCTGTGCGAATCCTCCCCCTGAGCGTGTCCTCCCCAACCGCTCCTTCCCCAATCCCACCTGCTGTGCATGCCCTCCCCCCACTTCTTCCCCGATCCCGCCTGCCACGCACACCTCCCCCCTTCCCCCTAGTTGAAGTTTATGCTCGCAGCGGTGAACAACATGCTCCTCGCAACCCCGTCGGCTCTTCCTCTGACATCACTTCCTATGTGCGGTTCTCGAAAGTGATGTCAGCGGGTGAGCTGACGGGGTCATGAAGAGCATGTTGTTGACCACTGCGAACAACAACTTCAAGTAGAGGTATGGGGAAAGGGAAAGGGGGCGCGCATGGAGGGGAGGAATGGTTGAGTCCAGTAGGTTTTTGGTGGGATTTGGAGGACTTGCCATACACTATAAGGGGCTTATGGAGAGATGTGCACCTAGGTCTTTTTATGTGAACTTCACTGCAGTGCTCCCTAAGGTGCTCCACTGCTCTGCTGCGTTGTCTGTGTGGCCAGTCCACTAAAACTCCTAGGCCCCTCCAACATCCCAATGGCTTGTTTTGTGCATTTTTCTTTAGGACCTGATTGTTGTTTTTTTTTTTTGAAAATGGTTCAAAAAGACAAGACATACAGCTTTGAAATGGCCATTTTCAAAACAAAAAGAGGTGTGTCCGTTTTGAAAACGGTCTTGTTCTCTACTAGATTTTTGTGTGTCTTCCACAAAATGTCAAAACTCAGAGTTGGACAAACGTATAACCAGGACTTATATGAATAATTGTTCCCAAAACCTCTTAATGAATGTACTCTCGAGCTCTCAGAGACCTGCTCTGTTCAATTCACAATTGTTTTGAAACAGTGTATGCAGGTATATGGTATCTTTCATCGAGCTCCAAGTGGCATTCAAAACTGTTTTAAAGTGCTAATGCTTTGTGCAAAAGATTAATATAAAGTGCTAATCTTATAATGTAAACTTAAACTGGAAGCCCAGCACTTCTCTTGTTATTCATTGCCAGTGCCGGTGCTTCCGTCAGATATCAGTAGCTTCTTATGGATTAACGCAGGTCTCTGAGAGCTCGAGAGTACATTCATTAAGAGGTTTTGGGAACAATTATTCATATAAGTCCTGGTTATACGTTTGTCTTTGGAGTACAAAGGACTTAGTCCATTGTGACACATTCAGTGTTGTTCACTACAAAACTCAGAGTTGAACATCATATTGAAAATGCCCCTCTTTTGGCATTTGTGTACGTGGTTATTTGTAAAGAACAACATTTTTTTTTTTTTCAGAAGCTATTTCCGTAGGTAAATAGACTATTTCAAAAAATGATCACCCTCCTTGTGTGTAAAGTATGCATTGGCTAGTTCCCCTCTCCCCACAAGGCTGTGGCTCTAAGTGACCATCTGGACTGCCTTGTGGTTAAGCCAGCCTTGCCTGAAGCACTCTAGTGATCACCTTTGGTTCCCCAGAGTAACCTCCATTTACCATCACCTTCTCTTGTCTATCACTAAGGGCTCCTTTTACAAAGCCATGGTAGCGATTCCCCTGCGGCAAATGCACCTAAGCCCATTCCATTCCTAGGAGCTTTGGTGCATTTGCTGTGGGATAATCATTACCACTTTTAAGGGCCCTAAGTTGATATCTATTTCAGTCCACCATCTTGGAAATCACTCTAAGGCTGCTTAGTATACTGTATTTATGAGCCTCTTGTGCAGGCCAGTATCAAAAGCTTGTGCACCATTAAGTTTTTTAAATGTTAAATACATGTGCGCAAAACTGAATATAAAGAAAATGGTTAGTAAATCCTTGCACTAGAATTTTTGAAGATGGAGTGGGGTAAGTTGAATTTGCATTTGAGAATGAACCTTCTAACTGTGGTCACTTTAGATCGCAGGGTATTTACACGCTGGTAATTTGACATTAAATTTGACTTATTTTAAACTGGCAGAATACGGGGCATCGCTCAAGTAAATTATAGCAAAAGTTATGATAAATAAATTATGTCAAATTACAATAATACAGTATGGGCTCCTTTTATCGAGCGACGGTAGAACCTTTTACCTCAGGCCAGTAAGGTAAATGCTGAGCATTTACCTCGCCGGCCCGCAGTAAAAGGCTCTATATATTCTTTTGGAAATACTTTCTAATTATTTGGAAATCTTTTTGAACAAACAAACCTTTAAAATATTTATAAGAAACGTTCATTTGTATTATTATCTATTCCCTGCTCAGGTGGAGAAAAGCACCTCCCTCTACCTGTAGCTGAAAACAGAATGCGTGAAGCTGCTGTGCAAAGCTAATTTTTTATTTTTTAAGCATTTTGCCTATGAAGCGAAACAGAAAGCTAATTTATAAACCCACGCTAAACTGCTTCCAACAACATTTACTGTGAAGCTTTTTTATGCTGACTTCCTGTGTGCATGACTTTTCAAAGTAAACATGCTGCTGTTGTTTCCCTGCCAGACACCTTGAGAGTAGAGAATGGCACGGGGACAAATTTTTTTTTCCCCATCCCCATGGGAACTCCTTTTCCCGTCCCAATGAGTTCTTTTCCTGTCCCTGCTCCATTCCTGCAAGCTCTGTCCTCACCTACACAAGCCTCAAACAGTAGCAAGTCAAATGCGCGCATGACAAAAGCGAGCAGACAGTTGTGTGAAGATAACTGAGCGCAAGACAATTGAGCCTCAAACACTTGAAAATCATAAGTGTTCGAGGCTTGTGTGGTTAAGGCAGAGCTTACAAGAATGGGACAGGGACAGCGACGAAACTCGCGGGGAGACGGGACAGGAAAATTGGGTTCCTGCGGGGACGGGGAAAAATTTGTCCTCTTGTCACTCTCTACTTCAGAGCCCTCTGCTTTCCATCCTAAAATGTGAACAGCAATACAGAAAATAAAATCAAAACACTAATGGATGCTTGAGTTTATCTTCTTAATGAATTGCCTAAGAGCTACGGCATCTTGAGAGTGACCCTTGGAGGGGCGAAACTTTATGCCTCATCCACCCCTCTAGGCCTCCCTGCTCTCTCTCCTCCCTACCCACCTCTACTACTGTACATTTAAGCACCCGCGCTTACCTCAGCAATCCAAGTGGCCTCGGTGTGTATGCCAGTGGCGTAGCCATGGAAGGCCTTGGGGGCCTGGGCTCTCCACTTTGGGCTCAGGCCACTCGCCAAACTTGTAACACCCGTTAAATGGCTGGTGGGGATGCCAGTGAAAAAAAGTTCACAACCAAGTCGTCCCCCCTCCTCCTCTCACTGCTAAGTTAGAGCCTAATATCAATTAACCATGATTTGTATTATTTTTTTCCAATGTGACCTGCTTTGCATTTGCTCACATTAAATTTCTTCTGCCTTTTGGATGCCCAGTCTTCCAATTTCCTAAGGTCTTCCTACAATTTTTCAGAGTCTGCATGCATTTTAAGAACTTTGAATAGTTTTGTGTCATCAGCAACAGTGGAGGGGCATTTTCGATACGACGTCCACGTCTAATTGTGGATGTTTTACGAAAAACATCCAAAAATCCAGCATCAAACAGGGCCATTTTTGAACCACAAAAACGTCCATCTTTTCGATTCGAAAATTGCCCTATTTTAGATGTTTTTCTGCTCAGTGCATTTTTCTTTAAAGGCCATTTTCAAATTAAAAAAAAAACAACATCCAAAGGGGAAAACACATGTAAACAAAACATTGAGACGTCTGGGGGCCAGTGGTCTTATGAGATTGGCCACACGGACATCCCAGCAGAGCAGTGGAGCAGCCTAGAGGGCACTGCAGTGAACTACGCATAAAAGGTTCCAGGTACACATCACATCATAACCCCCCTTAAGTTGAATGATGAGCCCTCCAGAAATAGCAAAATATATACTATACACCACTACGATAGTCCTTATGCCTGTAAGTGTCTCCTGTATGTGGGTTCAGTAGGAATATTTTGGTTTTGGGGGTATTCACACCATCCACCACAAGTATAATAGTGGGGATATGGGCCTGGCTCCCCGTTCTCTACAGTCCACTGCACTAGGGTTACCAGATTTTACATGAGTAAAATCTGGACCCCTAGACACGCTACAGGCCTGCCCAGTTCCACCCAGCCCCGCTACACCCCAGCTCCGCCCCTGCTGCCTGTTCATTGGGCGGAAAGGCATCCGCCCAATGAACACAACACCATCAGGCGCTCGTGTGCGTGCGCATGATGTCACTGCGTTGCATCCACGCATGCGCAGATGCCCCCTCCCGACGTGATTTCTTTTCAAAACCTGGACAAAATGCCGGGTTTTGAAAAGCCATCCAGACCCCCGGACATGTCCTCAAAAGGAGGACAACTCCGGGGAAATCCGGACGTCTGGTAACCCTACACTGCATCGACCACAAGGCTACTCCAGAGGCCTGCTTATCGCTCAAAGAGGAATACCCATTATATCTGCAGCTGTCATAGAGCCTAGTTTGTACCCTCACTTTTACCTTTTAGAGTTGTAGGAGGGGGGTCAGTGTCCACTGGGGGATATGGGGGGGGGATCATGCTTTTATCCCTCCCGTGATCATCTGGTCAGTTTGGGCACCTTTTACTTTTGTTTTGGGCACTTGGGGCTCCTTTTACTAAGCCGTGCTAGCGATTTTAGTGTTCGCTTAGCGCATGCTGCATTGCCGCACACGCTAGACGCTAACACCAGCATTGAGCTGGCGGTAGTTCTCGGTGCGTAGCGCGGGGTTAGCGTGCGCTAAAAACGCTAGCATACCTTAGTAGAAGGAGCCTTTGGCCATTATTGAAACAGGTATAGCCTTAAGCATCTTGTTTGTGGCCCCCAGATATTTTTACACTGCTCTGTTATTGCAGAAATTCATCCAAATCATAAGCACACTCTAGTCCTATCCAAAACACTCCCCCCACCACACTCCTTCGAGATTTAAACACCCTGTGGACAAACTGGAGAAAAATGTCTTTAAAATGAGTATCAAAAATAGTTGTGAAAAATAAGACCATCTTCCACTTTATGCCATTTTTCTATTTTGAAAATAAGCTCCTTAATCACCTCATTTCTTGTTGTCATTCTATATGATTTATAAATACTGTGTGTTAAATAGCACTGGTCTCAATACAGATCCCTGGGGCACTCCACCATTCACTCCCCTCCACTGAAAGAAATGGCCATTTATTCCTACCCTCTATTTTTTTTATCCATTAACCAGTTTCTAATCCACAACAGAACACTGCCTCCTATCCCATGACTGTTTAATCTTCTCAGGAATCTTCCATAAGGGACTTTGTCAAACGCTTTCTGAAAATCTAGATATTCTACATCAACTGGCTCACCTTTATCCACATATTTATTTATGCCTTCAAGGAAATGAAGCAAATTGGTGAGGCAAGACTTCTCTTCGGTGAATCCATGTTGACTCTGTCCCATTCAATCATAATTGTCTATGTGTTGTACAATTTTATTCTTTATAATTGTTTTCACTATTTTGCCAAGCACTGATGTTATTTCCCAGATCACCCCTGAAACCCTTTGTAAAATCTGGCATTGCATTTTCAGTCTTCAGGTACGATAGATTATTTTAATGTCAGGTTACAGATCACCAAGAACAGATCTAAAATGTCATGTTTGAGTTCTTTCAGTATTCCAGGGTATATACCATCTGGTCCAGATGATTTACTATTCCTTAATTTGTTGATTTGGCTCAGTACATCTTCCAGGTTCATTGAGATTTCTTTCAGTTCCTCCACATCGTCACCCTTGAGAACCATTTCTGGTACAGGTAGATCTCTTACCTCTTCTTCAGTAAAGACCAAAGCAAATAATTCATTCAGTTTCTCTACTGTGGCCTTGTCATCCCTGAATGCCCCTTTTACTCCTTGATTGCTTTATTCCTTTTCATTTTAATCTAATCAACTTTTTATCCCCTTCTCTTATCCCCTAGTTTTCACATTCCCATCTTCCTATTCCCTTTTATCTGCTCCCCATTACCACATTTCTACCCTCATTATTCTCCTCGCACTCATCTCCTTCACAACTCTCTCACACAGATTCACCATTTTTAGCATCACCTTCCTAATCCTTTATTCCACCCTTGTAACCCAGCATTTCTTTCCTTTCGTTCTCTCTTTTTCTCTCCCTCTCTCATACCCACAAGTCCAACATTTCTCCTTTCTGCTCTTCTAACTCTTCCTTCTAAGTCTGACATCTCTCCCTCCCTCCACCTTCTGACCCCGAGTCTATATCCCTTCCACCTTTTCCTAGCTCTTCTCCCCTTCTGCTATCTCTGAGTTGTTCATCTCTCCCCACCTTGCCCCCTCCACCAGGTCCATCTATCCCTTTCCATTTCCCCCTCCATCAATTTCATCTCTCCGTCTTCACATTTTGCCCTCCTCCACCAAGTCCATCTCTCTCTCCCCCCCATTTTCCCCTCCACCAAGTCTATCTCTAGCCCCTCCCCCATTTCCCCCTCCACCAGGTCCATCTCTTTCTCACCATTTTCCCCCTCCACCATTTTCTCCCTCTTCCCCTTTCACACTGTCTACCATCTCTCCCTGACCCCCTTTCATCCCTTTTGCCATCTCTCCCTCTCCTTCCCCCTCTGTCCTTTCCCAAGGTCATTTCTTCCTCTCCTACCCCTTCTGTCCTCCCCAAAGTCCATTTCTCTCTATTCCCCTTCTACCCTCTCTGCCTTCTCTCCCTGTCCCTTCTAGCCCCTCTGTCCTCTCCATCTATCTCCCGAATCTGACATCTATCGCTCCCTTCCTCCCTCCCTTACCCCATCCCTGAGTCTATCTTTCTCTCCTTTCCTCACTTGAGTCCTTCGCTCACTTTTCCCACTCCCTCTCTTGAGTCCAATATCTATCTTTGTAATTTTGAAAAGGCGGGATAACAAATTTTTAATAAACTTGAAATCTGGCACTGTTGAGGGAGTGACATCTTGCTGCTGGCCCTCTCTGCTGCTTCCCTTCCCAGCATCTAATGCTTTCACCCTTCTCCCCCTAATAGCCGTTTTTCCCATTCTTCCCCACCCCTGGATCTACCTTTAGTTGTCTGTAAAAGTTGCCAGGCAGCAGCGATTCCCTGCGCCTTCTCTCCAGGGATGAGAAGGGGGTGGGGGGGGGGGAGAGAATGGCAAAGATGCCGATTGGGAGGAGAAGGGTGAAAGCATTAGATGCCGAGAAGGGGAGCAGCAGAGAAAACCAACCAGCAGGTAGACTAGCCAGCAGCAAGTTGCTGCTCCCTCAAGAATGCCATCTGAGGTCGTCGCCTCAGTTGGCTTAATTATAGGGCCGCCCCTGGTTGTGTCGATCCCCACCCCTGAAATGTTCACAGTCCTGTTGTGAATTAGTGGAGCACCAGGTTGGTGATGCAGGTGAAAGGTTTTGCCTGCAACTTTGCTGATTTTAATAAAAACAAAAAGGGTTTCTGTGGCAAAACTTAAGGATTTTTTTTATTTCTTTATTCATTTTAAAGCCATAAGTAAATACAAAATAAAATACAATCATAGAATTCTATTATAGTTACAATTATAATCTATGACAAAAAAGGATTATCACCCCCCCCCCCCCCATAATTATATCTAAGAACTACACTCAAATTGAGAATTGAAAAAAAAAATTCCAACCCGCCCCCCCACCCTGGACGTGTATGACCAAAGGGCATAATCAGCAATCACTCTTTGCAAAATTTTGTCAATGGCTCTCAAATCTTCAGAAACTTCTTATAATATCCCTGATATATGGCCATATTACGTTCCATGTTAAAAACATGACAGAGAGACTCCCACCAAAAGGAATAGTTCAGTCTATCCCAGTTTTTCCAATTCCTTAGAATAATCTGTAAGGCAACCCCTGTCATAATAAATAGAAGTTTATTATTATGGGATGATATTTGGCTTTTAGCTCTCATCATAGTGCCAAATAGCACAGTGTCATATGTTAGTAGTGGATTTTCCATTACTTTGTTTACCTGATCCCAAATGGATCTCCAAAATTGAAGTATCAAGGGATAATAAAATAATAAATGACCTAATGTCCCAGATTCGAGATGACAGTGCCAACACCTATTAGACTTGGAATATCTAATTTCTGTAACCGAACTGGGGTCCAAACTGCTCTATGTAACAACAACAACAAAAAAAAACAAGTTTGTCTCATAGATGTAGACACCGTACATTTCATCCTTCAAGTCCAAATTCGTGGCCATTGAGACACAGTAATCTGATGCTTTATCTCAATGCTCCAAATGTCACGAAGACCAGTTTTTGGTTTCGTATTCAAAAATCCAGATATTAATTTATACCACTGAGCAGCCTGGTGACCCAGGAAATCTACCTGGAAGCACAGGAATGGCAAACTATACTGATTTTTAAGATTTTTCCAGTCAGGGAACCCCTCCTGAATGGCCTGCCTCAACTGCAACCACCTATAACTTTGAGTTTGAGTATTCAAATGATTCAAACCTTGTATAGTTCCCCTTATGCAAGATTATACATAAATAATATGTTTTCGGAGCGTTTCTGTCTGGAGAGGGGAGTTAGACAAGGATGTCCGTTATCTCCTTTGCTGTTTGATATTCAACAGGCAATGGAGATCCAGGGTATTCCTTACGTAGGTCGAGAATACAAGGTCTCTGCTTATGCAGATGACATATTGCTGCATTTGCGGAATCCTGAAACAACCATTCCACATTTACTAGATTTGATTGAAAGATTTGGAAAATTTTCAAGATATAAAATAAATTTGAGTAAACCAGAGATTTTTCCGCTTAATGTACATTGTCAAAAAGGATTGTTTGATTTATTCCCCTTTCTTTGGAAGGAAGAGGGTACAAAGTATCTAGGAATTTGGATTTACAAAACGCTGGAAGAAACGAGGACAGTAAATGAAAAATCTTTATTGCAAAAGGTCATGGAGATGTGTGAGCAATGGAACCCATTATATCTGTCTTGGTGGGGGAGAGTTCAGACGGTGAAAATGATGATTTTGCCTGTGGTTTGTTACCAAATGGGTATGTTACCAGTGTTTTTTCAGGGGTCCTTTTACAAAAAATTAAATAGTATTCTTACAAAATTTATTTGGCTGGGGAAAGCAGCAAGAATTGCTTTAGTATCCTTACAAAAGCCAATTGTGGAGGGTGGAGTAAATTTACCAAATTTTTATAGGTATCATCAAGCCCATATAATGCGTCAGGGTATGTACTAGGTCCTCCCCGAGCTTATGGAAAATCTTCCAGACTGGTTATGGTTGGAATGGTAACTCATGTCTCCATTGAGATTGTGTCACGTTTTGCGAATCAAGATGCCTAGGCTGTATAAGGACAATAGAATTTTAATGGACACTTGGAAGACATTAAAATTTATTACTAATTTAACAGATATTCCAATTCATAAATCCACTTGTCAGTCCCTTTGGTTGAACCCCAAGATTCAAATTGGCAGGTTTAAGGTCATCTGGAAGTACTAGATGAAGGCGGGCATACATTCTTTAGACGATGTAGTATCAGACGGAAAGCTGCTTGAGTTTGCATGACTGTAAACAAAAATTTGGTATTGCAAAACTTAAGGATTAACATCTGCATTTCTCATGCAGGAAATGGAGCTCCGGGGCATAATTATGGGCTATATTTGAATTATAATGTCAGTAGATCGGATTGCTTCCAGTAACTTTTAAAAAATACTGTAAAGGCTTTCCTTGTGTATCACTATTTTGCAATGATAATGATACCCTGATTAGTTACAAGAAAAGAGAACCAATGCAAATTGTGTTTCTTTGTAATCGCAGAAGCAGATACTCAGCTCTCTCAGTTTCACATTCACTATTTCTGCTTGTATTTGAACTGTGCTCTGTATATGTATGCTGTATGAGCTCGTGCCATTCTGAAGGGTGCAGCTCAAGAGCGTGTTCTATTTTGGGCATGGAGGGACTGCTATTGAATTTTTTTCTTTTTTTTTAAAATATAAAGGACAGTGAAATCTGGAGAGAATGTCACACTTTCAGAGCAGTAACTCATTTTGTGCCCACATCATTTGCCTTCCTAACCACTAACAGAGTTAACCCTTATAAAGTGTAAGGATCATTTGACTTACTGCTTTTCTCTGGTACAACCAAAACAGTTTACATGCTATACGTGCTGTATATAGGTCCCTTGTGGGCTCACAATCTAACATTTTGTAACTGGAGCAATGGAAGTTTGACTAACTTTCCCAGAGTCACAAGGGGCTGCAGTGGGAATTAGACTCCTGGTTCTCACCCTCCACTGATCTAATCATTTGCCATTTTTGTCTTAGGGACATCTCAAACCCATTTTCAAGAGATGATGGAGACTTCAGTGGCCTCCTGAATGTACTGTTTCTCCAGTTCCACTTTGTCTAAGTGCCCTTTGCTATTCATGAAATTCAATCTCAGAACATGAAAGCTGTCGTACTGGATCAGCCCCAGGGTCTGTCCAGCCCAGCATCCTATCTCTGACAGTCCTCATCTCCAGTAATTAAGAAGTAACCAGCAGATCTTAATGGGGAAATTCATTTTGTGTTGCTTACTCCCAAAAGGAAAACATGGTGATTTCTCGTTTCATAAAAAAAATAAAATCTAGTGACACGAACAATTAATTACTTATAGTTTCTTTGGGAAAAAAAATATGTAAGGCAATAGGTTATCACAAAAAAATGAATATATGGAACACATTCAACAACAGAGATCATTGATAGATACGACCATGCACAATCCAGCAATGTTGCTTAGCTCTACAAATCATCATGGCGCAGCCAAAAACCCTCTATAATATTTGTACCCAGTCCCCAGAGAATCCTCTGATTGGTAAGGCAGATTCGTGGAGCTACAGAACAATTTTTGCCTTTCAAAAGGTCCAGGGGACTCGGGGTGGTGGTGGAGGGGGTGGGGGGTGAGGCACAAACCCGATCTCCAAGACTCTGTACTAGTGCTGCCCAATTCACAATTCAAATTGAATTGGTTTGAATCGATTCAAAAACAAAAAAAATTGGCCTTCAGATTCGGCGACTGACCCTCCCCCCTCCCCCCAAAAAAGAAGGATCGGCAGCACTGCCTCTTGCAGGCCGGCTGCTGCCGCTCCTGCTTTAGAGGGCGAGTGGGGAGTGTCAGTCGGGAAGTGCTTCTGTCCGGCTTCCCCCCTGGCCTCCCAGCATCAATTTACCTAATTTCAGCAGCCTGCATAAGATCGCTAATGCTAGCAATCTTTGCAAGCTGCCATAGGTCTTCTGAGCTGCCTTCTCTCTGTCGTGGTCCCGCCCCTCCTCTGATGTCAGAGAAGGGGCGGGACATAGAAACATAGAAGATGACGGCAGAAAAGGGCTACAGCCCATCAAGTCTGCCCACTCTGCTTACCCACCCCCTGTCTATGCCCTAATGACCCAATTTCCTTATCTTGACCCTCGTAGGGATCCCACATGGGTATCCCATTTATTCTTAAAGTCTGGCACGCTGTCTGCCTCGATCACCTGCACTGGAAGCTTGTTCCAATGATCAACCACTCTCTCTGTGAAGAAATACTTTCTGGTGTCGCCATGAAATTTTCCGCCCCTGAGTTTGAGCTGGTGCCCTCTTGTGGCCGAGGGTCCCTTGAGAAAGAAAATATCATCTTCCACTTCGACACGTCCCGTGAGGTACTTAAATGTTTCGATCATGTCTCCCCTCTCCCTACGTTCCTCAAGAGTGTAGAGCTGCAATTTGTTCAGTCTCTCTTCGTACGAGAGACCCTTGAGCCCCGAGATCATCCTGGTGGCCGTCCGCTGAACCGATTCAATTCTGCGCACATCTTTACTGTAATGTGGCCTCCAGAATTGCACACAGTACTCCAGATGAGGTCTCACCATGGCCCTGTACAACGGCATTATGACTTCAGGTTTCTGTTGATACAACCCAATATCTGCCTTGCCTTAGATGAAGCCTTCTCCACTTGATTGGCAGTTTTCATGTCTGCACTGATGATTACTCCTAAATCTCGTTCTGCTGAAGTCCTAGTTAAAGTTTCTCCGTTCAAGAAGTACGTCCTGCATGGATTTCCGCTTCCGAGGTACATGACCTTACATTTCTTAGCATTGAAGCCTAGCTGCCAGGTTGAGGACCAACTTTCCAATGTAAGCAGGTCCTGCGCCATATAATTCTGTAAACTGCATTCACTTACTATATTACATAGTTTGGCGTCATCGGCGAATAGTGTTATTTTACCTTGAAGCCCTTGAGTCAGATCCCCTATGAATATGTTGAAAAGGAGTGGACCCAGGACCGAGCCCTGCGGCACTCCACTGGTCACCTCCGATGTTTTAGAGAGGGTACCATTAACCACCACCCTCTGAAGTCTGCCACTCAGCCAATCATTGACCCATGCAGTTAGTTAGGGACTGCGGCAGAGAGAAGACAGATCAGAAGACCTATAGCAGCTTCACTAGCGATCTAATGCAGGCTGCTGAAATTAGGTAAATTGATGCCGGGAGGCCAGGGGGAACACGCAGGCCTTCCGGGGGGGGGGGGGGGGAAGGGTGCAGTCCTTCAGGGGTGGGGTGTAGGTCTTCAGGGGTGGACAGACCTACAGGGGGGGACAGACCTTCAGGGGAGGGGGCCTTGGTGTAGAAGTACAAGGAAGGAGGGAGGGAAGGGGGGTTCAAAGAGACATGCATATGCCGGACTTTGAGGGAAAGAAATAATTACATTACATTACATTAGGGATTTCTATTCCACCATTACCTTGCAGTTCAAGGCGGATTACAAAAGAATTATCCAAGATGTATTACAATAAGAACTTACAAAAAAAAAATTGGTCATTTTCAAAAGGAGTTACAAATGGGTAAGGTTATTTGTTTGGGGTAGTTGGCTTTAGTGAGAGGTGGAGTTTGAGACTTGCGGTATTATTTCTTTTTTCAGAGTTTTCTTGAAGAGTATGGCCTTTATTTCTTTTCTAAAAGTCTTGTAGTCGAGGGATGGGTCTAAAAATAGAGGAGAGGGAGGGAGATGATGGACAATGGGATTTAGGGAGGGAAGGAACAGAAAGGGAGAGAAGTTGGACACAAGGGATGGTATGGAGGGGGATAGAGATGCTGGATAGGAGGGAAGTTGGGAAAAGAAAGGGAGAGATGGTGGACCCTGGAGTGGTGGGGAAGGAGGGAGAGATGCTGCATGAAAGGGTAGTTGAGAAAAGGAAAGATGCCAGCCCTCTGGGGGATGGAAGGGAAATGGAAGGGAAGGACAGAGATGGCAGATGGATGGTTAGCATGGAAAAAGAAGAAAGAAGGAGACCCTGGCAAGCAAGTTATCAGAAGACAACCAGAGCTTGGGACCAACAAGATTTGAATAATGACCAGACAACAAAAGTTAGAAAAAATAATTTTATTTTCTGTTTTGTGATTACAATACGTCAGATTTGAAATGTGTATCCTGCCAGAGCTGGTGTTAGACCGCAAATGTGAGCTAGGATTTAACAGATAGAGGAAAAGTATTTTCTGTTTGTTTACACCACAGCGCTAATGTGGTTAGGAGAAGGCAAAGGGGGTGAAAAGGCTATAAAAGGGGTGAAGAGGCTATAAAATAAACCCACCAGGATGTTTGAAAAAACAACACCCAAATGGGCAGGAAAATCGAATCGAAAAATCGATTCAATAGGCTGAATCGAATTTAAATTTTTTTCCAGAGTCAGGCAGCACTACTGCTCACTTCCTGGTTGGTTCATTTCTGTGAGAGGAGATTCGTGTAAATAAATCCAACCAATGTACACACTTCCCGTTACATTAATGCGTGTAATCAGTGGCGTATCAAGGGAGGGACGGTCCGCCCCGGGTGCACGCTCCAAGGGGGTGCACAGCCTGCCGGGTCCGGAAGCTCCTGCGCTGGTGAAAACGGCACCTCAGCACGGCTGCCGTATTTATTCCAGAGCATAAATACGGCAGTCAGGCTGAAGTGCACAAAGGTCCCGTGATGACAATTACTGCTGCCGCTGCTTCGGAAGAGATAAATGACATCGGAGGGGGATGGACCGGCAGCTGCAGTCATCGTGGGACCTTGCCTCTGCCGTCCCAGCCCCCCTACGATGTCACTTACCTCTTCCGGAGCAGAGGCAGCAGTAGTCGTCATCGCGAGACCTTGCTGATTTCGATGGAGAGAGAAAGAAGCATAGTAGGGTGATGGAAGGAGATAAAGGGGGTCAGGTTGGTATGCAAGGGTGTGGAGGGTGAGAAAGGGGGTCAGGGTGGTATGAAAGCATGGTGAAGGGTGAGAAAGGGGGTCAGGGTGGTATGGAAGGGTGTGGAGGGTAAGAAAGGGGGTCAGGGTGGTATGGAAGTGTGGTGAAGGGTGAGAAAGGGGGCAGATGCTGATGGAAGGGGGGGAAGGGAGAGGAGAGAGTGAAATGCCAGCCCATGGGGGTGTGGGAGAGATGGAAGGGGGAGGCATAAAGTTTCTGGAAGGTGAATAGAAGGAGAAAAGATGCCATATAGAAGGGGCAGAGAGAAGGTAGACAGTGGATAAAAGGAAGAGAATGACAAGAAGATGAGGAAAGCAGAAACCAGAGAAGACAAGGTAGAAAAAAATTCTATTTATTATTTTTTTTTTTGCTTGAGGGGAGATGCATTGCTGTTTCTGTGGTGTTGCATTGTATGCAGAGTCCAAATCTTTGTCTAAGTATTTTTATTCTATCTCCCCATTTACAAAACTGTAGAGCGTTTTTTAGCATTGGCATCTGAGCTGTTACCACCATGGCTAAAAACCACACTACATTTTTGTAAAAGGGGAAGGGGTTAGTTTGTGATTACATACTAGATGAAGGTGTTTTCTGTGTTCGAAAGACATGGTTTTCTGTTAGGATTGACCTGTTCTAGTCTGGCTTGTTTAGTTTTACAATGGGTTTATTGACGTACTGCTCACTGCAGTATGTAAGATGCTGCCTTTTCCTAGGTACACTCTTGTGTGACGTGTAGATTGTTACTAAAAATCATGTTTTTCATACAGATGGGGGTGGGGGGTGTCAAAAAATGATGAGCCCCGGGTGCCACATATGCTAGGCACGCCACTGCGTGTAATTTAACTCTATTTTACTGGACAAACTCAGAGCAACCGCTTGCAAGCCTTTGGTATAAGTATCTTCCTCAAAGTAAATTTCAACCGTATTTATTTTTGTTCAAGATGTTTAGTTAAAAGCATTCTTCTTTCTGTTAGGAATTCTCTTTACATGGTACTGTACACTACAGCACACCTGTTCGCTCCTCTCTTCAGGGGACATTAGAGGATACTTCTCTTCCCATAACTTGTCTGAGTTAACTCTTACCCTCCTGCTTGGCTGCAGTCCCACTCTACTGGGCTCCTCAATGAATACAAGGTGGCAAAAATAGTTCTTTAGGGAAAATCTTCCAGTCTTTCATGTGTGCCCTGGATTCTCCTGTCCAGTCTAATACCAGTAGAATTCCCTCCACTGGGAATTCTGTTCTGCCCTGGCAACTGCTCAGGGTAATCCTTGTTCTTCCTTTACCCATAAGGATACACACAATTAATATACATGAGATAAATCTGCATACAGTACTTCTGTTCAGTGGCATAGCGAGAGTAGATGGTGGCACCCCCCTCCTCCGCACCCTCCTCTCTGCTCCCCGGTCCTTCCACACCAACCTCTATGATCCAGCACCCCTCCTGCCCTTGTCCAACATTTCCCCTTCTTTCCCTCCCTCTCATCCCCTGCTCCAACATACCGCATTTCTTGTTCTTCCTGATTGCTGTTCCATCTAGCATCTTCCCCTCCCCAGGCCTGCTGACTTCAACTCATTTACTGCTCTGTGCTCGCTCGCTCTCCCGCCACTGCCGAAGCCTGTAAACAAATTTAAAGCACGCTGCGGAGCTCAAACAGTGCATGTGCTGCTGATGGCTTCCCTTCTCCTTCCTCCCCCTCATGATGTAATTTCCCATTTCATTTATGGAGGATGAGGAGGAGGGAATCTGGCAGCGTCATGGGTACTGTTAGAGCCCTGCGGCATGTGTTAAAATTGTTTACAGGCTTCAGCATCGGCAGGAGAGAGAGAGAGCAGTTGCAGGCCCTGTTGCCAATCGAGGAGGGGTCCGATGTTGCCAATCGAGGAGGGGTCCGATGTTGACGATTGAGGGGGGAGCCCGGTGTTGCCAATCGATGGGGGGTCCCGGTGTTGCTGTTCGATGCTGGGTGGAGGCCCATCGCCGTTTAAAAAAAAAAATTTTCAGTGTTCTCCTTCAGAGGGCCCCCCCCTGACCATTTCAGGCCCTAGGCACATGCCTACTGGGCCTATTCATTAATCCTGCCCTGCCCACTGCTCCTTCCTCTCTGCCTCCCCTGCTTCTTCTGCACCCTCATGCCACACTCATGCACTCCCTTTCCACTCCCGTACCTCTTTGAATCTTTGCCAGTGTGAACATCTTTTCCAGCCTGCTGCTCACTCTAGCAATGGCTTTCCCTCTGATGTCACTTCCTGGCCCTATGACCCAGAAGTGATTTCAGAGGGAGCCAGGCAGGTGCGAGCAGCAGGCTAGAGTAGTTGCTCACGCTGGCAAAGATTTAAAGAGGTATGGGGCGGGGCGGGAAAGGGATGGTGTGAACATGGCATGGGGGGCAGAGAGATGCCGGTGCCCCCACCAAGTCAGTACCCCCTGCCCCCTCCATTACTATGTCACTGCTTGGGTGTTGGCATTTACACCAGGTTTCAGCAGGAATCCATGCTGAGCAATATTTCATACAAGCTGCACACCCTAAAGAGCAGGGGTGTCAAAGTTCTTCCTCGAGGGCCGCAGTCCAGTTGGGTTTTCAGGATTTCACCAATGAATATGCATGAGATCTATTAGCATACAATGAAAGCAGTGCATGCAAATAGATCTCATGCATATTCATTGGAGAAATCCTGAAAACCCAACTGGATTGCGGCCCTCGAGGAAGGACTTTGACACCCCTACTATAGAGAATAGCACTTAGCGAGAAATTCTATAAATGGCGCCTTAACTTAGATGCCTAAGTTAAGAGGGAAATGCCATTTCAAACGTTACTTAAATAAAGTTTCAAGGTGCCTACCGGTGCCTAAATAAACAGTGCTGGAATCGTATCTTCGGAGACATGATTCACATCAAAGGTAGGCGCTGGAATTACAAAGACTAGGGGACACTCGATGAAGTTACAAGGATATACTTTTAAAACCAATAGGAGGAAATTTTTTTCACTCATAGAATAGTTAAGCTCTGGAACGCGTTATCAGAGGATGTGGTAAGAGCGGATAGCATAGCTGGTTTTAAGACAAGGTTGGACAAGTTCCTGGAGGAAAGTCCATAGTCTGTTATTGAGAAAGACATGGGGGAAGCCACTGCTTGCCCTGGATCAGTAGCATGGAATATTGGTACTCCTTGTGTTTTAGCCAGGTACTAGTGACCTGGATTGGCCACCTTGAGAATGGGCTACTGGGCCTGATGGACCATTGTTCTGACCCAGTAAGGCTATTCTCATGTTCTTATGGAAATGTAGGCTTTGAAAACCTTGGCCTACATTTCTGGCACCTACCTTTGCCGTAGGCTCGATTCTCTAAACTGCACTGTTGCATGATTGACACGTGATTGTCTGCTGCTTGTAAGGCAACTGCTGACCATGGTGCTGTTTAGAGAATCTGGGTTTTAGTGCTGAATTTTTTCAGTGCCATTTATTGAATCCCCTCCCATGTGCTTAAGTTGAATTAGTGTGTGTTAACTGGTTAATGCAGGTTAATGCACAGTTACATGAGTTGTATGCAATGGGTAATTTTATAGTGGGTGTGAGCATCTATGCACCGATTATGCATGTAATGGATGTGCATACATGTATACATAAATGCCAAAAATTCACCTACATGCTACTCCGTGAATACGTCTTCCACAAACCCAACACCTTGCAAACCTTGTTTCACAAGGCATAAAGGTGCAAAATCTCCAAATTTTGTGCTGGCACCACCATTCTTCAGTTATCACAGTACTGTACCTTTCATGCACCATGATAACCGAAAAAGAACAGTTCATAATCTTTGGTCTCAGTGTGCATGGTGTTCTAATCCTGTATAGAACCTCATATAATCAAGAATTTGTACTATAACCCCCATCCCCAAAACACATACATATAAAACAGTGGTCTCATTTTGGATTTGTAGGTACTTGGAGGGCCTCAGAAAAAATAGTTAATGTCTTATTAAACTAGTGTTTTAGCCCGTTACATTTGTTACAGTAACGGGTGCTAGAATAGCCTCACCTATACCCTGACCCTACCCATGGCCCTCCATCTGGCCTCCTGGACCCCCATTACTTACCCGAGGCGGCAGCAGCGGTCCTGACGTACCAACCTCTCCTCCCTCAGTGCCCCAAAGCAGCAGTGGTCCTACCATTTCCATCTCTCCCTTTCCCCCTTTCACACCCTCTCTGTCCCTGTTGCACCTCTTTTGCCATCTTTCCCTTTCCTGTCCCCTCCGTCCTTCCCCAAGGCCATCTCTCTCTCTTCTGCTCCCGCTGTACAGACCGGCAGCCTTGAATATTTGCAGGGTCTGCTGGAGTATATTAGGGGGGGGGGATAGATTCAGTCTGCAGACTTTCTTTTGCAACCCCATCTCTATCCCCTTCCTGACTGGGTGTGACTTTGTTGGAGTTTTGATTATAGTATGCTGCTTGCCCTAGGGTAGAGTCCCATGGTTACAGTTGAGCATGAGCTCTCTGCTCCAATGAGCTTTGACAGGCTCAAACACTGCTCTATTTGTAAGTGCAAGGGTTGGAACAGCGGGGAATTGTACAATTTGTATAGGCCATGGAGGCTCTAATATGTCAGATTCCGCAGCAGAGGAAGGAGGCTCAGATCTTGCTATAATGGCGGCAGCCCTGGTTCTTTTGTGAAGTTTATTTTTTAAGTTCAAAGCCACGGTGGCGGCTTCTCTCTCGATCCCCGCCTGCATTGGAAGCCTTCTCCGACGCAGGTGCGGCTCGAGAGAGGAGTCACCGCCATTGCAGAAATGAACTGCATGAAAATGAGAAACATAAATCATTCCCTTGGGGACATATATGCAAAAATCACGTTGCAAGGTTTTCCTTCTGTGATTAAAACTTTACAGCAACCAAAAGAAATCTCCTGTTCGCCAGATTTAAACTATTTTTGCCTGGAGCAAAAAATGTTCACCCAGCACGTCATTTTATTTACATTTTAGTTCTGCGTCGCAGGGGAGGACTCTTTAGTTCCCAGCAAACAGCGCGCTGGCGCCTACTGTTGACGAAATCCAGGTCCCTGTAATGGCGTAGGAAGGCTGCCGCAGCCTCCCTCCCGATCTGTGCTGTAGCTTTTCTGATTGGGGAGAGCTCTTCTTTGCCGGCTCCGGCACGAAGGCGAGTCGCCATTACTGCAGCGGCGCGAAGTCGAGAGCAGGGAGGCTGTGATGATGTAGTACACGAGCATGCGCACTCTTGCCGGCACAAGATCAGGGGTCAGGGAACACGCCGCGAGAGTGCGCATGTGCGCGGAGCGTTTTATTATTATAGATGACAATTTTGCATGAGGTAAAACTTTTTATAGTTTATAAATCTTTCCTTTTAGCTAAGTCTTAATAATAATATTATAGCTAAAGAGACATATGATCAAGAAACTTTTATTTTACTTTTGTGATGATGATAAACATACCAAGGGCCTCAAAATAGTACCTGGCGGGCCGCATGTGGGCCGCGAATTTGCAACCACTGCATTAAACGCTTCTGTCTGGCCCTAGGTGGCGTTGTGGAGGAGTTTAGCAACAAGGTAAGGAAATGGACTAAAGGAAGTGAAGAGTGAATGGAAAGGTTTCTTTCAAAAGCCAGGGTCCCTTGGTACCATGAAACACTAATCTAAGAGGAGCTTTCCAAAGCCATCTTAAAAGAAGTGACCTGTCCTCTTTACGGCTCCCTTCTCCCCAGTCTAGCTTAGCATGCACACAACAGCGTTGCTTACTGCTCAGCTCTTGTTCACATGAGCCAGGCGCATTCCTCCTCCTTACTGAAAAGCTACCACGATAAGAATATTAGGTGTTACGCTAGATCGTTCGTTATCATTTAATGTTCATACTGACCTCCTGGTTAAAAAATGTTTTTCAATTTTATGGACGCTACGTACCATCAAAAAATACATTGACTTAACGTCTTTTAGGATTCTGGTTCAGTCATCAATTTTGTCTACATTGGGCTACTGTAATATTGTTTACCTGGGTTCTTACAAAAAGTCCCTTATTTTTTAATAACATAACATACAAGGTTTTTTGTTTTTTTTAATAATAAATCTTTATTGATTTTCAAGTAGTAACAGTGCATTACATATGAATCTGAACTTACAAATAATTGAAAGTAATACAGTGGTACCTCGGTTTACAAGTGCACCGGTTTGCGAGTGTTTTGCAAGACGAGCAAAACATTCGCAAACTTAGTGCCTCGTAAACCGAGCTTGCCTCGCTGTACGAGCGCCCCCCCCCCCGCGATCCGGCACCCCCCGCCGCCATCGGGCACCCCCCCGCCGCAACCTGAGATCCCCCAACCCGAACCCTCTTCTTACTTCCAGTGTAGCCCCCGCATCGGCACCGGCACCAGCATGTCCTGTGCGTTGGTGCCGGTGCCCGAAAATCTGCTTCCTGTGCTGGGCCTTGAGCATGTGCGCATGCTCAAGGCATGAGAGTTCACGTTTCTATGGGGAAACTTGTTTTGATATACGAGCATTTTGGATTACGAGCATGCTCCTGGAACGGATTATGCTCGTAATCCAAGGTACCACTGTACAGTGGTACCTCGGTTTACGAGTGCACCGGTTTGCGAGTGTTTTGCAAGACGAGCAAAACATTTGCAAAATCGATGCATCAGAAACTGAGCAAGGCTCAATTTACGAGCGCCCCCCCCCCCGCAATCCGGCACCCTCCCCCCCGCGATCCGGCACCCTCCCCCTGCGATCCGGCACCCCCCCAATGCGATCCGGCACCCTCCTGCCGCGATTGGGCACCCCCCCCCCCCGCCGCAGATGCTCAAGGCCCAGCAGAAGAGGAGGCCGATCTTCGGGCACCGGCACCAAGCACAGGACAAGCCAGTGTCGGTGCCGGTGCCCAGATGAGGGTAAGAAGCGGCGTGGGGGTGCCCAATCGCATCGGGGGGTGCCGGATCGTGGCGAGGGGGTGCCGGATCGTGGGGGTGTGTGCCCAATCGCGTTGGGGGATGCCGGATCGTGGCGGGGGATGCCCAATCGCGTCGGGGGGTGCCGGATCGTGGCGGGGGGTGCCGAATCATGGGGGGTGCGGGGTGCTGGATCGCAGGGGGGGCTTTCGGGGGGGAGCAATGCAGGTTCTCGTGGGGGGGGGGACGCAACAAAGCGAGTTTCCATTAATTCCTATGGGGAAACTCACTTTGATAAACGAGCATTTTGGATTACGAGCATACTCCTGGAACGGATTATGCTCGTAATCCAAGGTACCACTGTATTTCCCCACACCCCTTTATTTAATCAATAATAAAAATGCAATTATTCTTCCAATAACCCATTCTTATTTAAAATAATACCCCATTCCCACCCTGGATGTGTAAGGAAATCAGACAAAAATAAAAGAGAAATGACAACTATATAGAAGCAATAAAAGATGCCAAATGGGCCCCACATCAAGTTAAATACATTACTATGCCCCAAAATTTCAGCATTCATTTTTTCATATTTGCCCACCAGAAAGGAAAGTTAAGTCGATCATAGTTCTTCCAATTACGTGTTATCATCTTTCAAAAAGACCCTTAGTAGACTAAAGGGTCCTTTTATCAAGCCGCGCTAGCAGGGTTAGCGCGTCGGACATTTCATCACATGCTAACCCCCGCGGCCGGTTAAAAAACTAATGCCTGCTCAATGCAGGCGTTAGCGGCTAGCGCGGCAGGTGGTTTAACGCACGGTATTACAAGCGTTAAACCCCTACCACAGCTTGATAAAAGGACCCCTCAGAATAATACAACAGTTCACCTGATTTTTAGCCTTAAAAAACATGATCACGTAAGCCCTTATTATCTAAAGCTTCACTGGTTACCATTTGAGGCTAGAGTTCTGTTCAAATTTGGTTGTATCTGTTTTAAAGTTTTATTTGGATTCTCTCCAACCTACCTCTCTTCCCACTTTGAATTCTATAATTCTAACAAGAATATACCAAGATCCTGCTGGGCTTTGTTTCCTTCAGCAAAAGCATGCTATAATAAGAGATTTGGGGGGAAAACTTGGCATTTCAGGCTGGTACAATGAATACTTATTGGAATGCTCCTATCCTTCAAATTCAATCTTATTATTTATTTCGAAAACTTATTTGTTTGAAATATTTCTGACTTAACTGTACTTATTTAGTAAGAAATATGTGAGTATGATCCTTATTTATTATGTTCTTAGTTCTTCTTATTTTGAACTTCCTTTGAGATAAATTAATTTTGAATCTGATTTTGAATTAATTGTAAACTGTATTTTTCTGAGAAACCTTTTGACTATTATTGTAATTCGCTTTATGACCAGCTTTTTCTTATTCTAAACCACCTCGAACTGAAGGTTTGGCGGTGTATACAAATAAATAATAATAATTATTATTACCTGAAACAGAGGTTCAAAGTCAGTCGCGCGCGAGACACCAGCGCGCCGACAATGGAGGGCAGACAATTCAGTGCAAGACACCAGCGTGCCGCGGGAAAACTTAGTTTTAAAGAGCTCCAAAGCAAGGTGTGAGTGGGGAACCCCCCCCCCACATACTTTACTGCATAGTGTTTGAGCTGCTGTTTGGGGGTTTGGAACTCTCCATTATAGAGAAAACGGAACTTTTTCCGATTTTTTTCAGGAAAAGTTCCGTTTTCTCTATAATGTGGGGGTTGCACTCCCCCACAGCCCCTCCCCCAGTGGCAGCGTGAACAGTATGCAGTAAAGTGTGTGTGTGGGGGTTTCCCCACTCACACCCTCTGTCAGAGCTCTTTAAAACTAAGTTTCCCGTGGCGTGCTGGTGTCTTGCGCCGAATTGTCTGCGCTCGATTGTCAGCGCGCTGGTGTCTGGCCCGCGATTGTCCCGTCACCGAAATGGATGTTATAAGGGACAGCAGGCAGATATTCTCACCTGTTGGAGACATCCTCCATGGAGCTCTAAAAGTGCACTGTCACTTTAAAAACCTCAAAGTCTTAAGACCACTGATACAGCACATGCGTGAGTGCTTTCCCGCCTGACGCTGGCTTGCAGCTCCTTCAGTAACAAAGCTAGGAAGCCAACTAGAGGAGGTGGGAGGGTTGTGAGAATATCTGCCTGCTGTCCCTGGATAACACCTGTTACAGGTATGTAACTTTGCTTTATCCCAAGACAAGCAGGCAGCTTATTCTCACATGTGGGACTCTGCTGCCAGGATGATGCCTCTGAGAAGAGGGTTATTGACAACTACCATGAACCTGGCAAAATCAACAGGGTTGGGGGGAAGTTGGCTTCTAATTGGTGAATTTGTAGCCATGCTTGGCTACGCATAGCGATTGAAACTGCAGATGTTTGAGAGGTAATATCAAAGGCATCAAATGTAGAACAGATCATGTACTTCCTGGTTTCTAGGAGATCATTTATTAAATGCTGGTAAGAAGAGAGTTACTGTATTCCAATGGTTATGTATCGGTCATAATCTGACAATTTCTGGATGAGATTTCATATAAAGTGTCATGTGGAAATTGTAGTTTAAAATTATGTTTGCCAGCATAGAGCTTTGGAACACTCTGCATTCAAACTTATCTGGAGTTCTTTCTTCTCTCCCAGGTGGAGTACTGGCATAAGGTCTGGAAGTGTTTGCTTCTTTAAAGCGGACTTTATGACCACAGATTGATGCTGCAGCTGTGGTTTGTCAAAGTCAGAGCTTGACTGAATTTGGTTTAGAAAGCCCAGTTTGTGTGGAGCTACTACGACATTAAGCAGAGCTTCCCAGTGTTTAAATAAGTAGCTTATGGCGAGGAACCTTTATGGCATTTGCAGGGCACTGTTGGTAATCAAGTGCCACTCTGAGTTCTGCATCAGATTTTGAGTTAGACTCCATCTTAATAATAATAATAATAACTTTATTCTTATATACCGCCAACAATCTTGCGACTTCTAGGCGGTTTACAATAAAAGAAACTGTAAATACAATCAAGTGAAACTTTACGAACAGCTAATTAAAGAGTATAGCAGTGTATATCTCGTACAACGAATTAGAGAATATAGCAGTGTACATCTGATAACATTAATAATGTTAACGTCAGTTTGTGTGTTGCAAGGCCAGGAAGTGCCAAGTTGTTTACACAGAAGTAGAAATATTCCGTAAGTTCATAGAGTGTTCATATTTAGCGAAGGTAATGCTTGCCCTATTTGTCTGTTGAACTTTGTAAAAGACAGATTTTCCGGGGGTGACCTTCAATTTTCATGAGAGGTATCTGAAGGTATTTCATTAGACTCATCCACCGAGAGCTCTGAATAATAGTCAGTAGGATGGAAAGATAAATCTGAGTCATAGTCTTGCGCTCCAGGCCTTGAAGATTGAGAACGTCGACATTGAGGGCAGGGCAGGATTAATTCGTCGAGGGCCCCTAGGCACAAAAGTACACTGGGCCCCCTGCCCCGCCCCACCCCGCCATGCGCCCAGGCGGAAACAGGAAGCTGCATCAGAGGGAAGCTTTGGGCATGCAGCACCGCTTGCACAATTACAGTTCCCATTGCCTTTCTTACCCGCGTTGCTTGCTTGTCTTACTTTCCGTCGACTGGGGGGGGGAGGGCACGTTGCCAATCGGGGGGGGGGGGGGGGGCCCGCATTGCCGATCGATGCTGGAGGGGCCCATCGCCATTTGGAAAAAAACAATGTTGATGCCCTCTTTCATCGGGCCCCTCTGACCATTTCGGGCCCTATGCATGTGCCTACTGGGCCTATTGGTTAATCCTGCCCTGATCGAGGGAAACATCTAGCTGGATGTCGAGGCATCTAGTTGGATGTTGAGGTTATCACAATATAGAGCATCTAGGTGAGCGCTGAGAAGACTGTTTTTGTGAATGCCTGGATGGGCATTGAGCGGAGCATCGGGAAGATCATTGAGAATGCGATAGGCTCTTTCGATGACGATACATGCTTGGACATAGATGCTTGTCTTTGAGGAGTCTAAGATCTATGCCGTGCTGGACTTCATGGGCACTGCTTGGACTGAATTAAGGCTGGGGGCCTAGTAGCAGGGATTTTCTTATGATGTGCTTGCATTAACCCAGCTAGCTCTTTCTGCAACAGCATACGAAGCTGTTCCTGCAGAGATGGTGCCGGAACCATTGTCGGTACATTAGGCACTTGTTGCGTTGGATGTCAAAGCACTGGTGACTTTGGTACTAAGGTGCACTTCAAAGGTGACACCAATGTTATAGTTAGCGATCTGGCCATGGGTTCACTAACGTTTAGTGCACATCATTGGCAATGACGCTTGTGAAGATGGTGATGTTTACCTGGAGGGGGAGATATGTTTATGCTTCTTAGCCTTCTTATTGGTCTCCCCTGAAGTTGATGTCGAAGAAGCTGTGCTAGGCATTGATGTTGCACTTACATGATACATGTTGATGTTAGGGGTCGATGATGCACGTTTATGAGGCACATTATTGCCAGACTCTCCAGGCATAATTTTTGAAGATAAACCAAAAAGCTTTTTGAACTGGAATTTTCTGGCTTTAAGCGACCTCTTTTGTAAATAAGAGCGGAGTGTGCAAGAATATCATGGAGGTTGGGACCAAGGCACTGGATACACTATTTTTGTGGATCCCTGCCTGAAATGGCCCTGTTACATCAAGCACACCTCTTCAAGTCGCTAAAAGCCTTGCACATGGACAGAAAAACCTCCTACATGAGATTGAAGGACAAAAAAGTCTTGGGAGGTCGGGTAGACATGCCGAAAATCAGATGACACCTGTAGCCTAAAAATGGTCTGAAGAGAAATTTTATTTAAAATTTTATTTCTGAATGAAAGAAAAATGAAATATATATCTAAAGTAACAGGAAGGCACAAAAATTGATGTCTAAAATATACACATTAAAAAATAAAAATGCACTTACATAATAGACTACCTGTTGAGACAACTTCTCCATTCCCTAGAAAACTAGAAACAGAAGGAGCCAGGAGCCGGCATCAGGAGGGAAGGCACTCGCTCATATTCGGTGTGGGTGGTCTTAAGACTGAAGTTTTTTAAAGTGACAATGCACTTTAAGACTCTCCATGGCATGATGTCACTCACATATGAGAATATGCTGCCTGCTTCTCCTGGGATAAAATAAATTCCGAATGCTCATCACTAATACTGTTAGTGTTGAAAATTGTGAAGCTATGTTTCAGCTCTGTTCCACTCCCTATTCTCCTGAAGTTCTGAGCGTGATGGACCCATAAGTGCAGTTATACACACAACTGCAAATTAGTGGCATTACTGTATCTCCTTATTTAGTAATACCCACAAAAGCGTTTGTTGACTGTAGATTGTGGTAAACTGTCTAATTTAACATTGGGACTACTCTTTTTTAAAAATCTTTATTGATTTTCCTATCTTCAATAGTGCAATACATAAATATATCATATATAAGTCAATATAAACACATTTAACTTTCAAATATACATAGCCAACCAATTTCTCTCCCTCTCTCCCCCCACCCACCAAATGGGAACTACTCTTGTAAAGAATTTGTATGACAGACAACTTAAGAGACCCCTGATGCAGGCCAAGAGTCGAAACACTAGCAATGTTGGGTCTTTTTAGTAAATAAAGAATCATTCTATTGGCGTGTACACTCTTTTGTGGGTGTTGTTGACTTTTTTTCCCTGTATTTTGATCCCTTTCTGTGTGCTGTACTTCTCCATATTTCGTGTCAACGTTTCCCAGATAAGATGTTAGCAGCACACAGTTTTCATGTTTTAAGTTAACATACTCAGTTATACACCAAAAAGATCTTTGCGTTCTGAGAATTTAGCTTTACTGAAGACGCCTGTGAATCCAAGTCTTGTTGAGACCGGTAAAATGACTTTCTGCTGTGCAGGAGTTAAGTTATGGAACTCCTTGGTGGATCAGATACAAAATTGCTGTGAAAAGGGTAGGTCTCGAAAATTACTAAAGACGCAACTATTCGTAGATACCTCTTTTTTTTTTTGGTAGTATTTTTGGTAACATTGATGAACTATCCATGACCTTTATTATCCACACTAGTCTTTAAGCCCGTTACATTAACGGGTGCTAGAATAGATGTGTCTGTCTGTCTGTGTTTCTTTCTCTCTCTCTCCTTGGCCGCTGTCTGTATCCTTCTGTCTCCCCCTCCCCCCCGAGCAAAGCTGTCTGCCCCAGCACCCACCTCCCCCCAATGTCTCTCCATGGCCCTCTTCTGTCTTCCCCCCCAGAGCAAAGCTGTCTGTCCCCAGCACCCCTCCCCCCAAAGCAGCCCCCTTTCCCTATCTCTCCATGGCCCCTTCTGTCTCCCCCCAGCACACTCCTCCCCCCTAACCCTCTCCCTGTCTCTCCATGGCCCCTTCTGTCTTCCCCCCAGAGCAAAGCTGTTTGTGGGCGGCTCCTTGACCAATCCGCACTTACAACGGCCCCACACTCGCGGTCTGGCTGGCTCCCCCACCAAAGCCCTTCGCAGCGGCAGCCCCTCCCCCTCAAGACACATTTCAAATCTGACATATTGTAATCACAAAACAGAAAATAAAATTATTTTTCTTACCTTTTGTTGTCTTGTCATTATTCATATCATGTAGGGGTCCCAGGCTATGGTTGGCTTTTGATAACTCGCTTGTCAGGGCTCCTTCTTTCTTCTTCCCTCCCTCCATCCCGGCAGCTGAAGACAGGCACCTCTCCCCAGTGGTCTGAGACAGGAGCGAGCATCCACAATGTGCAGATAGTGAGTTAGGAGAGGGTCTGAGGGCAAAGAGGGGCTCAACAGCGCACAACCACCTTTCCTTCCCTCCCTCCATCAGGTGCAGTGCAGCTCCACCAATGTTAAAAGGATCCGCGTCGAAATGGGAGGCCTGCCACTGCCGTAGCACTTTCCCCTCTGCCTTGGTCCCGCCCCTTCTCTGACATATGGGACCGCGGCAGAGGGAACATGTTACGGTGGCGGCAGGACTCCAATTTCAAAGCAGCTCCTTTTAACACAGGGCCGGACACAAGAGGAGCCGCCACCGCGAAAAACCCCAGCAAGGGAGCCAGGCGACGGAGAGGGCAGGGGGTGCTAGCGGCCGTCAGCCGCCGCTCCGCAGGTGGAGAGCAGGGAAGGCCAGACCGTAAGCCGCGCATGCGCACTTCCTAGCTACAGCTCACGGAAAACGGACGCACGCATAGGAGGTGCGCATGCGCGACTTACCGTTTTATTATATTAGATTATGGTATTTCTCTGATGATTATTTTATTATGTATTTCTTTTTATCACGTGTTCATTTTAAATACTGTGTATGTAAATTATGTAAACCGTTTAGTTTTAAACGGTATATAAATTTTTAAAATAAATAAAAAAAATATACCATGGGTTTAGTGAAAACAATAAACTGTGGTATTTGTTAGAAGAAGGCAAGGGATCATTGTTCAGGGACAGCTTTCCTCTCCTGCAGTGCTGACAGCCCTCCTTTGGTGGGTGGAAGGTGAAAACTGCCTCTCTTCTCCTGACCAATACCACTCCTCTTCTTGCCTCTTCCCCCTCTCTTTCTCCAAATCACTTAATCGTGTACGTGCAGAGGTCGGGGGGAGGTCACGGATTAGATGTCAGCAAGGGTTCTCCCCCTCCCCCACGTGGTTGTGCAAGATCAGTCGGCTCAATTTCGCGTCCAACGTTGACAGGAAAGCGCTTTCTTGCTTCCGATCGCAGCAGCTGATGGGGAGGGGGGGGGGCGGGAAGGGTTTCCCCCGAGGTGAACAGCATCATTCGAAGTTCCCAGGCTTCGGGGAAGGGGTGGCATTTCCGTGATGGGAGGGGGGAGGGGGGAAGGCGGGGTCTTTTTATTTAGCAGGAATGAGGCCGTCAGGAAGTCGTCGCCGGGTTCTCGCCCTGTCCTCTGCCTCCGCCGCTCTGCGCCCCAGCCTGGCTGATTCGGAGACTGCTACGTGCGGCTGCTGCGATCGCCTTGTGGGTAGGTACCAGGGTCACGTTGGAACAAGGGGACGGCGCGCGCGATCCGGGTGTTATTTTTTTTTTTTTTTCTCCCTAAAAGGAGAGGATCCGGCCAACAAATCCGGGATCGATCGGATGAGACAAGGATGTAGGGAAAAACAAAGAGAGAGATGCCGAGGTTTCTTGAGTTGCACCTGTAACTAACCCGCTCCTGTTCTCCAAACTGAGGTTTCTACCCCAGGATCTCTGCCGTCTAGTGCAGGGGTAGGCAATTCCGGTCCTGGAGAGCCGGAGCCAGGTTTTCAGGATATCCACAATGAATATGTATGAGATGGATTTGCATGCACTGCCTCCTTGAGATGTAAATCTATCTCATGCATATTTATTGTGGATATCCTGAAAACTGACCTGGCTCTGGCTCTCGAGGACCGGAATTGCCTACTCCTGGTCTAGTGCAATGAAAGCACTATTCACCCTGAACACTGAATTGAAGGCCCTAATAGGAGCTTGGTACTGGGGATGGGAAAGATGGAAATTAACACGTCCAAATGTGTATCTTTAATAATATGACCGTGATAGCTGGCTAGGGTGGTGCTATAATATTGTCGTTTCCATATCAGCTCTAGATCCCTATTAAGTTGAGATACAGTACTCCAGGGCTGCCCAAGTCCGGTCCTCGAAATCTACTGGCAGGCCAGGTTTTCAGGATATCCACAATGAATATGCATGAGAGAGATTTGCCTGCACTGCCTTCTTGGTTTGCAAATCTCTCTCATGCATGTTCATTGTGGATATCCTGAAAACCAGGCCTGCCAGTAGATCTCGAGGACCGGACTTGGGCAGCCCTGCAGTACTCCATCCCTTTTCCAATGTACCTTATTTATTAACTTTTGCTGATGACAGCCACTCTTTTCAGAAAAATAAAAAAATATCGAAATACATCCAACGAGAGCAATAGAAAATTGCAAGATATGTCATTGTTCATGACTAAAGGCAGAAGGGAAGTTGATTAGTGGCTGGTCACAAGATTGTTTTCCTTTCAGTCCTTATGATCTTTTGAGGGATTGATTTTGCCCATTATGTGATCCAGGAAATAAACTGCCAACAGCCAGGAACCCTGACTACAGCAATTCAGTGAGATATGCAATCAACAGTTACTCCCTGTTAAAAAGATGTTGTTGCAAACATTTGCCCTTTTCAATCAGAGTATAGTTTAAGCCTGGTATCAGAGAAAGAGGTAAAAGAGTTAATGGCCCTTGGTCTGACCCATGAGTCTCAAAGTCCCTCCTTGAGGGCCGCAATCCAGTCGGGTTTTTAGGATTTCTCCAATGAATATGCATGAGATCTATGCGCATGCACTGCTTTCAGTGCATATTCATTGGGGAAATCCTGAAAACCCGACTGGATTGCGGCCCTCAAGGAGGGACTTTGAGATCCTTGGTCTGACCCAATAAGATGACTCTTATGTTCTTATATACTCCTTGAGGATGCAACAAGTGGAAGACGTAGCTTTAAAATCTTTGACTTGTTTCTGTTACTTTTCTTCCTGAGTAGCAGTGTTTACCCTAGTAAGACAATGATCAGGACCTTTGTCTCATACTACCCTCCTAACTGCTAAATCCACACGTACTTTACACCCCTAGACTTTGCAGTGCTCTACATTAAAACATTCAAGAGACTCTAAGGAAAACTGAGAACTTAGAAAATCAAAATAGGAGCTTGAATTCAAGATTTCTGAATTTTCCATTTCCTAAATTTATGTCTCCGAGGGGAATTTTTAAGAATTTCCTGATTACTATATTGAAAGTTCCCGAGTCCAAGTTTCCTCCAGTACAAAAATTATATTTTCTGAAAAGGACTTTTAAAGATAAGAATGAAGTTGGAGAAGAGCAACATGTAACAGCTTTACTGGAACCATTAAGGGCTCCTTTTACTAAGGTGCGCTAGCGTTTTTAGCGCACGCAGGATATTACCATGTGCTACACCGCGCGCTACGTGGCTAGAACTAACGCCAGCTCAATGCTGGTGTTAAGGTCTAGCGCGCGCAGCAATTCAGTACACGCCATTCCGTGCGTTAATGCCCTAACCCAGCTTAGTAAAAGGAGCCCTAAATATTGAGTTCACTGGTTATGCAACATTCTTGGTTACCTTCGTCTTTCACCAAGATAAAGAGACAGTTCTAAAGTTGTACTATATCTTGAAGCAAATTTCCTATTTAGGTGAAAGAATATAAATTTTCCCGGATGTTTCTAAGTGGATTCAAGCTAGGAGAAAGGAATTTCTAGGTTAGCGGGATAAAGTCCTCTCTTTATGTGCTTTATTTCAGTTGAGATTCCCATGTAAATGTTTTATTTCCTATCAGGATGTTAGATATATATTTTATGATCCAGTTCAGCTTCGTTTCGTCCTAGATCGAAAGGGGATTTCATTTGCAGCCTTGGGGAAAATGGTGTAAAGATCAAGTCAGTTAGAATGTTAAAAGGATTTGCTCAATTTCAATAGTTTATAGTATTTCTTTGTTTTAGTCTCCTTTCCCTGGAGGATTAGTATCTTTGCCTCCCCCCCAGTCAGTTTGAGAACTGTGTTGTGTATTATATTTTCATTTTTCCATTGTATAATCTCAATATCCATTGGGAAAACTTGGGAGTATTATATTCTGTTTTTTCTTTCAAAGTTTATGCTTTGTATTTAATTTGAAACTTTTAAATAAAATAAAAACATTCAAGAGACAGACCTGCTGAGTAGAGTTTGCAATCTAGTCAATGGACAAACAAGACAAATAGGGGGGTTAGGTGGTTTCTCAGGCAGGCATGGGTGCTTTACAAGTGAGTTGGATTAGGAGTTAAAAGTAACCTCGAAGAAGTTAACAGAAGGATAATTCAGCTTCAGACAATATGAATTTCTCAGTGACAAATTTTGCTGGAACATTTAAATATTTTGTTAATTGATCGAAATTAAAAAAAAGTGATTTAAAGACTAAGCATTCTATCTTAAATTTAATCTGAGATCTTATCGGCAGCCAATGAAGTCTCAATAACAGAGTTGTTTTTCATACCTTTTCGCCAAAAGAAATTAGTCTAGCTGAGATGTTTTGAAATATTTGCAATCTGGTAAACAATTTGTTAGAGGCTCCGCTATAAGGAGAATTACAGTAATCCAGGCTCTGTAGTTGGTGGCAGCATCTTAGAGCCACTGATAACTAAGCCAGAGGCGTACCTAGGGTATGTGACACCCGGGACCCATCATTTTTATGACCCCGCCTCCCCGCCCTTGGTATGCTACTGCTATGGTTCGAAAAAGGCTAAGAAGCTGGCAGGAGCGGTAAAAGCGTCCTTTAAGGAACACCCTCCCTATCTGACTCTATCCCGCTCCCTTTGTGATGCCACCGGACAGCGTTCTTAGCCATTGGTCAACCTTGCCTGGGTCGCAGCGCCCAGGCAAGGTCAACCAATGGCTGAGAACACTGTCTAGTGGCGTCATGAAGGGAGCGGGATAGAGCCAGATTGGGAGGGTGTTCCTTAAAGGACACGTTCGCCACTCCTGCCAGCTTCTTGGCCACGGAGATGGACCGGCAGCCACGCTGAAGTGCAGATCGCAGGAGGTTCCGGACCCGGACGGCTGTGCACTCCCCTAGGGCGTGCATCCGGGGAGGTCTGCCCCGCCCTTGGTATGCCACTGAACTAAGGATACAGGGGTGTTGCCATCAGTGGCTCACAGACGATTTGCTGTCTGCCAAGTTCATTAAAAAGGAGTTCTGGCTTCAGGAGAGTAGAAGGGACACAGGAGATGTCAAAACCAACCTTCAGTTACATATGCTTTATTGGTGGTATATCCAAAATTCAGACACAAGTCCTTATAATTGTGGTCCTGACTAGGATCCAAATTTTGGAGCGCTACTATGCGATATTAGCATGCATTACAAGCTCCTTATAGTCCCCTGAGGAAGGTGACGTGGTTAATGTATCTTAGTAAATGGACCTCATAGATGCCTAGTTGTCTTTATTTATAGGACCAAAATAGGTACCTTTTTGCCCACGACTTAGGCACCCTGTTATAACATGACCCTTAAAACCTCAAGATGTCAATTTGCCAGCATTTGTTTTGCGATTTGATGTGAAAATGCAGAGGGTGTGCCAAGGTTTGTCACAGGACTCTGCTAAGACTTTTAACTGAGTGCTGTACTGCAGAACCAGAATATTAGCTAACTCACTGTAACTCAACACAGTCCTCGGAGCTTAGTATTCCGTGGCAAGCAGCAGGCATTAGGAGGAAACGTTATAAGAAAAAAAAGCATTGTTCATCCAGCAATCAAAGTGTGAGGATGTGATGAATCTGGGGTAAGATCCCTCACTTTTATTGCAAATAGCCTCTGTCTGTCTTTATTAAATATGTCAAATTCCTTTCGAAACTTAACTGTTTACTTTTACTATAGTGTCACCAAATTGCGTAAGTCAGCTATTTTTTTAAGCAAAGGGGCATTTCCTTGTTTTTATTTTACTTTTACCATAGTGTCACCAAATTGCGTAAGTCAGCTATTTTTTTAAGCAAAGGGGCATTTCCTTGTTTTTATTTTCTGCCTGACTATTTCTTTCGGTAATCATCGTTCATGTATTATAAGACACTGAATGATGGTTATTTATTTATCTTCCTTTCATGATTTCCTTTACTTCTGCCTTGTCTCCCGTATCCAAGCTGAAGAGACCACACTTTTTGATTCTGTCTCTGTTCTGAAGTTGATCTGTAATCTATATCCCTCAATCTTCTTTTCTGCCTCCTCTGTATCGTTGCTAGGTGCAGTGGCATAGTAAGGAGGGGGTAGTCCACCCCGGATACCATCTTCGTTGGGGTGCTGGCACCTGTCCTCCCCCCCCCCCACTACCACGCGCACTTCCCTTCCCTTGACCTCTTTAACATTCATGGTGCGAGCAGCAACCTCAACCTGCTGCTCGTGCCAGTGTCGGCTCTTCCTCTGACATCACTTCCTTGACCTGCGCCCAGGAAGTGATGTCAGAGGAAGAGCCGACGCTGGTGCAAGCAGCAGGCTGGGGTTGCTGCTCACACTGGGAACCCCCTTGTACTATAGACCCGATATAACATGGACTCACAACGCAGTATAAAAGTTTGGACCCCATTTTCCACGTTGTATCGCAGTGTCTCTCAAACCTTTACTTCTGTTTCCTGTGCTTCTGGGGTAGCAGATCTATAGCTGAACATTATGTCAAGCATGTCTGGCAGCTGAGGGATACCTATAGCCCAGGGAAAAGCAGTGTGAAACTTATTCCATTAGTGGATCCTCATAAAATATTTCTTCCACCTCTTCATACCAAGCTGGGGTTGATGAAGGACATGAGTAAAGCAAACTCGCCAGGTTTTCAATATCTTGTTGAGAAATTTCCCAAAATCAGCACTGCAAAACTGAAGGAAGGGATATAGGCCCACAGATCAAGTCCGTTATGCAGGATGAAGATTTTAAGCAATCACTCTCAGTAGCTGAGCTCGAAGCTTGGGAGGCATTCAGGTGCTTAGTGGAAAACTTTCTGGTATCTGTAGCACTGCGGTTGGAGCTAAAGCCTTAGCACCCTGGGGTTGTGGGTTCAAACCCCGCACTGCTCCTTGTGACCCCGGGCAAGTCACTCAGTCCTCCATAGCCCCATAGATTGTGAGCCCACCGGGACAGATAGGGAAAATGCTTGAGTACCTGATTGTAAAACCACTTAGATAACCTTGATAGGCGGTATATAAAAACCTAATAAACTTAAACTCCTTCATACAAGGAAGGAGTTCAGAATCTCCTTGACTCATATCAGAAACTTGACTGTCGCATGTCATTAAAAATGCACTTTTTGCACTCACATCTTGACTTTTTTCCAGAAAATCTTGGTATGATGAGAGACAAGCAAGGAGAACATTTTCACCAGGACATTCAGTTAATGGAGCGTCACTACCAAGGTTTCTGGAACGAGAGTATGATGGCTGACTTGTTGGATGACAATCCAGACACAACTCACAAAAAGAAATCATACTCTAAGTATTTTTGAAGAAATATTGGTTGCTAAGTGACACAGTCCAGTATAATTATGCTATGCTGTGTGCATATTTGACTTCAGACCAAAGATACTACATTTCTTTAAGTTGATGCTGTAATTCTTAAAACCCTATATGCTAAAACACTATAAACTAACATTAGTCATAACTTTAAAAGTTTACGTGACTGAAAAAAAATAATAACAGATCTGAAATCAGCATGAAAAACTGATTTAGAAAAATGTGCTGTGTTGTCAGATGATTAAACATAGAAATAGACGGTAGATAAGGGCCATTGCCCATCTAGTCTGCCCACCCCAATGACCCTCCCCTACCTTTCTCTGTGAATAGATCATTTGGCCTTAAAATCAGGCATGCTGCTGGCCTCAATCACCTGAAGTGGAAGACTATTCCAGCGATCAACCACCCTTTCAGTGAAAAAGAATTTCCTGGTGTCCCCGTGCAGTTTCCCGCCCCTGATTTTCCACGGATGCCCCCTTGTTGCCGTGGGACCCTTGAAAAAGAAGATATCTTCTTCCACCTCGATGCGGCCCGTGAGATGCTTGAATGTCTCGATCATGTCACCCCTCTCTCTGCGTTCCTCGAGTGAGTACAGCTGCAACTTATCCAGCCGTTCCTCATACGGGAGATCCTGGAGTCCCGAGACCATCCGGGTGGCCATTCTCTGGACAGACTCCAGTCTCAGCACATCCTTGCGGTAATGCGGCCTCCAGAATTGCACACAGTATGCCAGGTGGGGCCTCACCATGGATCTATACAATGGCACAATGACTTCAGGCTTACGGCTGACGAAACTCCTGCGTATGCAACCTATGATTTTTGTTTTTGTTGCCTTGTGTAATTTTACAATTAGCATCCAAACTCATCATATCCAAAACTGAATCATATAAATGACATATATCCAAACTCAGTCACTCAAGAGAAACATTTCTTAAATAACATAACCCCCTCCTTTATTAACACATAGCGTGGGTTTTTAGCTGGCAGCGGCAGTAACTGCTCCGATGCTCATAGGAATCCTATGAGCGTCAGAGCAGTTTCCACCGCTTTGGGCGCTAAAACCCACGCTACGCATTAGTAAAGGAGAGGGAATAGTTTTAACCATTTTCCTGAATTGAAGTAAACTAGAAACATTCTTATTTCCACAGGCAATGCGTTCCACAATATTACTCCCTGCACAGTAATCGTAGAGTGACAGATGCTAACTAGCTTTATATGTTTTATAGATGGAAGCTCTAAACAAATCTTATTTTCAGAACGTAGTGCTCGAGACGGTACATCTGCAAATGTCGTTCAACAACTTGAAAAATCAAACATACAGTTCTGAACTCAATTCGAGAGGCAATAGGCAACCAATAAAGATCCTGCAAAATGGGTGTAACGTAATTGAACTTTGAAGCGCCCACAATCACGCATGCGGCAGCGTTTTGCGCCAACTGTAACGCTTGAATCTTATACTTAGGCAAACCCAAGTAAAGAGAATTACAGTAATCAAAAATAGGTATTATTTGGAATTTGTTTTCTTTGTCATGTTCATATATGCACTTTAGAAAATTGTTAAAATCTACTCTAAGATTTTTAGGAAACTAATTATTACAATGGTTATTTTGAAGATCACTGTTGTACAGTTTCTTGGTCTTTTTTTTTCAATATCTTTATTCATTTTGAAGCCATAAGTAAGTGCAACATATAATACAATCATATTACACTATAAAAGCACTTAAATACAATTAAAATTGTAATCTATGACAAATAGATATATCACCCCCTCCCCCATAATTATATTCAAAAAGCACACTCAAATTAAGAAATTAAAAATATGTTCCAGCCCACCCTGGACGTGTATGACCAAAGGCCATAATCAGCAATCACTCTTTGCAAAACTTTGTCAATGGCTCCCAAATCTTCAGAAACTTTTTGTAATGTCCCTGTTGTATAGCCATAATACGTTCCATTTTAAAAACGTGACAGAGAGACTCCCACCAAAAGGTATAGTTCAATCTATCCCAGTTTTTCCAATTCCTTAAAATAAGCTATATGGCAACCCCTGTCATAATAAAGAGAAGTTTATTATTGTGAGATGATATTTGGCTTTTAGCTCTCATCATAGTGCCAAATAGCACAGTGTCATATGTTAGTGCCACTGGGTTTACCAGTACTTTGTTCACCTGATCCCAAATGGATCTCCAAAATTGAAGTATCAAGGGACAATAATATAAATGATCCAATGTCCCAGGTTCAAGATGGCAGTGCCATCTATCTAATTTCTGTAATCTAACCGGAGTCCAATATGCTCTATGTTTCTTGGTCTTAACCGCATCAGTGTGAGCGGTTTTGCAGTCTAGAAATGCAATGTAATGTAATGATAATCCCTCTATATATGCGCCTAAAACTTAGGTGCCAACTAGTGTGGCACTAAGTGCGATTCCCTAAAAGTTAGGTGCACTTTACAGAATCATACATAGTGCCCCTTAAGTGGCCTTAGGCATCGCTAGACATCCTAATTTTAGGCGTACCCTATTTATGCCAGGGTTTTCTTGGCATAAATGCATACATCTAAGTTTGGTGCACAACAGTGCCTGTGTCCAAAACAGGCACCTACATGCAAAACACGCCTACAGTCTGCCCCTAACCATGTCTACTTTGTCATAGGCGCCTTGGACTAGGCGCCTGCCTCAAAGTGTGCTAGGCGCCTAACATCCAATTAAACGCAATTTACGTCAATTACAAGGTGCTAATTGTCAATTATTGGTGCCGATTGAGTCTATTAAACAAGTTAGGTGCCTACGTTTAGACAGACTACATAGAATTTTCCGGTTGGTGCACATCATCTCAGCACGTAAGTTGCCATTTACATAATCTTCCCCAATATTTAAGGTGTGGCACAACAATAAATTTCTGACAGGGAGTGATGATCTTTTCTGTTTTGTTCACAAAGCCTGCCTCAATAATTCTTAAACTAATGTGATTGCCGTGTTAGCCCATTTTAAAGATAACAGAAATAAAACAGAACCCCCCCCCCAGAAATAAAACAGAAAAAAAAGAAAGGAGAATAAGGTAATCTTTAACTTAAAACATTTTTGACAAGCATTCCAAGGCAGAACCTTCTTCAGGTCAGGTATGAGCAAGAGATGACAAGTACTGAGGGAAAAGAAGGTGGGGGAAGGAGGTAGTTGTTTGTCACCTCTCTTCTTCCATCTAGCCCTTGAGAACATAAGAAGATAGACTAAAGGTCCATCAAGCCCAGTATCCTGTTTCCAAAAGTGGCCAACCCTAGCTAGATCCTAAGTAGCAAAACAGATTCTATGCTGCTTGTCCTAGGAATAAGCAATAGACTTCCCCAAACCATTTCAATAATGGCCTTTGAACTTCTCTTTTAGGAAATTATCCAAGCCTTTTTTAAACCCCACTAAGCTAACCGATGTCACCACATTCGCCGGCAATGAAATCCAGAGCTTAACTATACGTTGTATGAAGAAATATTTTCTCCGGTTTGTTTTAAATCTACTACTTAGTAGTTTCATTGAATGCCCCCTAGTCCTAGTATTTTTGGATTCCTTCATTGGAATGCTTTCTCTCTCTCTTTATTTATTGATGATATATATATATCAGGGGTCTCAAAGTCCCTCTTCGAGGGTCGCAATCCAGTTGGGTTTTCAGGATTTCTCTAATGAATATGCATGAGATCTATGTGCATGCGCTGCTTTCAATGCATATTCATTGGGGAAATCCTGAAAACCTGACTGGATTGCGGCCCTCAAGGAGGGACTTTGAGATCCCTGATATATATATATATAGATACAGCAGACCCTAAATATTTGCGGGGGTTAGGGGCAAAGTGGGCCCGCAAATATTGAAAAATCGCAGATAATTTTTAGGGCCGGCTCTGACCCACCCCGCCTCCCTCCTGTGTCTCGAGACTACAATGGGAACTCACAGCAGCCATTTTGATGACGGCTCTGCACGGGGCAGGAGCGTAGGACGATTGATCCTGCCCCGTGTCACCGCTAGACCACCAGGTAAGGTCTGGGGAAGGTCTAATGCAGAGTTTTGTTTAAAAAACAAAAATCGCGAATAATCAAATCCGTGGGTACTGAAACCACAGATTCGGAGGGGTTACTGTATCTACAAGTATATCTATTAAACTATAATCCCCCCTTTTACACACTGCAAAAGCGGTTTTAGCAGAGGCTGGCCGCTGAATGCTCTGTGCTGCTCCCAACGCTCATAGGAGCTCTGTGACCATCGGGAGCAATGCAGAGAATTCAGTCTGCTGTGCTAAAAACCACTTTTGCGGTATTATAAAAAGAGGCGGGAGGGAGGGGGTAAACGTGTGTGTGTGTGTGTATGTGTACATGCACGTGTGCATATATATATCACTTTAGTTCCATTTCTTTTTTGTTTCTGTTTTATTTTTATTATCAGTAATTGTTATTTCATTTATCTTTCTGACCTCTGCTCTTTATCGGACTGTTGTGGCTTGAGAATTATCCATAGAGAACCCCAGATCTCGCTTTCGAGTGGCAAAGCCCCAGCTGGGCCTCCTATTGCGGATGAAAGGTCTGCATCATTTTCATCCGTGTGCATACCTTTTCCATTTGCAATTCTCTTTGGTGAAACTCATCTGCCACTTTATTGCCTCCTCGCCTAGTTTTATGAGGTTCTCTGCAGTTCTTTACAACTCGTTTAGTGTTGATTATTTGAGACATCTGAAAAGATTCTCAAGCTTGTCGTGGCTCAGGTAAGTGTGGGATGCCACAATTTCTTTTCCTGCACTGTGAAAATCAGAGGAAAATTTTTGAGGTGCGAGGGGGAAATTTTCAGGTTGATTCATTTGGTTTCCTTTTCCTCATTTTTTTTTTCTTTCGTTTTAGCATGTGCTATTTCATGTTAGTGCACACTGTGTAGTGTGTATTAGTGCTGCCCAATTCAGGAAAAAATATTTCGGTTCGATTCAATTCAGCCTATTTAATCGATTATTCGATTCGATTTTCTTGGTGGGTTTATTTTATAGCCTCTTCACCCCTTTTATAGCTTCTTTACCCCCTTTGCCCTCTCCTAACCACACTGGCGCTGTGGTGTAAACAAAATAAACAAACAAAAAAGACTTTTCCTCTCTCTGTTAAATCTTAGCTCACGTTCGCGGTCTAACACCACCTCTGGCAGGATACACATTTCAAATCTGACATATTGTAATCACAAAATAGAAAATAAAATTACTTTTTTCTACCTTTTGTTGTCTGGTCATTATTCAGATCTTGTTGGTCCCAGACTCTGGTTGTCTTCTGATAACTCTCTTGCCAAGGTCTCCTTCTTTCTTCATGCTAACCATCTATCTTCTCTGTCCTCCCCTTCTGTTTCCCTTCCCTCCCCCGGAGGTCTGGCATCTTTCCTTTTTTTCGTGTCCTTCCCCAGATCCACCTTTTCTCAACTCCCCTTTCGTCCAGCATCTCTCCCTCCTTCCCCACCACCCCAGGTTCCACCAGCTCTCCCTTTCTCTTCCCAACTACCCTCCTATCCAGTATCTCTACCCCCCCCCCTTACCATCCCTTGTGTCCAACTTCTCTCTCTTTCTGTTCCTTCCCTCCCTAAATCCTATTGTCCACCATCTCTCTCCCTATCCTGTTTTTAGATCTATTATTTCTTCTATCCCTCCCCCCATTTCCCCTCTCCCTCCCCATCTTCCTTCTCCCCCAAGTCCATCTCCCCCCTCCACCATCCATCTTCCCCCTCCATCTTCTCCCCATCTCTCATTCTCCAGTCCACCAACTCTAAGTCCATCTTCCCCCATCTCTGACTCCCAACACAGAAGCCCAGAATTTGGCTGGCAGAGAGCAACACTCGTGCATTGTGGCACCTACCAAGAGCTCCGGGCGTTTCGCACAACGGACAAACATTTTTCCAGTGAACTGCAGAAAACACGGCCTTGCAAAAGCCGAGTGAGAAGCGTCTCCGCACTTCAGCACTTCCAATGCGCTTGCACAGCTCCTCGGGAGCCCCCGTGCACCACCACATCACCCGGCGCTCACAGGGGCACGGGGCTCTGGCCGTCATGTGGCCGATGAAAGGCCAGCCACTGGCAGGACCCAGGAGAGCAGGTGCACGCCACTGAGCAGCAGCAGCAAGAGTGGTGCATGCAAGTGGCGGATCGGGGGGGCGTTTGCCCGGCTCCGGGAGAAGCATGAGCGTGCATGCGGGAAGATGAGGCACGGGCTTCTGCTGCCAGCCAGCCAATTAAAAATCACCTTCTTGCCGCTGTTCTGCACGCAGAGGTCCACTCGGCTTTCCCTCTGCCACCGGAGTCCTTGCTTCTGAATGTAACTTCCGGTTTCGCAAAACCGGAAGTTACATTAGATGGAAGGATTCCGGTGGCAGAGGGAAAGCCTGAACGGGTCTCTAGCAAGGGGGCTGATGAATCGGTGAGTTCGATTTTTTTTTACAAAAACAAATCGATTCACCGAAGTGAATCAGTGAATTGATTTGAATCGCGAATCGGGCAGCCCTAGTGTGTATGCTGAAACAAAATGATAATGAACATGCCTAGTTTGTTTTAATGCAGTGGGTGCAGATGCCATCTACTGTATGAAGGGTTTGGGCATCCTGCGGTGGGCTGTCCATCCCCTCTGATCTTGAATCTGTCAGGTACAGGGCTTTGCAGGTCAGAACATAAAAACATAAGAATAGCCATACTGGGTTAGATCAATGGCTCATCTAATCCAGTATCCTGTTTTCACAGTAGCCAATCCAGGTCACAAGTACCTGGCAGAAACCTAAATAGTAACAACATTCCACGCTACTGATTCCAGGGCAAACAGTGACTCCCCCTGTATCTATTTCAATAGCAGACTATGGACTTTTCCTCCAGAAATGTAAGAATAGTTGTCAGCCCTTGAGCCTTTAAGAGGACAGATTGGGGCTACAGCAATGTGTAGCATGGGTAACCTGACCATTAATTTTTTTTCCTCAAAACGGGACAAGACCCCGGACCCTCTCCCCCCCCCCGGTACCTTTTTTTAATCCCAGCAGCTGCCTCCTGTCCTGATGTTTTCCGGCAGCAACAGCGGCTGCCGTCAGTTATCACGGGATTCGCGAGAACTGACGGAAGCCATTCAGTGAGCGGCGCAGGACCAGGCAGACGCGCCGCTCTGCCGCTGCCGGAAGACATCAGGACAGGAGGCAGCCGTCGGGATTTAAAAAAAGGTACAGTGGGGGCTGTATTCACTACAGTACTTCAGCGGGTCCCTGAAAATGAGACATTTCGGCGTCTCAAAGCTGTGCTTGGGACAACGGGACAGGCTACCTAAAAACGGGATGGTCCCATTCAAAACGGGACGTACGGTCACATTAATCATGGACCAAGGGACCATGAGGTTGGGCTGTGGAACAGCAAGAGCTGGATCCTGGAGCAGCAGAGGCTAGAGCAGGGGTGGGCAACTCCGGTCCTCGAGGGCCGGAATCCAATCGGGTTTTCAGGATTTCCCCCCATGAATATGCATTGAAAGCAATGCACGCAAATAGATCGCATGCATATTCATTGGGGAAATTCTGAAAACCTGATTAGATTCCGGCCCTCGAGGACTGGAGTTGCCCATGTCTGGGATAGATCCTTAAGATGAGGGAGAGAGAGACTAAGGGGAAAGGATGGGTTAGAGATAGGATTCTTAAACCAGGGGGGTCTAATAAGGGTTCTGGTGGGAAAAGGAGAAAAGAATGGAGGTCTGTAAGAAGGGAAGTACAATTTTAAATAATGAGTCTGGGAGGCCCCACCCAAAAACTGCTTGGGTCCTATTAACTGCTCAACCTGGTTATGCTTTTGCTTGGGCTGATGAAAACTTATCATTTACCCCCTCTTTTACTAAGGTGTGCTAACCAATTATCGCGCGCTAATCGAATTAGCACGCACTAAATGCTAACACATCCATTGACTAACATGCACGCGTTAGTGTTTAGCGCGCACTAAATCGATGGATAGCGCACCTTAGTAAAACAGGGCCTTAGTCTTTTACTTTTGCAACCTCAACTAGGTTAGACCCCTGAAATGAATGTTTACCTTGTCCCATGCCTTTTTTTTTTAAATTAAAACTGAAATAAGACAATTTTACAAGAAATCTTGTTTCAGGAAAACAAAATGGCTCAATACAGAAAAAAAGGAAAAGAAAATGAAGCAAGCATAAAAAGCAAAGAAACGCAATATACTACAAAAGCCATATCTTGTTAGACTTCAAAATTAAGAGGGCAGAAAAAAAAAAACCATATAGCGCTGAACCTTTTTTCTTTTTTTGTAATTTTCTGTGGTTATAATCACAACCCACAGAAATTCCTCCCTCCCACACCCTGTGCCCAGCTACTGTTATATCAGCCTTTCAAATCGTACAGACTTTCCAGGGTTTGACAGTGATGTTAGTGATTCTACCAGCCCCAAACTTTCCTCTATAGTGGGGGAAATAACAACTCACTTCACGTTTTTCTCACCAGCATGTTATAGCACATAGTAGTAAATGCAGAGGGTGCAAGTTTAAAGAATACCATCTAGTAATTTCTGTCAGGGGCCCTTCCAGCACTATGATACATGTTTGGAATAAGGGAATTACCAGTGAATGAAATAAAACCACCATATGGCCTCATGTTGTTCTACATAGTGCAAGAGATTTAAAAAAAAAAAAAAAAAAAATTGTGAACACGGATGTTCTAGAATGATTTCTTTCCCAAAAGCATTCTGCAGTATCGCTTACAAAAATGGTAAAAAGAAATGGACCAGGGACCAATCTCTATGGCCCACCAGTGGTAAAGCTTCTTTTCATGTTGTGAATAAGAATGCCACTTCCAAAACCCTTTGTCACCTCCCACTCAAGGAGCTTCTGAGCCCAGTCAGTCACTTAAGGGTCCGTTCCAAAGCCATTCAGTTTGTTCATGATCTGCAACAAAGAAAAAGATAACAGGAATCTGCATATACTCTCTACACCAGTGGCCTCAAACTTGCGGCCCGCCAGGTACTCTTTTGAGACCCTCGGTATGTTTATCATAATCACAAGTAAAATAAAAGTTTCTTGATCATATGTCTCTTTAGTTATAAATGACAATATTATTATTAAGACTTAGCCAAAAAGGAAAGATGTATAAACTATAGAGAGTTTTACCTCATGCAAAATTGTTGTTTCTTTAATAAGACATTAACTTTTTTTTTCTGAGGCCCTCCAAGTACCTACAAATGCATAAGGTGGCCCTGCAAAGGGTTTGAGTTTGAGAACACTGCTCTACACCAACTGCTGGCCTTTCACAGGACAACTATCCTGCCCTCTCCATGCTACTTAAGGCACTGCTGTTCTGCAATCCTTCAGTTCTGTCACATTTCTCGCCATCCTCAGCAGCTCAAGATCAGCTTGGTTGCTTCATACCCTTCAAGACTCTCCTATATTTTGTGGTTCCAGTTGTGCCGTATGAGCTGTTGCTCAAAGACTGGTGGGATCGTTTCAGGAGCAAAAAGTAACAATGGATGGTACATGAGCATGAATGACTGAGGATATAGGATAGTATGAATAGATAAAGACTTCACAATGGAGCATGTTAAAGACACGGAATAGGACAGTAGGGAGGGCAGAAGACTCTAGGGCTAGGATTTTCAAAAACCCGCGTTAAAAAGCGACGGTCTTCTATCGCAGCCGTTTTGATACCGAATCTAAAAACCCAAAGCCTAAGCTTGGGGGTTTTTTTTTAGTTAGTTAAATAGCTGACTATTGGATAACTCGACTTCTTAAAACCAACTATTAAATATTTAATACAAATAAGTATTATCTTAATCAATTCAATTTTAATCTTATCTCCCACAGTTCATTTCATTACAGTACTTTTACAACTTACCAAAACTTAATTTATTAATAAATAGAATAATTTAGTCAGTGAACCTAATCCCCATCAACTCACACTCACTTCCCAACTTTCACACACATACTACAGTCATTGTGATTACTTTTATCCAAAACTAGATTTTAGTTAGTTCATTAGTCCATGATCATCTAGTCAGAGGCTTCAAACTAAGAGTTGCACAACAGTCTAGCACATGAAAATCACAGTTTCTTAAACACCACCAGCAGGCCTCTCTGTCCTCATGATGATCCTAAAGATTTTGGTGAGGTTTTAGTATGAATGAAAGGGAATGTATGTGAATTATTTTGTATTATAGGTGAAGTTGTGATGTTGGTGAGCCTTGCAGATACAGCTCCTGAATCCGCCAGGTGGCGAAACACAGTCTTGTGTTGAACTGAATGCTTTATGAATTGAAGAACAGGACCGTCATGAGGACAGAGAGGCCTGCCGGTTGTGTTTAAGAAACTGCGATTCTCATGTGCTAGGGGTGTCAAAGTCCCTCCTCGAGGGCCGTAATCCAGTCGGGTTTTCAGGATTTCCCCAATGAATATGCATTGAAAGCAGTGCATGCACATAGATCTCATGCATATTCATTGGGGAAATCCTGAAAACCCGACTGGATTCCGGCCCTCGAGGACCGACTTTGACACCTGTGTCTAGACTGTTGTGCAACTCCACATAATCACCCTGGTTTGCGATACATTTTCTCACATCATTCTGCGTCACACCCTCTCGCCACTTTTCCCGCCCTAACCATTTTCCACAAAAATACTCATACGAAGGTGCGGAAACATTTTGAAGAACCCTTATATGAAATGTCCCATCCCTAACTGGCAAGTGCCTTGCAGTCCTGGTTTTAAGCTCTAATTTGTGGGTTTTGAGACAAGTTTAGTTGTGTGAGTTTTGAGAATGTATAATGGAGCTTGAGGTGTTGGCATTGGGGAATGGGTGGTTGGGGGTTCTAGAGATTATTATGTAATGTGTATTATTGTATTTTTATTCTACATCATTTCAGGTTTTCTGTTTGATAGAGGCACTAAGAAGCAAACAAATAAAAGAAATAAATTACATTGAAAGGGTTAATGGCCAGGTCCCAAACACTGCAAGCACCGGTTGTGAGTATCTTTATTAATATGGTTTTGCTGCAGTGGGAGCTTTTTTTCTTAGTCTTGTCACTGAAAAATACAACGCCTGCAAAACCATTTGAATAACGTTTCCACCTGGGTACTGGGAACCTCACATCAGAAACAGGAATCAAGAAAAAAAAATGGCCAAAATTTGTTAAACAGGAAAAAAAAAGTGAAAATTTGACAAGGAATTTCAGTGATATGCGTATTCTGTAAATATTCATGAATCTTTCAAAGCGCATATTTGTAAAGTAAGTATACAAAAGAGCAGAGCCATTTATTTATTTAGAATACTGTATTTATTATCCGCTTAAAACCTAGGTGGCGTAAAAATAAAACATTCATAATCTCTTTAAACAAGCAACATTAAAACTAATAAAACATCATTTATATCACCCATAAGCTGTAATAATACCGGTAGTACAGAAAACTCTCCAAGTTTATAGATCTTCTGTTCAAAAGAATGCCTAGATGAAAAAATAGGTTTTTAACAATTTCCTAAATCTCAAAACATTGTCACATAAACGTAAATTCCCAGGCATAGCATTCCACATAACTACGTGTTCACAAACTCGCGGCCCGCCAGGTACTATTTTGAGACCCTCGGTATGTTACCATTGTTCTGGAACGTTGCCCGCCTCATTGTTGTAACCTCACGCAAGCGCTTTCCTGCATCTGTACGTGATTGTGAGGTGGAGTGGAGAGGACAATCATGTATAGACGCAGGAAAGCACTTGCATGAGGTGAGCAACGTTCCAGAACGTAAGGCAACCATTGGAGGCAGTGCAGCTTGTGCGTGTGTACGTAATTTTGTGAACTCTCGCAAAATTCGGCACCTCTCCTGGCAGTGACTGCTTGATATAAGATGGCGGTTGCGTCCGGTGCTGGAGGAGGTGAGAGATGAAGGCAGTTGCGGACGCGACCACTAGACACTTAAGGCATCGGTTTTCCAGAGATATTGATTCTCCCCTCTACAAAAAAGCCTAGAGGACTACACCAAAATCTTGCCTCTTGCAGTTGATACTTTAGATTAGAATCTAAATCTCAATTTTGCATGAGGTAAAACTCGTTATAGTTTATAAATCGTTCCTTAATTGCGTCTGATAATTTCACAGCGCAATTTCATTGCGTCTGATAATTTCTACATGTTGCACAGCTGAAAGCAGTGCAACATGTAGAAAGTGAAAAACTATCTAAACTTCATTTTCTGCATGTTGCACTGCTTTCAGCTGTGTATAGCTGAAATTATCAGAAGCAATTAAGGAAAGATTTATAAACTATAACGAGTTTTACTTCATGCAAAGTTGTCATTTCTTTAATAAGACATTAACTATTTTTTCTGCGGCCCTCCACGTACTTACAAATCCAAAATGTGGCCCTGCAAAGGGTTTGAGTTTGAGACCGCTGAAGTAACTGAACCTGTCACGGAATAGGAGGACTTTGTATCTTTTCACATACAGTGGTGCCTCACACAACGAACTTAATTCGTTCCAGGAGCAAGTTTGTTATGCGAAAAGTTCGTTATGTGAAACGCGTTTTCCCATAACAATACATGTTAAAAAAAATAATTCGTTCTGCAGCATAAAATATGCTAAGATGACATAAAAAAAGATAAATTTGTCAAAATGGTGAAAATGGTGGTCTTGCTGAGGCCAAACTCTTTGACGAGGTCACACTGTTTTACCCCACATTCACTCCTTCTAATTATTTCCCGTTTCATTTCAACAGAAATCACCTTCCTGCTTTTTTTAGAAGCCATGATATATAAAAAATATTGAGTTTATCTTAAAAGGACGACTGTATACAGTGAGAGAGGGCAGTTAAGCGCAGTGACTAACGACTGCCTGCAGTGCCTGCGCGGAAGGATGCAATACATTGGCAGCTCGGGCGACTTCGTTGTGTGAAACGAAGTTCGTTGTGTGAAACGAAGTTCGTTGTGTGAAACGAAGTTCGTTGTGTGAAGTTCGTTGTGTGAAACGAAGTTCGTTGTGTGAATCAAGACATGAAGTTCGTTGTGTGCAGCGTTCGTTGTGCGAGGCGTTCGTTATGCGAGGCACCACTGTATTCCCTTATCTAACAACATACGGCTTTCAGATCTCAGCATGGGCACTAGAGGAGTAGGCATGAAATTATTGCGGGATCTCAAGTCTCCCTCTTCCATCCGCTCTTTAGTGGTATCTCCTGAATGTTCTCAGTTTGATAAGTGATTCTCATCAGAATATTCTAAGTAAGTGGTAGAGTGCGGGGGAGGGGGACAGGACCCAAGCAAAATACAGGTAAGGCTCTTTTTATATAGCCAGAGAGTTATGGAAAGCACAGTCCCATGTAATAAACATGTATTTCTTTGCACCTTAAAAGTTCAGGTATGACTAATTTTTCACACTGCGTACGCCTACAGAGAAATTTCCATTCTTTGTTGAACTCCTACATCTGTACTGTTCATATCATTTGCAGTCAGCAGTACCCAGAGACTATTCTTTCTGTTTGCTTAGATTTATTTCTTCTCAGAAGAATTTTGATCTGGTAACACAGAAGACAAGATTATACCTGTGTGTAAATAGTAATTTATCACTACCAGCACACAGTATAGACCTCTGAGCTAGGAGTGGCTGCATGTGCTGTTGTTGACTTGCAAATTACTGGTTACCATGTAGCATTAATATAAAATAATCTAACTTTCAGAGGCAGTGAAGCTCGGGGGTGCCCAAGCTCTGCCCCAACCCTGCTCCTAGCTCTACTCCAACCCTTCTCTAGCATCTCATAGACCCCCCCCCCCCCAATGGAAAGCAGAATTTCTGTTCATCCCTCCCTCCCTCCCTCTCAGCCCCCAACTATGGTGTCCAGAAGTTTTCTCCTTCCTCCCCCCCTTAGTGTCCAGCAGTTCTCTGCCTCCCTCCCTCTCAAGCCCCATTATCTCCAGTATTTCTCTCCTTCCTATATACAGGAATGTGTGGTGCAGTGGTTAGAGCTACAGCACCCTGGGTTCAAATCCCCACTGCTCCTTGTGACCCTGGGCAAGTCAGTTAATCTCCCAGTGCCCCAGGTACATTAGATAGAGTGTGAGCCCGCCGGGACAGATTGGAAAAAATGCTGGAGTACCTGAATAATTTGTAATCCACATAGAATTGTAGGATATGTGGAATATATATAAATATATATATTCCACATATATAAATAATTTGTAATCCACATAGAATTGTAGAATATGTGGTATATATAAATATATATTCCACATATCCTACAATTCTATGTGGATTACAAATTACTGAGGTACTCAAGCATTTTTTCCTATCTGTCCCGGCGGTCTCACACTCTATCTAATGTACCTGGGGCACTGGGGGATTAACTGACTTGCCCAGGGTCACAAGGAGCAGTGCGGGATTTGAACCCAGGGTGCTGGGGCTGTAGCTCTAACCACTGCACCACACACTCCCATAGTCTTCAGCATTTTTGCCCTTCCCTTCATCTCAATTCCCCTATCATCTCCAGCTTTTCTCTCCTTCTCTACCTCCCTTTCTCCCCTCTATGATATCCAGCATCTCTCTCTCATTTTCTCCCCTCCTCCCAGTCTTCAGTATCTCTCTCCTTTCCTTCTGCTCTGCTGGTACCACAAGCAATTTATTCCCTTACCTTGCTCCCCAAGGGTGACAACTCTCTAATCTGCAAAGAGATCTCCTGCACATGCTCAAGGCTCGTCAGCTTCTGTTTCCTCTGAACTTCCTGTTTGGAGAGGATGGAACCTGGCCAGCCTTAAGCAATGCAGAGGTGCTGAGGGTCTCGGGCTGGTGTTTCTCAACTCGGTCCTGGAGTACCCCCTTGCCAATCAGGTTTTCAGGATATCCATAATGAATATGCATAAACTTGATTTGCATACACTGCCTTCATTATATGCAAATTTCTTTCTTGGGTATTCATTGTGGATATTCTGAAAACTTGACTGGCAAAGGGGTACTCCAGGACTGAGTTGAGAAACACTATATTACATGATGCCTTATATGCAGATGAAACAGTTGCCACCATGGGAAAGTGAGGTAAGAGAATAAACACCTTGCTGCGAGAGGCAAATCTCTCCCCCCCCAACCAGTGTTAGATAAATTCAGATAACTAACAATTTAAAAAGCTACAGATTTTTTTTTAAGTTGTACACTTGTCACCTGATATTCAACCCTATTTTATTTGCCAGGAACAGCTCTAGGCCAGTTAAATAGCATTCAGCCAGTTAAGTGCTAATATTCAGTGCAAGATGGCCACTGAATATTAACCCTTTCAGGACCAAGGGACATATTTGTCCCATAACTTTAAAATCCTATAAATTTTGATTGGGATAGTCTACAGTTCTAAATTTGATATGTACGGATTCCATATGATACTGCCTTTATGTAAACAAACTGGTTCCGACATTCATTCATTAGCGTCGTTGCTAGATTGACGAGAAGATTCACTTGCCACACTGTCCATAAGCCAGAAGTGTGATTTTTTAAAATAAAAATAATGATATTTCACAAAAAAAAATCGATTTTTTTGGCATCTGCAAGCCCTTTTTACCATAAAAATGTCGTCAAAACCACAAAAATTGGCCTACGATCCTTATGGTCCTGAAAGGGTTAACACTCAACAGCTAGCCCAGTCACCGGCTATATCGTGCAACACAGCCAGTTAGCGCCAGTATTAATTGGTTGATAGACTATGTTGAGTGACCAGATAGAACCACATAAATAGCAGGTCTGTCTTTGGCCACTACAACTTAGCTGGCTTAACCGGCTATGTCTTTAGTAGCCCCAAAAAAAGGAAATTTAATGCTGGTTGCCAGGTACAGCCCAGCATTTAATTTCTAGGATCACACTGTCTCCCACAGTCTGAATATGGTTACCAGACATCCGGGAAAATCCAGACATGTCCTCTTTTTAGAGGACTGTTTAGATCACAGGTGTCAAAGTCGGTCCTCGAGGGCCAGAATCCAGTCGGGTTTTCAGGATTTCCCCAATGAATCTGCATGAGATCTATTTGCATGCACTGCTTTCAATGCATATTCATTGGGGAAATCCAGAAAACCCGACTGGATTCCGGCCCTCGAGGAGGGACTTTGACACCCCTGGTTAGATGGACTTGAGCATGCGCAGATGACATCACAGACATCTGCTCATGCTCCAGGCCTTCCAGATGAAAGCTGGAGTTCAGTGGGGAAGAAGAGAGGAGGCTTGTGGGGGGGCGGGGCTGGAAGTGGAACTGGGTGGGGCCATGTGTCTGTTGTTTTGCGGCCCGAAATATGGTAACCTTAGACACTAGCCCCCTGATATTCAAAACTATTTAACCAGCCAGGAATAACTCCTAGCCTGTTAAATAGCACAATGGGCACCTAACCACGGATATTCAGCAAGAAATAAGCGGCTATTGTCCCCTGAATATTCAGTTAGTGACTAGTCACTAACCAGCTATATCATGCAGCATAGCCAGCACCAAGCCAGCTATGTTTAGTAGCTAAAATAGGCCGCATAAATATCAGACCTATCTTTATCTGCTAAGCACTTAAGCAGTTAGCGCTGAAAATTGGCATAACCAGATAAGTTACTGTGGCCAAAAATAAAACTGGATATTCAATGCTTAACGCCACCGGTGGCAACGCCGCCAGATGATTATCGGGCTCTAGATTGTCAAAAAAATGTGATGTCCTATGACACCGTATTGTTTGGCATGTCAATGAGGGCTAAAAGCCAAATATCCTCTAATAATAATAAGCTTCTACTCATTATGACAGGGGTTGCCATACTACAGATTATGAATAATTGGAAAAATTGGGATAGGCTGAATTATAGTTTTTGGTGGAACTCTTTGTGTCGCATATTTAAAATGGAAAAGGTAATTGCCATGCAGCAGAGAAATTTTAAGAAATTTCAGGTTATTTAGGAGCCATTAACAAGATACTGTAAAGATTGAAATTACTGCATAGAATTAATTTTGTCCCTTTTGTTCATATATGTCCAGGGTGGGGTGGGAATATTTTATGATTTCTTTGCTTAGGAATAATTGTTAGGTATAAGGGAGGGGGGATATTTGATGCGAGTTAGAATTTGATGATATATTAAGTGATGTTAAAGTATAAAATGACTGTATTATATGTTACACGTATTGTGAGTTTTAAAAATGAATAAAGATTACAAAAAAAAAAAAAAAAGTGATGTGTGGAGATAATATCGGAATACATCCAGGAAATCATATATTTACATTGTTTTAGGTTCCAATGGGAAAATGGAGAAGACTGTTCTTATCCTCGCATTTCTCTCCTACTGGTGTTCGATACAAGGCAAGTACCTAGTAGTGATTGTTCACAGCTCAGAAGGCACTTGATGGGCAGTATAACAAGGAATGAATAAACTTGAAATTTGAAACTTCATCTGCATCTACTAGCCAAGGATGGTTTATTTTTGGACCATTTTCAAACTTCTTTTCCAATTTTTGGATATTTTTAAACATGTGTTAATGTGTTATTAAGACACAATAATATAAGCCTTTTGCCTTGCCTGCCTGGATTTACTCTGATCCACAGCTGCGTTTTTCCTGCTCGGCCCTGGGTTGAGCCGTGGTGAAATAGGACTGTACTTTAACTTGTGCCTTGAACTCAAAAGGACTTGGGCTACCTTCGGTACTATGCGATTGCATATTCAGCTAAGTACCTGGAGGGACAAGTGATTGTGATTTACATATTCTGTTCTTGGGTCAGCGGGCTCAGGCATTCGGGGCATTACAGGACAATTGATTCTCTGCCATCTTATTGGTGTCTCACATATTTAATTATTTATTGGGCACATGTTTGCACTGAAATTGTACTTATTAAGCACACAGGAGCCCCTAAATCAAGGGTAGGGAACTCCGGTCCTCGAGAGCCGTATTCCAGTCGGGTTTTCATGATTTCCCCAATGAATATGCATGAGATCTATTTGCATGCACTGCTTTCAATGCATATTTATTGGGGAAATCCTGAAAACCCGACTGGAATACGGCTCTCAAGGACCGGAGTTCCCTACCCCTGCCCTAAATGATGGTGTGCGGCTGGCAGGAGTAGCATTGTCTGCTCTGTGTTTGCTAGCTCTGATTTTTTAAGCATCAGAGCGGCTCTGTTGAGCTGCTCTTAAGAGCTTTCAAACTCTTGCTGAGGGTGCTCCTTAATCTATAAATTTATACTCATTCTGCTTTTAAGTGTGGAGGCTAGGGAACCATATTGCCTGTGATGCTCTAGGGCAGGGGTGTCAAAGTCGGTCCTCGTGGGCTGCAATCCAGTCGGGTTTTCAGGATTTCCCCAATGAATATGCATGAGATCGATTAGCATACAATGAAAGCAGTGCATGCAAATAGATCTCATGCATATTCATTGGGGAAATCCTGAAAACCCGACTGGATTTCGGCCCTCTAGGAGGGACTTTGATACCCCTGCTCTAGGGCATACCCTGCTTATATTATTGTGTCTTTTAAGTACCTGATTTTTTTCTTTTGGGGAAATTGTTGTGCTAATGTATTAGTAAACATTTTTTGAGAAGCATGTTCATTTAAAGGTTAAAACACACGTGGAAGGCCATTTTCAACATGATATCTAAATCCAAATTTGGATGTTTTCTGGAAAACGCACAGAAATCCAGTACCAAACATGTCCATTTTTAAAATTGCCAAATAACTATCTTATTTTTTTTGAAAATGGCTATGTCTGTCTTTTTGAACCATTTAGAAAAAACCACACACACATCCAAATGAAAAATGCACAATGTAAGTCATTGGGATGTAGGAAGTGCCAGTCTTTGTAGTAGACTGGCCACACTGACATCCCAGCAGAGCAGTGGGGCATCATAAGGGTCACTTCAGTGAAGTTCACATTAAAGATCCCAGGAAAAGGTCCCAGCTAACCATAACCCCTTTATATTGTGTATTGAACCCTCCAAAACCCACCCAAAACCTACTGGACCCAACTGTACACCACAATAATAGGCCTTATACCTTTATGTAGATACAGTAGGTTTTGGGTGGATTTTGGTGGGCTAACACACTCCAAAAGCAAAGCAAAGCAAAATCCAACAAATCTGCAGTGAAAAACGAACACCAAAAGCAAAAAAGAAACTGCAGATGGAAATGTAAAAGGACAGGAATCTTTATTAAAAACCATATAAATTTTGTAATCTTTTGAAAATAACTCTCATATACATGGAATGCGGACCCTACATGGTCCGTGTTTCGGAGAAGCACTCCTTCCTCTATGGCCCGAGATGTCCAATATATCACATGTAGAGAGTGATGTGGAAAACAACGTGGTAAAATGGGCACTTTGCCCAGGTTTTGAAAATGGGCACTTTGCCCGGGTTTTGAAAAGCTTCCAGCGAGCAGCGATGTTGGGACGTCATCTGTGCATGCTTGGATGCAACACGGTGATGTCACGTGCATAAGTGCAATATCATCATAGATGCCTTCCCAACAAATGACCAAGTTGAGGGGGTGGGGCGGGGGGGGAGGGGCTGGGGAGGAATGGGGCATGACTCAGGCAGAATGGGGCGGGCCTGGGGGAGGGGTCACAGGTCCGGCTTTTTGTTCCTGAAAATCTGGTAACCCTTGCCTGGGCCCCCTTCTTGGTAGTCCATTGTATTGACCACCTGCTTGCTACTCTAATAGAACTTCCCATAACATCTGGAGCTGTCATACAGGGAGGTATGTACTGTTTCATTCGCATATTTGGAGGGGGGGGGAATCATACCTTCATCCCTCCAGTGCTCATCTGGTCAATTTGGACACCTTTTCCACATATATAAACAGGTGTAGCCACAAAACGTCCAAATTGTGCCCTGGACGTATTCTAAAATGTTCAGTTTTGGTAGAACAATGTCCAGGTAATAAGTCCACCCTAGTCCTGCCTACACCGTGCCTCCAACATGCCCCCTTGAGACAAACTGCAGATGAACAGCATAGAAATCCTTCTAGAAAACAGATTTCAAAAATAGCGAATTAGAAGGGTTTGGCGAGAAAACATCCATCTACCTCTTTATTGCACTCTTTGTACATTTTTATTTTTTTTTAAAAATGAGCCCTTGAGGGAGGGATTCATGAAAGGGTGTTAAATACGTTAATGTGTGCTAACCGTTAAAGATGCCCAATATATTCTATGGGTGTGCTAGCGTTTTTAGTGCGCGCCGCCTCCCCGCGCAACACGTAAAAACTAACGCCAGTTCAATGGTGGCGCTAGCGTCTAGCTTGCGCAACAATGCAGCGCACGCTAAAACCACTAGCGCAGCTTAGTAAAAGGAGCCCATAGAAACATGATGGCAGATAAAGGCCAAATGGACCCTCCACAGTAACCATTATCTCTTCCTCTCTCTAAGAGATCCCATGTGACTATCCCAGGCTTTCTTGAAATCAGACCCAGTCTCTGCTGCACCACCACCACCACCACTTCTGGGAGACTGTTCCACACGTCTACCACCCTTTCTGTAAAAAAGTATTTCCTCAGACTACTCCAGAGCCTCTCACCTCTTAACTTCATCCTACGCCCTCTCATTGCAGAGTTTCCTTTCAAATGAAAGAGACTCAACTCATGCTAATGTGCTTAGCGCTCTTTCATGAATCCCCCTAAATCATTTTAGCGTGCATGAAATTTTTAATCTAATCCAGGGGTGTCCAATGTCGGTCCTCGAGGGCCGCAGTCCAGTCGGGTTTTCAGGATTTCCCCAATGACTATGCATGAGATCTATTTGCATGCACTGCTTTCAATGCATAGTCATTGGGGAAATCCTGAAAACCCGACTGGACTGCGGCCCTCGAGGACCGACATTGGACACCCCTGATCTAATCTAATCCTAATTTAAAGACCGATGTTGAAGGCAAGCGAACAATCCAAATGCACACTCTATATGCTTCTCTAGTATATATAATCAAGGAACCGAGATGAGTGGACTAGATTTTGTGGATAATATTATAATAGGGCACCTATAAATATGTGAAAAGTGTATTTATTTTATATTGTAAAGGCAAATCAAAATAGTCCAAAAATAGGTGTAGCAAAATTCAACACCCCCCTTTTTTACAAAGCCGTGTTAGGTTTTTTTTTTTTATCGCTGGCCATGGCGACATTAGCTCTGACACCCAAAGGATGAGCGTCGGAGCTAATACCGCCATGGAGAGTGATAAAAAAGCCTATCATGGTTTTGTAAAAGAGGGGGGAGGGAAAAACAAAAAACATCCAATAGCCAAATTGCAACTACAAAAAAAAAATCTTTTTACTAGAAAAAAGTTTTGAAAAGGTAGGCCATCACACACAGGTAGAAAAACCTTTAACTGTCCAAGGGTTTAATCAGTATAATCGTAGGTCCCCTTATTTTTAGTTAGTTGTTTGTTTGTTTTTTTTGCAAATTCAACTATAAAGCTTAAAAAATAGATAATTCAAAATTTCACTTTATCTCTTGATCTTAAATGCCTGATTAGATCAACTATGCTATACACTGCTGACACGATCATGTTTCAAGCTATTTAGCTTCTCACAGGGCTCTCAGTTTAACTCTGATTATAAAGGCAACACTGGCACCTCTTTGCCTATATACAGTAGAGTAAGCATCCAGAATCAACCTCGATAATATGCAGATCCATGCACATCCATATGCATGGAGATGGAGTTGTGTACACTGCAAGTCTACTCCTGTTCTGTGGAAACTAAGCCCACTGGACAGGGTGCATAAGAGTATGTGTATTTTTCGTGGCATACGTTCTTATAAGAGGATGAGAGACGGAGAATATGTGGAAAAAGACTCAGAAAAGGCACAACTATTAAATTAATATTTCTGCTCAGTCTTCACCCGAGAAGCGCTGGGGCAAGGCCCTCAGCTACAGACAAGGGTTAACTCAGCTGACCCATTTAGTAATTTCAAGTTTACACCCAGCAGTGTCTACGATGAACTGTCAAGGCTCAAGGTTAACAAGGCTATGGGGCCTGACAACCTACACCCCAGGGTGCTCAGGGAGTTGAGTGATGTCTTGGCGGAACCGCTGTCCGTGCTCTTCAACCTCTTCCTTAGTACAGGCAGCATCCCATTGGACTGGAGGACGGCTAACGTCATTCCACTTCACAAGAAAGGCTCAAAAATTGAGGCAGCAAACTATAGACCGGTGAGTCTCACATCAGTATTGAGCAAACTAATGGAAACCTTAATCAAACACCAATTAGACACAATCCTTGATGAGGAGAACCTGCGGGATCCCCATCAACATGGATTTACTAAGGGGAGATCCTGCCAATCCAACCTGATCAGCTTCTTTGACTGGGTGACGAGGAAGCTAGATGTTGGGGAGTCCCTGGACATCGTATACCTGGACTTTAGCAAAGCATTCGATAGTGTACCACACCGCAGGTTGCTAAGTAAAATGAGTTCTATAGGATTGGGCGAGACATTGACAAAATGGGTTGGGAACTGGCTTGGAGGTAGGCTTCAAAGGGTAATGGTAAACGGCACCCCCTCTGAAATGACGGAGGTGATCAGTGGAGTGCCCCAGGGCTCGGTCTTGGGCCCGATCCTGTTCAATATCTTCATAAGTGACTTGACAGAAGGGCTCCGAGGTAAAATAACATTATTCGCCGATGACGCCAAGCTAAGCAATGTAGTGGGCAAAAGCACAATGGACAAAAACTCAATGCCCGACAACATGATGCACGATCTACTCCTACTGGAGCGCTGGTCTAGGACCTGGCAACTCAGTTTCAATGCCAAAAAATGCAAAGTTATGCACTTGGGTAGCCAAAATCCATGCAGGACTTACACCCTTAATGGTGAGATCCTAACAAGAATGGTAGCAGAGCGAGACTTAGGGGTGATCGTCAGTGAGGACATGAAGGCTGCCAATCAAGCGGAGAAAGCTTCATCTAAGGCAAGACAAATCATGGGTTGCATACGCAGGGGTTTTGTCAGCCGTAAGCCAGAGGTCATTATGCCATTGTATAGATCCATGGTGAGGCCCTACCTGGAATACTGTGTGCAATTTTGGAGGCCGCATTATCGCAAGGACGTGCTGAGGATGGAGTCGGTCCAGAGAATGGCCACTCGGATGGTCTCGGGACTCAAGGATCTCCCGTACGAGGAACGGTAGAAAAATTACAGCTATACTCACTCGAGGAGCGCAGAGAGAGGGGAGACATGATCGAGACGTTCAAATATCTCATGGGCCGCGTCAAGACAGAGGAAGATATCTTCTTTTTCAAGGGTCCCACGGCAACAAGAGGGCATCCGTGGAAAATCAGAGGCGGGAAACTGCGAGGTGACACCAGGAAGTTCTTTTTTACTGAAAGGGTAGTTGATCGCTGGAATAGTCTTCCACTTCAGGTGATTGAGGCCAGCTGCGTGCCTGATTTTAAGGCCAAATGGGATCGACACGTGGGATCTATTCACAAGGTAAAGGTAGGGGAGGGTCATTAGGGTGGGCAGACTGGATGGGCCTTGGCCCTTATCTGCCGTCTATTTCTATGTAGGTACTTGTATACTGCCTTTTTGTACACATTCACTGCGGTTTACATACATGTACTCAAGCATTTTACCTACCTGTTCCAGTGGGCTCAGAATCACAAATTTATACAAGTGCACAGTTTTATAAAAGCTGTTTTCCATGGCTAAGACAGGTTTTCCACATAGAAAAACATTATAAAACCACTTCTTTTGGGTCTCACTGAATGTCCTGTCTTGTCTTTTGCATTTCTCACTCTGTTTACATTTTTCAGTATCTTATCACATCCAGAGTAAGCTGCACCTATTCTCTGCACTACTGTCATTTGCATATGACCTATGAAGAAATGTCTGTGGTTGAGTGAGTGTGGTGCTTACTTATCTGATGCATCTATGCTAGATGTCGAAGAGGATGTACAGTGTTATTCAGTTAAATTGAGTGGGATTTTGTGTAGAAAGTTTCATTTTTATAGCGTTATATGTTTCATGCAGGGCCCTATGTTGTCTGTGGTGCTACTGGAAGGGCAGCAGAAACCCAAAACCAGCTCCTGAGACACTTCACTAATCATCTTTTTTTTTTTTTTTTTCCACTGCTCAATTTATTTATGAACTTCCTGTGCTACGGTATCGGAGCTTTGCTGAAATCCAAATTTACCATTTGCAGTGCACGCTGTAACGATTTAGAGAATGATACGGGGACAAAGTCTGTCCCCCATCTTCACACCATCTCTGCAAGTTTTGACCCCACCCTGTCATGTTTTGCAGTATTATATGTTATCTAAGGCCTTTTGTAAACTTATAATCAATAGAATCAAAGGAAAACATTAAACATATATTTTTAAATTTCAGTCAAAATACTGCTGCTGTTGCCTCTCTAGATGAGCAGCAGTGGCAGCAAAAGAAGCTACACTCACCGCTGGGCCAGAATCTCCATAAACATGGTTGCTAGACCTGCCCCTTGGATGTCACTTCCTGTTCTGAGGCAACACCAATGGAAAGTGTGGCCTCGCAGTGAGTGTAGCTTCATTTGCCTCTGCTGCCGCTTATCTAGAGAAGCAAAAGCAGCAATGTCAGGGTGGTAGGAGGGAACAGAGAGGAGGCAGATGCTGGATTGGGGGGGGAACAGAGACTGGATGGAAGCGGAGAAGGAGAGCAGAAGCTGGATGGAAGGGGGAAGAGAAGGAGGGTAGACTCTGAATGGTAGAGGGGAGGACAAGAGAGAAAGAAAGGAGATGCTGGTCCCGGGGAAGAGAGGACAAGAGGGTAGGTGGATGGGTGTTTCCCGCCAAGCAATCACAATCAGGCCAACAACCTGTAAATCTCTGAATGATTTATTTGGCAAATAGTTGACATCTTCATTAGGGCTGTAGATTCCTCTCACAAAGTCAAGTATGCTTTCTTCTGTATTAGGATTCTTCCTCTTGATGACTTCCTTTCTTCTGCCCAAGACCATGCTCTGTGGTCGTACATCGAATGTTGATAGGGAGTGGTCTCCATTGATAAAAGTCCTCAGTTGAAGCTATGTTGAGAAAATGACATTAATAAGCTATAACTGATCTTGTTGAATGTGAGGATTTCATTAATTTAGACGTTGGATTTATTTTTCAGCATTATTCACAGTAGAGATTGCCAAACTTGTTTATGTTGCGGAGTATGGCAGCACGGTGAACATGACCTGCACGTTTCCAGAGGCTGACAGCTTAAGGATGAAAGACTTAAAGGTCTATTGGCATCAAATGTCTTCCTCACAAATGATTGTGAAAGAAATATACACACTGGACGGTGGGAAGGAGAACCTCACCCTGCAAGATGTCAGCTACAGAGGAAGAGCAACACTGCTGACGGACAAACTGTACAAGGGACAAGCTGTGCTCCAGATCAGCAACGTGAAGCTCACAGACGCAGGAACCTATCGCTGTCTTATTATCTACGGAGGAGCGGACCACAAGCAAACCACTCTGCAAGTGAAAGGTAGGCGATTGGGATGGGATTAATGAAATACATATTTTGTAAAAATGTGATTCTTTTTTTTTTTTGGTCAAAATCCAGGCGAGCAAGAATGATTGATTGTTGCAATTGTCCGGGTCTCGCCATATTATGCTGTGGCTTTCTTCAGGGTGTGCTGTGAGGTCTGCAGTTTATCTTTATATATAGTGGGTCCTCCAACCTGATTGGCTGGAGATTGAGGCGATCGAGGCAAGAAAGTCCATTGGTCTTGAATCTGAATTTTGGCGGGAAAGTTCATTAATCACAAATTTGAATTGTGGGGGAAAGAGGAGAGATGGGTTTAGGTGGAAGGATAAGAAGCTCAGTCTTGGCCATGTTTAATTTTAGATGGTTCCAATAACCAGGGACTATGTAACAATAAGAGTCAGAAAAATAGCTGGATTGCAATTGAAGAGACTGACTCAAGTTAATTAAACCTCCAAAAAGAAGGACTCGTAAGTACTCAAACTTAGCTCAGAGGCATGTAACTCTGAAGAGAGGGAGGTAACCCTCTCTTGGAAAAAGAGTTGTGTATCCAATCATAGCATAGTGGTTTGTAAAAACGAGTCCAACTAATGAGAGTGGATATAAATTGTAAACTGTATCAGCACTTAATTGGAGTAACTCACAAAATTTTCAACCGTGCAATAGTAATGATTGCATTCAGGATATGCTAAAAATTTTTACTTAGCTTGTATGCACAAAGTACAACTTTCCAGGGTCCCGACGCGGCCCCGTTTCGGCGTCTGCTTCAGGAGACCCCGCCAACCGAAAGTGGATGTTATCAAAAAAATCACACTGAGTGAAGTGCTTTAGCTGTGCTCTGAAATGCAATACAAAAAAGAATGTAACAAACACTAGAAACAGACACTGAAACTCAAAAGTATACTGTAACTGTGCAAGCTAGAAAGATGTTAACAGCTAGCAAAAGGCAGGAGACACAAAATGGCTGCATACCGATCAAAAATTGAAAAGGTTCTATGCAACAGAGAACGCCGGCACCCGCTCTGACTTTAATACTGAGGGGGAGGAGGACGCTCGTGCGTGAACGTGATGACATCATTCATTCATAAAACAGAAACAATGTAAACTGATATCACAGATGGGAAATGAAAAAACCGAAAAAAATCACAGAAATGCTACCCATTCAATATCGTTGTTGAGACCATTAGGATGAAGTGAATGCAAATTAAAAATCCATTTTTGTTCTCCTCCACAACATGCGAGCAATATCACCACCTCTAGGGCTAATTACACAATCAAGCACTGTGAATGTAAGATCTTCCAGGGAGTGGTTGGCTTGTTGCCAATGCTGGACCAGGGGGGCTTCCTGAACCCCTGTCCGGATACGACTTAAATGCTCCCCAATACGTAGTTTCAAAGTACGGGTAGTGCACCCTACATAAACAAGGTGGCATGGGCATGAGATGGCATATACTACATGATGGGAGTTGCAGTTCGTATTGTACTGTGTGTACTTCAAATAAGGTGTAAGTAACATCTGTTGAATGGGCACACTATATTGACATACCTTACAGCAGCCACATGGAGAGTGTTGCCCCTGTGGAATATGTTGAGGACGACAGCTTACAAACTGAGAATGGGTAAGTTTTTGCTTGAGATTCAAGGGTTTAGAAAAAGCAAACCTGGGGACATCAGAGAAAGCTTCATGATATTGCATGATGGGCCAATGCTGTTTGATGATTTTTTTGATTTGGAAAGCATGGATAGAATATGGTATCACACAATTTCCAAATCAAAAAAATCATCAAACAGCATTGGCCCATCATGCAATATCATGAAGCTTTCTCTGATGTCCCCAGGTTTGCTTTTTCTAAACCCTTGAATCTCAAGCAAAAACTTACCCATTCTCAGTTTGTAAGCTGTCGTCCTCAACATATTCCACAGGGGCAACACTCTCCATGTGGCTGCTGTAAGGTATGTCAATATAGTGTGCCCATTCAACAGATGTTACTTACACCTTATTTGAAGTACACACAGTACAATACGAACTGCAACTCCCATCATGTAGTATATGCCATCTCATGCCCATGCCACCTTGTTTATGTAGGGTGCACTACCCGTACTTTGAAACTACGTATTGGGGAGCATTTAAGTCGTATCCGGACAGGGGTTCAGGAAGCCCCCCTGGTCCAGCATTGGCAACAAGCCAACCACTCCCTGGAAGATCTTACATTCACAGTGCTTGATTGTGTAATTAGCCCTAGAGGTGGTGATATTGCTCGCATGTTGTGGAGGAGAACAAAAATGGATTTTTAATTTGCATTCACTTCATCCTAATGGTCTCAACAACGATATTGAATGGGTAGCATTTCTGTGATTTTTTTCGGTTTTTTCATTTCCCATCTGTGATATCAGTTTACATTGTTTCTGTTTTATGAATGAATGATGTCATCACGTTCACGCACGAGCGTCCTCCTCCCCCTCAGTATTAAAGTCAGAGCGGGTGCCGGCGTTCTCTGTTGCATAGAACCTTTTCAATTTTTGATCGGTATGCAGCCATTTTGTGTCTCCTGCCTTTTGCTAGCTGTTAACATCTTTCTAGCTTGCACAGTTACAGTATACTTTTGAGTTTCAGTGTCTGTTTCTAGTGTTTGTTACATTCTTTTTTGTATTGCATTTCAGAGCACAGCTAAAGCACTTCACTCAGTGTGATTTTTTTTGATAACATCCACTTTCGGTTGGCGGGGTCTCCTGAAGCAGACGCCGAAACGGGGCCGCGTCGGGACCCTGGAAAGTTGTACTTTGTGCATACAAGCTAAGTAAAAATTTTTAGCATATCCTGAATGCAATCATTACTATTGCACGGTTGAAAATTTTGTGAGTTACTCCAATTAAGTGCTGATACAGTTTACAATTTATATCCACTCTCATTAGTTGGACTCGTTTTTACAAACCACTATGCTATGATTGGATACACAACTCTTTTTCCAAGAGAGGGTTACCTCCCTCTCTTCAGAGTTACATGCCTTTGAGCTAAGTTTGAGTACTTACGAGTCCTTCTTTTTGGAGGTTTAAGTAATTTTAGATGGTGGCAAGACATCCAGGTAGAGGTGTCGGACAAGTAGGTTGATATGTTGTTCTTAACCATTGTCCCCAAAAAACTAAAAGCAGAGAGGCTACTGGAAAGGATAAAGGCACCATATGGGAGGCCAGTCTGCAATGATGCGTGAGTCTGAAGTAGAGATAAGTGGACTACACATTGGAGATCAAGTCTTTTTCATTATTTTGGTAACTCATTTTCTTCTTATGAACTATTTATATTATTGTTTTCTTATCCCTTCTTTTGTATATACTTATACGTTATCAGAGAGTCCAATAAATGAGAATTTTACCTAATTACCTTCACCTAATTACCTTTTTACCTAATTACCTTTTTAATTACCTTTTTACCTAATTACCTTTACCTATTAACCTTTTGTGGACCAAGAAAGAAGTTATGGGAGAATTGGAGTGTGGTTTATGCACCAGCTAAGGGTACCTTGTCCGCAACATTATTTTGCTTTTAAGGACTTTCAGCCTCATTATTTTCATAGACCCATTATTGCATATATTTGTGCACTCAGGGATGATCAAATACATTGGAGTTTTATTTTAACACATTTCATCCTTCTTGATTCATTCTCTCAGTGAATTTTATAGCTATTGATCAGAGGATCCTTAAACTGATAATGTCATTAAGGAAGGATTTGGAAGACTTTGCACATTTTAGCAGTAGATGGCCACTAAAATGAGTTGTGTACCCATCCCTAAAGTCGCCTTCATCCCCAGGCCCGCCTAGTTATGCCCATCCCTGCCCTTATCTCGACCCAAGCATGCCCTAGCTCCGCCCGCCCCCCCTCCCCCGCTGCCTGCTCTTGTCGGGCAGGGAGGAAGTCCGCGCATGCATGGACGCTACATGGTGACATCAGCACATGATGGCCGCATATGTGCGGACTTCCTCCCTGCCAGACAAAGTGCCAGGTTTTGAAAAGCTGTCTGGATCCCCGGACATGTCCTCAAAAGGAGGACATGTTCGGAGAAATCCGGACATCTGGTAACCCTATATATGTAAAGTGTACATTTTACCCTACTATCTTTTGATAAGGCAGTTTTAATAACCACATTCTGTCTGTCCTTCTACCAGAATATAAAAACCCATTAGGTCAACCCGGTGGTCTAGTGACTATACTGTATGCTGCAACAAAATTTGATTTTCCGACCTAGTTTCTGCTCATTGGGCCAGTATGGGCTGAACATTGGAGTGGAGGAGTAGGTTTATGGTTTCTGCAGTGGTCTGAGACCCTGGGAAACTGGGTCCAATTCCTATTGCAGCTCTATGTGATTCTGGGCAAGTCACTTAACCCTACACTGCCCCAGGTACAAAATAAGTACCTGTGTAAACCACTTTAATTACAACCACCAGAAAGATGGTATATCATATCCCATAATATACAGACAGCTTACAAGGGCCATGGACTTGATATACCACCTTTCTGTGGATACAGTCAAAGTGGTTTACATACAGTACTCTATACGCAGGTACTTTTTTCTGTCCCTAGTGGGCTCACTATCTAGGTTCTGTCATTATATTAAGAAAAACATAAGGCGGATTACCTAAGAATTGTCATGATATTAGGAAATATATTAGGAGTAGTTTAAACATTTTTGATTTGCTAAGGAGTAGATAGTAATTGTAGGTGAAGCTTGGGACGGACCTGGTTGTGTTTTATATAGGTTTTATGTATTTTTTGAAGAGTAGAGTTTTTGTTTCTTTTGAAGGTTTTGTAGTCTGTGGTCGAAGACAGCAGATTGGTGAGTTGTCTGTCCAGTTTTGCTGCTCTAGTGGCCAGTAGGTTCTCATATAGTTTTCTTCGTTTGACATAGAATAGAAAACTGAATACACAGACAAAATCAATGATAGAAAATTGAGACTGTAATGCAGATAGACAGAGTATGCCCATATCTGACATGCACATAAGCGGAGTGTACTATACTAAAAATTGTGGTGATAGGAGGTTGGCAGGCTGGAATTCACAGTTAGCTCTAAATGAAGACCTTTTGATGCAGTTTAATTTAGCTGCACTTGCTTTAAAGCTCTTTTTGGTCTGGCTCCAGGATACATATCCTCCCAATTTAAAGTATATAAGTCGAATAAAAATACTCACAATGTTCCCAGCTACAAAAGCTTGTCACTATAGAAGATTCTTAGATAGGACTTTCGCTTTCCAGTTAGGAAAAATGAATTCCTGTTTAAGTCATATGATTTCTCAAACGCAATCATATCATGCCTTTAGCAAGTTACTGAAAACCTATTCGTTTGATAAATTTGTTTTATGATTATTCTCTTGACCTGTTTACATGTATGCTTCACTGATTGTACAGTCCTTCTTAATTGTTAACCACCTGGAACTCATGGTTGGGCGGTATACAAGAATAAAGCTTATTATTATTAGATTCCAATTGTGTTAGTAGCTGCACGATGCTATCGGGTCAAAATAAGAGAGAAAATTGCAGAGTGGCATAGTAAGGGGGGGTGGCGGTTCACCCCGAGTGCTGTCTTGGTGGGGGCGCTGGCACCCATCCTCCTCTCTTGCCCCCCCCCGCTCCTTCCCCCCTCCCACTACTGTGCCCCTTCCCTTCCCCCCATACCTCTTTAATGTTCCCAGCACTAGCAGCAACCCTAACCTGCTGCTTGTGCCAGCGTCAGCTCTTCCTCTGACTTCACTTCCTGGACCCATGCCTAGGAAGTGAAGTCGGAGGAAGAGCGCAAGCAGCAGGTTGGGGGTTGCTGCTCGCGCCGGGAATGTTATAAAGATATGGGGGAAGGGGTGTGACTGTGCGGCAGGAGGGGGCGGGGAAGGGGTGCGACCTCCCCGGACGCCTCTCACCCTTGAGTTCAAAGAAGCGTGGGATGAACACAGAAGATTTAGAATCAGAAACTAATATTAAATATTGAACTAGGCCAGTACTGGGCAGACTTGCACGGTCTGTGTCTGTGTATGGCCGTTTTGTAGAGGATGGGCTGGGGAGGGCTTCAATGGCTGGGAGGGTGTATATGGGCTGGAGTAAGTCTTAACAGAGATTTCGGCAGTTGGAACCCAAGCACAGTACAGGGTAAAGCTTTGGATTCTTGCCCAGAAATAGCTAAGAAGAAAAAAAAAAAAAATTTTAATTGAATCAGGTTGGGCAGACTGGATGGACCATTCGGGTCTTTATCTGCCGTCATCTACTATGCTACTATGTTACTATGTTGCTATGCCACTGATTGCAGGTCCAACTTAATGTCACATTATAATTGGATTTTGTAGCAATTGATAAATACAAAAGTTAGGTTTCTTTGTTCTTTTGTTCCAGTCCCATTTAGAAAAATAAACACATCAGTCTCGGGGCAGGAAGAAAGAGAGTTAATATGCCAGTCAAAGGGCTACCCTAAACCTGAGATCTTGTGGCAAAATGAAAGGCAGGACCTTAGTGACAAGGCCAGCACCAGCTACAGGATTAATGCGGAGCAACTGTACGACGTGATAACTGTGCTGAGAGTCAACACAACAGTAAACACCACCTATCGTTGTATATTTTGGAACAAAGAACTCCAAGAAAATACATCGGAGAGTTTCAGCTTCTCAGGTACATCTTTTTAACCTGCAAGAAAGGTTATACAAGAGGAAGTTGATCCGACAAAGTGATACGAGGGGCCGCTGAAAAGTTCTCAGCCCAACCAACAAAGTTGGGGTAGCCTTCATCGAGGGCTATACACTTAGGGGCAAATTCTGTAAACGGTGTTCCGATTGTAGGGGGTGGTAGGCGTCCTACCGCTATCTAACCAGCAAAATCGGGACACATGTTTAAAAAAACCCAAAACAAAACACCTTGAGGCAGGCAGCCTACACTGTTGGCATTTCTGTCCATTATCTTAAAGAAGCCAGAGTCTTTCAAAAATTAAGAATGCTTTCCCTTTAAATACACCAACTCAGAAATACCCCCCAAGAGCCCCTATTTTGAAACTAGTGCCAGCAGAAGCAGGATCAATTAGAGGTTACTCCTGCTCTAGAAATTCTAGACCATCAGGTATTCTAAAAGGTAGGCCTGGGGGAGGCCTGTGGGCCTTGGCTCCAACCCTTGCCATCTCTTTGCCACACTTAAAACTCTATTCAAAGTGCCTTCTCCTCACCCTTTCATTTTCTCCCCATACTATTGCTGAGTACGTCCACAACAAGGTTCACAACCAGGTCACCTCTAACCTCACTTTCCTCCTGTTCATTCTGTCATCCTTCATTCAACCCCTGACACTTTTTCTTCCTTTTCTGAAATTACTGAAGACGAAGCTGCACATTTTCTTTCCTCCTTCAAACTCACTACTTGTTCCTCTGATCTGATTCCCACCCATCTATTCAGTACTATCTTTCCTACTGTCATCCCTTCTTTCATATCCTCAATTTTTCACCTTCCACTGCAACTGTTCCTGATGCCTTCAAACATGCCGTAGTTACATCACTCCTCAAAAAACCTCCATTGGACCCTATCTTTCCATCCAACTATCGTGCCATTTCCCTCCTCCCTTTCCTATGCAAGATACTTGAACGTGCTGTTGTCGTGACTTTCTTTCATCTCAAGCTGTTCTTGACCCACTTAATCAAGCGTTCACCCACTGTATTCTATGGAAACTGCCCTTGCTAAAGTCTCCAATGACCTGCTTCTGGCTGGATCCAAAGGCCTCTATTCTATCCTCATCCTTCTCAATCTCTCTGCTGCCTTTGGCACTGTTGATCATCACCTGCTCCTTGATATGCTATCCTCACTTGGGATTTCAGGACTCTCTTTCTTCTTTGTTATCTTCTTATCTCGTCTCATCTTATCTCTCTCGTCTTCTTTTTTTTCTTCTTATCTCTCTCATCATGTATTCTCTGGTGGCTCCTCCTACACTGCTAGCCCACTATCAGTCGGTGTACCTCAGCGCTGTGTCTTGGGCCTTCTTCTTTTCACCATTTACCGGTATATTTATTCTCTTGGTGCTCTGATCTCGTCCCATGGTTTTCAATATCACCTTTATCTGTGGTGTAGTAAGGGGGGAGGGGCGAGGGGCAGTCTGCCATGGATATAATTTTGCTAAGGGCACAGCACCCCTCCTCCTCTCCACCCCCTCCTCTTCTTGGCTTTGGTGTTGGTGTCATGGTCCGGGAACTTCAGCGCAGCAGGAGAAGGCACGATGCCAGCAGAGCAGTGAGTTAAGGCTGCCGACAATGAGAGAACACTCTGAACAGGCTTCTTACAGCCCATTGAGACCTTCCCTCTGCCACATCACTGATGATATCACTGATGATGCAGCAGAAAGAAGCCCTGGTGGAGCAGGCTGCAAAAAAAATCTAACAATGGGATGGGGTGAGGGGGGTGGTGGGGTCCAGAGGTGCTGCAAAGGGGGATGGGAGGGAGGGATGGAAGGAAAACTACTACACAGGGGGATAGGAGGGAGGGATAGAAAGCTGCTGCACAGGAGGGAGAGAAAAATTGTTGGATATGGGCTGGAGGAGAGAAAGGGAGTGCAACACTGAGGTAGAAAGGGGTGAGAGGGAGAAATCCTGCTTATGGTGGAAGGGAGGGAGACATGCATAGAGAAGAGAGAGGGGGAGATATTGGACATAGGGTGGAGGGCAGGGAGAGATGATGCTTGGGGAGAGAGAAAGAAATATTGTACATGATAATGGAGGGAGGAAGGGAGAGATGCTGCATGGATGGGAATAAAGAAGTTTGACCCAGGGCACAAGGCAGGGAGAGAGAAAGTGAGATGGTAGACAGTGGGAAAGAAAGAAACAGAAATGTTGGACATGGCAATAAAAGGGAAGGTACAGAGATGGAAGATGTATGGTGAGCACAGAGAAAGAATAAATGGGCAGGAGACCCTGGTGAGCGAGTTAACAGAAAACAAACAGAAACCAAAGTCTGAGACTAACATGATTTGAATAATAAGATGACCAGACAATAAAAAGTAGAAAAATAATTTTATTTTCTATTTTGTGATTACAATATGTCAGATTTGAAATGTGTATCCTGCCAGAGCTGGTGTTAGACAGTGAGTCTGAACTATGATCTAACAGAGAGAGGAAAAGCAGCGTGGAGTTGGAGAGGTTGTAACATAGTGAGCGTTAAACTGTAATCCATTCTGAGCTCTCTGGGAAGGACAGGATAGAAAAATAAATAAATAAATAAATTTTTATAGGGGGTGGTGGTGTTAAAAAATGATCTGCCCCGGGTGTCACATATCCCAGGTCCACCACTGTTCAACTGGGTTGCTGGAGCTCTGTGCATCCTGCCTCCAGTTACAGAATCGCCCTTTTAGTTTTTCAAATATGACAAAATCCTTTCAGCTTTCATCATAAAAATGGAGTGAAACAGTACAGAAAAACTCTGGTCAATGAAAGACACAGTCAGGAGTCCTGGTTTCCCACAATTCTGTGGTCACAAAATCTGACCCTTCCAATGAAATTTGCCAGCCCCTATGGAGTGTTAATTGCTAGTCTGTCTAAATAAAGGGGAAACCAGAGTGGCACTGCCAGGTTATTTTAAAACTAATGTTCTCCCAACCCAACCATGTCCCCACCTCCAATCTAAAAATTCCCTCTGCTCTGTTAATGTGAGTTCTGCTGCGGCTGTTCAGAAGACTAAGTTAACATGCCCTGATTAGAACAGCTGTCACATGAGGTTTTCAGCCCTGTAGCTGGTATCTCAATCACCTCTAGTCAACTGCTACTTGTGTGAAAACCACAGCATGAAGAAACAAGCAAGCTTTCTACACAAGGTTTTTTTTTTTATCTTTAGACAAAGACAAATTGATACCTTCTGGAATCTCGGAGCAGAAAGCCTATTATGGAACAATCCTAGCGGGATGTGTTCTTATTGTACTTTTCGTGGCACTTCTCATATGGATACAAAGAAATGGTAAAGTATGAGCTTTTCTTTTACGTTCATAAATAAAAATCCTTCACAGGCCACAAGCACCATTCACACACACTTCTGTTTCCCTAGAAAATGCATAGTAACATAGTAGATGACGGCAGATAAAGACCCGAATGGTCCATCCAGTTTGCCCAACCTGATTCAATTTACATTTTTAATTTTTTCTTCTTAGCTATTTCTGGGCAAAAATCCAAAGCTTTACCCTGTACTGTGCTTGGGTTCCAAATGCCGAAATCTCTGTTAAGACTTACTCTAGCCCAGGGGTGCCCACACTTTTTGGGCTTGCGAACTACTTTTAAAATGACCAAGTCAAAATGATCTACCAACAATAAAATTTTAAAAAAACACAACGCACACTGTACGCATAGAAAATGTTAATTATCATTCCTATTCCAGGGTTTTTCAAAGCAGATGACTCTATGCACTATCACCTCAGTAACAACCATACAAAAATAGACAAATAACCCCCCCTCCCTTTTTACTAAACCACGATAGCAGTTTTTAGAGTGCAGGGAGCTGCGCTGAATGCCCAGCACTGCTCTCGACGCTCATAGGCTCCCTGCGCAAAAAAACTCTATTGCGGTTTAGTAAAAGGGGACCTTAGTGTAAAATATAGACAGCAGATATAAATTCAGACACATTTTGATCACTAAATTTAAAATAAAATCATTTTTCCTACCTTGTCTGGTGATTTCATGAGTCTCTGGTTGCACTTTCTTCTTCTGACTGTGCATCCAATCTTTCTTCCCTTCTTTTAGCCTGTATGCTTCCTCTCCTCCAGACCTTGTTCCCTCCCCCAACTTTTCCTTCCTCTCTCCCTGCCCTTTCTTTCTCTCTGCCTCCCTTTCTTTTTTTTTCTGTTTCTCTTCTTTCCTTCTGTCTCCCTGCCTGCCCTTTTTCTTTCTTTCTCCCTGCCCTCCCCCAAGCCACTGCCATCGGGGACCAGGACCCAAACCGCCACCAATAACAGGCCCGAAAGCCGACGCCACCCCAAGCTCTCCCTGCTTCGGCCGACCAGCATTCCTCTCCCCGACGTCAATTCTGCCGTCGGGGAGAGGAAGGCTGATTGGCCCAAGATCGCGATCGACCTATTGGGGGAAATGCTGCCGGGTCCTGCCTTCGCGGAAACAGAAAGTAGGCAGGACCCGGCAGCAAGAACAGGAAATGCTTCATTAACCTGTCTCCCGCCTTAGCCCATAGCGAATGCTTGCTTCAGGGCTCTCAACATGTGCGTGCCGGCTTCCCTTCTCCCCCCCCCCGGACATAACTTCCGGTTTCGGAGAGAAGAGAAGGGAAGCCGGCACGCACACGTTAGAGCCACGGAGCATAAGTTCGCTACGGGCTGAAATCTCCAAGCCGGTTTTTTTTTTTAATGTTCAGCAGCGGCGGCGGCAGCAGAAGATGACCTAGAGAGAACACTGGAGAGGAAGGCTGATCGGCTCGGTAGATCAGGACGGCAACACGAGTCTATCACGGAGCCCGGGATGGGCTCCGCGATCGACTCGCGTTGCCTTCCTGAGCTACTGGTCGATCGCGATCGACGTGTTGGGCACCCCTGCTCTAGCCCATCTATACCCTCCCAGCCATTGAAGCCCTCCCCAGCCCATCCTCCACCAAACGGCCATATACAGACACAGACTGTGCAAGTCTGCCCAGTACTGGCCTTAGTTCAATATTTAATCTTATTTTCTGATTCTAGATCCTTTGTGTTCATCCCACGCTTCTTTGAACTCAGTCACAGTTTTACTCTCCACCACCTCTCTCGGGAGCGCATTCCAGGCATCCACCACCCTCTCCGTAAAGTAGAATTTCCTAACATTGCCTTTGAATCTACCACCCCTCAACCTCAAATTATGTCTCCTGGTTTTACCATTTTCCTTTCTCTGAAAAAGATTTTGTTCTATGTTAATACCCTTCAAGTATTTGACCGTCTGAATCATATCTCCCCTGTCTCTCCTTTCCTCTAGGGTATACATATTCAGGGCTTCCAGTCTCTCCTCATACGTCTTCTGGCGCAAGCCTCCTATCATTTTCGTCGCCCTCCTCTGGACCGCCTCAAGTCTTCTTACGTCCTTCGCCAGATACGGTCTCCAAAACTGAACACAATACTCCAAGTGGGGCCTTACCAATGACCTGTACAGGGGCATCAACACTTTCTTCCTTCTACTGACTACACCTCTCTTTATACAGCCCAGCATCCTTCTGGCAGCAGCCACTGCCTTGTCACACTGTTTTTTCACCTTTAGATCTTCGGACACTATCACCCCAAGGTCCCTCTCCCCGTCCATGCATATCAGCTTCTCTCCTCCCAGCATATACGGTTCCTTCCTATTATTAATCCCCAAATGCATTACTCTGCATTTCTTTGCATTGAATTTTAGTTGCCAGGCATTAGACCATTCCTCTAACTTTTGCAGATCCTTTTTCATATTTTCCACTCCCTCTTCGGTGTCTACTCTGTTACAAATCTTGGTATCATCTGCAAAAAGGCACACTTTTCCTTCTATCCCTTCAGCAATGTCACTCACAAACATATTGAACAGGATTGGCCCTAGCACTGATCCCTGAGGGACTCCACTACTCACCTTTCTTCCTTCGAGCGACTTCCATTTACCACCACCCTCTGGCGTCTGTCTGGGCTTATTGATCTTTATGGTTGTACAACGAAGAGAATGGAGCACAACTTCTACATTTATACGAGGTTTAACCACTTTGGATTCATTATTCCAAGAACTCATTGAAACTTAGCATATGACAGAAAAGATAAAGCACCGCGAGGCCAGTCTAGTCTGCTTAAACTGAGCTTGCCTGTGTAGAACCATAGACTAGATCTCCTTGCAGCAGCAAAGACATGGAGAGGGATCTAGCAAAAAATGAAAAATGGTCTGGAACAGGGGTAGGCAATTCCGGTCCTCGAGAGCCACGGGCATGTCAGGTTTTCAAGATATCTACAATAAATATGCATGAGCTAGATTTGTATCTCAAGGAGGCAGTGCATGCAAATCCATCTCGTACGTATTCATTGTGGATATCCTGAAAACCTGACCTGCTTGTGGCTCTCAAGGACCGGAATTGCCTACCCCTAGTCTAGAATTTAACAGCTGAAATTTAAAGCTAAATCCAAGGAAGATGTACAATATAAGGGGTGAAGTATTGTGCACAAAAGAATAGTGGGACTTGGTGGAGATTGTATCTGATAATCTTAAGGTGGTCAAACAAAGAACAGTTGATGGCAGTTAGCTTATCGTGATTTAAAAAAGGTTTGGATAAATTCCTAAAAGGGAAGTCCATAGGCCATTATTGAGATGGCATGGGGAAATCCTAGGAATAATTTGTTTCTATGTTTCTAAATTATTCCTAGGATAAGCAGCATAGAATCTGTTTTGCTACTTGGGATCTAGCTAAGTACTTGGTACCTGGGTTGGCCACTGTTGGAAACACGATGTTGGGCTTGTACCAGTATTGCAATTCTTATGTTCTTAATAGCCAACAGGATGCTTGGGTGAATGGGAAGAAGAATGGTCAGCAGGAGAAAGGAGGTGATAATGTTCATGTACAAATCTCTGGTGAGACCTCACTTAGAATATTGTATACAATTTTGGAGACCACACCTTCAGAAAGATATAAACAGGATGGTGTCAGTCCAGAGGGCAGTTGCTAAAGAATATAAGAATTGCCATACTGGTACAAACTGAAGGTCCATCAAGCCCAGTATTCTGTTTCCAACAGTGACCAGTCCAGGTCACAAGTACCCAGTAAGATCCCAAGAAGTAAAAAATATTTTATGCTGCTTATTCTAGGAATAAGTAGAAGATTTCCCTCAAGCCATTTCAATAATGGCTTATGGATTATTTTTTTTAAAAAGGAATTTATCCAAACCTTTTTTAAACCCTGCTAAGCTAACTGATTTCACCATATTCTCCAGCAATGCATTCCAGAGTTTAATTACACATTGAGTGAAGAAATATTTTCTCCGGTTTGTTTTAAATCTACTACTTAGTAGTTTCAATACATGCCCCTTAGTCCTAGTATTTTTGAAAAGAGCAAACAAACGGCTCACATCAACCTTCTCCACTATACTCAATATTTTAAAGATCTCTATCATATCTCCCCTGAGCCTTATCTTTTCCAAACTGAAGGACCCTAGCCACTTTAGCCATTCCTCATAGGTAAGTCATCCCATTCCTTTTATCATTTTTGTCGCCTTTCTCTGTACATTTTCTAATTCTGCTATTTTTTTTTTTTGAGATATAGCAACCAGAATTGCACACAGTATTTGAGGTGCAGCCATACCATAGAGCTATACAAGGGTATTATAACATTTTCATCTTTGAATTCATTTTCTGATCATTCCTAACATTCTATTTGCTTGCTTAGCTGCTGCTGTACATTGGGCTAAGGGTTTTAATGTATCCTTATCCTCAATGATGATACCTAGACCCTTTTACTGGGCAGTGACTCCTAATGTGAAACTGCATCATGCAGCTATAGTTCAGGTTCCTCTTTCTCATATGCATCACTTTGCACTTGCTCATATCAAACATCATCTGCTATAACAAGAAAATATATAATATAAATAGGTGTTAATTTGGAGAAGGCACTGCCTACTTAGCTCTGTGTAATATTTCAGGGCAATATATTTAGAACATTAAGATTTAATATTAATATTTAGATTCTTATTGTGGTAGTACAAGTTTATTTACGAGATTATGCAAGGAGGGCAGTAATTTTAGTTACAATTTAGGGATCTATAAACAAGGGAAATGTGTCGCAAGATAAAATATTGTTATGACTTATTAATAATGCTTGGAGGAAGTAACTTACTCTGGTAAAGGCCCAAGCGGTATTGTTTCTTCTTATTGTTGCTTCTGGTTAGAAGGATGAAGGATGTCTGTTGTTTGCAGAGGAGATGATGTCCTTTGTGGAAGAAAAGTTTATTTGCAGAATGGTTGGAAGTGGAACATGGAGTCTTGGGTGCAGATGAGAAGTCCAGCAAGGTGGGCAGGTGTGCACCAGTGATCCAAAGAGGAGGAGCTTAGGTAAATCTCCCCATTTTATGGACCACAGGAGCTGAAAGTCAGGTTCAATTGCAAGTCAGGAATTATATTCAAACTGGTTCTTTGTTTCCTGCTGACCAGATACTGACAAGATTAAGAGAGTCATTGTCTGGGAGTTTCATGCAGTTTGTCATCTCTTTTGTTAAATCCCAGCTTCTGATTTCTGTTAATAGTTTGGAGAATAGAGTTCGGTTTCACACTACTGCACCTTCTATTATTGTTAATATCTTGCAGAGTAAAGTTCTGTCTGGCTTTTGTATTCACTGAAAATGGGTACTTAACTTCTTTGTTTCACGCTTGCAATTATATGAAGATAGATGGCTAGAGCCTTTCAGAGGTCAGCTTGAGAAATAATTTGTACAATATTAAGCTATAATTCTTAGATTCAGATGCCCTATAAAATTAATCATATCATGCTATACTGCCATTTTGATGCCCAGTCTCCCAGTCTCAAAAGGTTCTCTTGCAATTTTTCACAATCCTTTCATGTCTTAACATCTTTGAACAACTTCGTGTCATCAGCAAATTTAATTATCAGTAGTTATTCTCATGTCTAGATCTTTGATAAATATGATAAAAAGCAGTGGTCCCAGCACAGACCACTGGGGAACCCCACTATTTACCCTGCTCCATTGAGAATATTAACCAATTAAACCTATTCTCTGTTTTCTATCTTTCAACCACTTCTTAATCCATAATAGGACATTACCTCCTATCCAATGACTTTCTAATTTCCTCAGAAGTCTTTCATGAGGTACTTTGTCAATGCCTTTTTGAAAATCCAAGATGTAAATAACCATATTGTATGCTAAACTTAACTCTGTATATCTAACATTATTGTAAAAATGTAAATTCATAATTTGTTTGTCTATTCTTTATGAATGTCAACCTTGCTACCCTTTCTGAGCTTGTTGGGGAGGATGGGCTATAAAATATGCAATATTGACTGGATCACTTTTATCCACATGTTTATTCACCCCTACAAAGAAATGTAGTAGATTGTGAAGCAAGATTTACCTTGACTAAATCCACGTCGGCTTTCTCTCATTAATCCATGCTCATGTATATATTCTCAATGCCTCTCTCACTTCTTAATTACTTTAATCAAACTATCAGGGCTTCAGACATGCCATTTGGTCACCACACAGTTTTTGTGTTTACTTGGTTGCCAAATTCTTCTCACTGACTATGGCTTCTTCATTAGCCCATGTTTCCAAGTTTTTTAAGTTTTTTTTATATATATTTTAAAGTGCTTTATTTTATCTTTTTAAAGTGCTTAATGTCAATAACTTATTCATTTTTAAAAAACTGATTAAAACTTATCTTAATATATTCTTTTCTTGTCTTGTTTATCTTATCACATCGGGCAAGGGACCTGTCATATCGACATGTTTCGCCAACAGGCTGCTTCAAGAAAAAGTCCCCCCTTCACAAATTTATCTGCACCATCCCGATCCACATAGCAGTTTTTAGGATAAAAACTGCTATGTGGATCAGGATGGTGCAGATAAATAGCATGTCTGAAGCCCTGATAGTTTGATTAAAGTAATTAAGAAGTGAGAGAGGCATTGAGAGATGTGTGTGGTATTATGAATGGTTTATCAATGCCATAGCACTGACTGAGATCGTCATATGTATATGTTCTGTCATTTTGTTCCTTATAATAGTCTCTACCATTGTGCCTAGCACTGATGTCAGACTCACCAGTCTATAATTTCCCATATCACCTCTGGAACTCTTTTTAACAATTGGCGTTATATTGGCCACCTTCCAGTCTTTTAATACCATGATGGATTTTAAAGATAAACTAAAAATTACTAACAATAGCTCTGCAAGTTCATTTTCACTTCTATCAGCACTCATGGATTTATACCATCCAGTCCAGGTGATTTGCTACTGTTCAGTTTGTCAAATTGACCCATTACATCTTCCACTGTTACAGAGATTTGTTTCAGTTCCTCTGGCTCATCATTAGTGAATACCATTTCTGGCACTAGTATCTCCCCCATATCATCTACATCTGTATAAAGCATTTGGGGACAAACTTAAAGACTTTGGAAGAAAGGCAAGAGAGGGGAGACATTATAGAGATGTTTAACTACCTCCATGTCATAAATGTATAGGAGCTGAGTCTCTTTCAATTGAAAAGAAGCTTTAGTATGAGGAGGCACCAGCTGAAGGTAAAAGGGAACAGATTTAAGAGTAATCTAAGGAAATACCTCTTTACAGGAAGGGTGGTAAATTCATGAAATGGTCTCCTGGTGGAGGTAATGGAGATGAAGACTGTATTTGGATTCAGGAAAACTTAGGAGAAGCACATGGGAGCACTAAGGGAAAAGAAGTGATAGTAGGTGGTATGGATGGGCAAACTGGCTAGGGCATATTCCGCTCAATATTCAAAGTAATTGATATGGCCCAGAGAGACTCTTGGCTGTTACAACACTTGTCCAGGGCCAACCATGAATGGCACTTAACCTGTTATTGCCACTGAATATCTGCAGTTAGCGCCTAAGCCAAAACTGGCTAACTTGTGGGCATTCCAAGGGCAGAGTTGGCATTTATGTAGTTAAGTGCCGATATTCAGCCCATAATTGCAGAAGATAACTACATAACCTGGACCACATAAAAAGCAGTCCTATCTTTATACAGTTCATCTTATGCAGTTAATGGCTGAATATTGCATGTAACTGCTTTAAGCGTTTTCAGGATATTCAATGCTAGTGCCCAAACATGGGCATTGAATATTTGGGAATACAGCTGACTTCAGACATAATGCTGACTTCTGCTGGCTGAATATCAACCAGTCTGGTTTTACCTGAGCCATTTTTTTCTTGTTTTTCTGTTACATCTTCACAATCAAGGATCCTGTGTGCTCATCTTTGTACTTTCTAGTGGTATGTCCAGAAACATTTTTTCATTTGGTTTGGTTTGGTTTCTTTGCTCATAGTTGTTAAATCACAAGAGAATTGCGGTGAGAGGCATGTCCTGAAGGCAATCAGTCTGCGCCAGCACCTCTCCTTCTCTCTGGCCCTCTTCCCTGCTGGCACCCTCTCCCCCCCCCCCCCCCCCACTGGCAGCTCAGGGCCCGTCTGGAGGGCCTTCGCGCATGCGTGGACATTAGCGTGATGATGTCACACATGTGCATGATGTCATCATAGCGACGTCCACGCACTTCCGGATGCCTCAAATCACAGCCGCTACGTTTAGTGTGCCACAGCTCAACAAAGTTTGTGGGACACGGCTTTAGAGGCAGAACTCCTCCAATTAACCATTGTCTTCCCATTGTATCAATGAAAAATTATGTAATTCACCTTAAGCAACATAGAAAGCTATAAAGAGAATGAAAGGAAAGTGGTGTTAGGCAACCAACGTTGTAAATGTAATCCAACAGTTAATAGTTGAAGTTCTAATACGTATTTGTTCTTTTTTAATCCTCTGAAGCTTCTAGAGATCACGAAAAGTCAGTATGGTTTATTTTATTCAATATAGTGTCCTTCCTTGAAGAAGACTTTTTGTCGAAATGCGGGCCGTGTTGGGTCCTGTATCCCTAGCGGACTAGGTCCTTATAAGGCTTTTATGTGGATGATTTCAGTGTACCTTTGGAACTTTGACTCTTTCAAATAAAGTCCATTTAGGAACATCGTCATTCCACAGAGTTTTTTTGGTTTTCTCTGGATTTTCTTCTTTGTGGATATTTTGGGGTCAATTCCTTTTGGTTTTTTTCTTCCTTGAACAGTATCAGGGCAGTTCACAGATATACAAGATTTTGTTAAGATCTGAAAAGATGCATTCCTGTCATTTGTCTCTTTGGAAACAGTGACATTGTTTTTGTGTTTGCTTTTAAATAGGGCACTGTAGAAAACATGCCACATTTTGTAAAGACGGAAAAAATAGCCTGGGCTGCTTTGTGTGCAGGAGAAATACTTCAAGCCACATCTGGAAATCTATACAGAACTTCTGCCTACACTTCTCCCACAGCACAGACAAGAGGATTACAAGTATGTACCGTCATACACTGGTAACAGAGTCAGAAAGAGAATGCAGAGTTGAGTGGGGTGCATGTGCTCTTATTTGTGGAAACATTTTGAAGAAGACACTACTCACAACCTTTATATTCCCTTTTGCAGGTGAATATCGCATTAAGATACCTTTAAAGAGAGAACTGAAAATGCCATGTAAGTACTGCACATGCTGAGCTGTGTATGCTTTTGGGGAAACGGCTTCAGATGACTGGGCTTTAAACCTGCCATGGGATTACTTCTGCTAGGCTGACATTGAAGAGTCGTTCTGAAGAAGGGTCCTGTGGTCATGTGCATTATTTCCTATGGATGGCTTATATGTTAGTTCAATAAAAGGCCTAGATGCACTATAGATACCGACTAGATTGCTGTTGGCCAATTCTGGACGAGCGAGCGATGCACTACCAAGTCTGCATGCAAATGATTTCCACGGAGGTGCAAATCTGACAGATCAATCGCTCAGTGTTAGGGCTTCTTTTTTTCTTAATAGCACAGATGTTGTGCTTGTGTTACACATGCACAATCTGCCCCATTAAAAAAAAAGAAAAAAGCCCCCCATGCTGATGGCCCTCCCTGACCTCCCACCAACTGCACCATGACGCCCCCTCTCCCCATGGCAGCGAAAATGGTAGGAGGGATGCCTACTCCCTCCTGCCTAGCTGAATACCCCGCACCATGCCCCCACCTGGTCCTGGACCCCCCATGCCACTGACCCTCTCCAACCATCCCTTACCCTCCCCCCTTCCTCGCCCCAAAAAAGGCAGGAGGGATGCCCATTCTCTCCTGCCACCTGCTGCTCCCTTAAACATTGGGAACTGGAGGGAAGCATGGTTCCTTCCGCTCTGAGTCATGCCCATCAAAAATGACATGCCTTCCCCTCTCCATTGTACCATGTGATGCATGGGAAGGAGCCTAAGGCCCTGATTGGCCTAAGGTCTGCCATTTGAGCAAATCAGATTTCTGCCCTATGCATCATATGGGATACAGAAGGAGGAGCCTAAGGCCCTAATTGGCTCAGATGCCTATGGCCCTTGGGAGGGGCCTTAGATATCTGAGCCATTCAGGGCCTTAGACTCCTCCCGGTGCATCTCACAGTGCACCGGAGAGGGATAGGTCTCTCATTTTCGATGGGCAGGACTAGGAACCGCAAAAGTATGGGGGGGTTCAGGTAGTAGGGGTGGGGGTTTGGGGAATATCTGGGTGGCAGGAGAGAGTTGGCATCCATTTTGCATATATAACATGCAAAATATCTGTGCCATTGGAAAAAATGAGAAAAATAAAACAGGCAGACCAGTCGGTTTTTCTGATTGCTATAACCCTTTTTTTGGGAATAGCCAAACGATGTTAGAGCATCAATCGCTTATCTACTTTGCATGGGGTTTTAGTTAATTTGCATGGCTGGATCAGAAAATGGGCTCTCGAGAGGAAAAACACATGGTGGGCCGTTTTGTGTATCAGGTCAGTAAAAGCAAATGTTGTTAAAGCTGTGAAAACAGGTTTAGTGACAATCGCTGACTTTAGTGCATCTAGCCCAAAGTTACCACAGCATACAAAGGATTCAATCTGCCCTGATAAATTACTGTGTACAAATGAGACCATACGTCTGCTCCGCGACTGCTACCTTGTACCCTTTCAAAGGGTAATTCTACAACTAGGAGCCCATGGTTTTGTGTCCCTTGTGCATGCAAATGTAGAGAAAATTAGCACTTATGTGCAGTGGCGTAGCAAGGGTAGGAAGCTCCCAGGGAGGTGGCATTCTGCCCCCCCACCCCCTCCTCTCTACCTTCCCGCATGTCTTAATTTTTATTTTTGTGATGTGTTGACAACACCCCTCACTGTGCCGACATTAAACAATCAATACGTTTTCTGACTACCTGGTGTAGATGTGAAAAGACTGGAGAGAAAAGCCAGAGAGGCCTCTACGACAGAGAGAACAATCCAGACGCTAGAGGAAAAGATATCGGCCGTACAGTAGTGGGAAATCCAAAGCAAATTAAATTTTGTCAGCAGCATAGACTCGACACTGACAGTGTTTCGGCAATTTGTCAAGAGTCTCTCGCCAAAATAAATATGTGTCGTTCCTTAGTTTGCAATTCACATTCGGCGGTTTTGAAGGAAGAAAATCCCCTAGCAGCAGTGCACACGATAATGTTGAATGCACTGCTGCCAGGGGATTTGACAAAGGCAGAATTGCCAAAACACTGTCAGTGTCGAGTCTATGCTGCTGACAAAATAGTTTGCTTTTGATTTGCCACTGCTATATGGTTGACATCTTTTCCTCACAACTCTTGTGTCTGGCATAGATGTGAAAAGAGCAGGATTTTTATAGCAATTTCAAAGAAAAGTTGGGGTGGGAGGGAGGAAGAAGGTTTTTCTTTTAGTCTAAGAGTAAAAACACCACTTTTATTCTTTCAGTATCAATGGATGTTACAGAAACCACTGAGATAATACACATTCCTTCTGAAGAAAACAGAGCATGTGAGTACACAGTGTGACAAGCAAATATCATTTTTCCAAGTGTGAGAGAGCCTGAGACAATCAGGGACTTCCTTAGGCAGGAGCCTATGGAAGTCCCTGATTGGCCATTGTTTTGGACAATCAGGGACTTCCTTAGGCTCCTTCCTAAGGGAGGAGCCCGAGGTGCCTCAGGGAGGAGCCCGAGGTGCCTGAGCCAATCAGGGCCTTAGGCCCTTCCCCGTGCATCACATGATGCACTGGGGTGCGGCCTAAGGCCCAGTGTCACCGGTGAGGAGCCGGAGTAGGAGGTGTTTTCAGTACCTCCTGCTCCCAACTTCAGCAATGCGGGGTCGGGTCAGGGCGAGTGGGTGGGGGCCTCCAGTGCCTTTTTCTTTGGGGGGAGGGAGAGAGGTATTTGCGGGCAGGAGTGAGTAGGCATCCCTCCTGCTGGTTTTTTTTTTTGGGGGAAGGGAGGGTATTTGCAGGCACGAGGGAGTGAGCATCCCTCCTGCCTTTTTCTTTGGGGTGGAGGGGAGAGGGCCTTCGTGGCCATCTTTTTTGAGGTTTGAGTGGGTTGCCATAATTGTCGGGGGAGGGGGCACATGAGTGTCATTGGGGAGGGCCGTCAGTGGTAGTGGGGGATTTTTTTTCTTTTTTTTTATGGGACAGATATTTTGCATAATATTTTGCGATAGTAAACTCACTAGCAGTCTACACAGCATAGTTCTGGGAAAGAGGTGTATGGCTCCACATTAAATTTCTGAAATACAGGAGCAAGTGAAAACAGATGCAAAGGGTATGTCATGTAAATCCTCTTCTGCCTCCTCTCCAACGCAGAAACAAAAAACAATATAGATACAAAAACATTAGGAGCTATCATACAGCATGAGTGGATTCAGTCAATAGTTATGAAAGTCAGGAGTCTAGTTCCAAAGCATCCAACTGCCCTCGTTAAATTCAACCAGGATCCCCTGAACCAAAAAATTACACTAGGACATAAGAATAGCCATACTGGGTCAGACCAATGGTCCATCTAGCCCAGTATCCTGTTTCCACAGTGGCCAATCCAGGTCACAAGTACCTAGTAGAAACCCAAATAGAAAAATGAAGGCAGATAAAGACCATGTGGCTGATGCAGTCTGCCCATCCTTGCCATCTACTATCCCCTCCTCTCCCTTAGAGATCCAACATACTTGTCCCAAGCTTTCTTGAATTCAGATACACTTTTTATCTCCTCCACCAGGAGGCTGTTCGAAGCATTCACCATCCTTTCTATGAAAAAGTATTTTCTGAGGTTACTTCTGAATCACCTTCATCCTATGTCCCCTCGTTCCAGAGTCTCCTTTCAATTGTAGAGACTTCCTATGCTCAAAAGAGTTCTATGGAGCTTCTTTTGATTGTGGTAGCATTACAAGGAGCTCATTATTAATAGACTGGTAGCTATTGTGCATGTGTTATATGAGTGTATGTCCTGTGCCTAACATAGACGCAGGACACATACTCACACAATATATGCATAACAGCAGCTTTAAAAAAAGTCTTAAACAGAGCCAGCAGCCCTGCTCAGTACAGCCTAGGGTTTGTTTTATTTCAAGCTGAGATTTAAACAAAGAAGAAGCTTTCTGAGGCTTTGAGCAGCAAGCTCCCTGCTCTCCCCTGCCTGCTCATCTGATCAAGGTACTGGAGTCTCGATCAAACGAGCAGGCAGGGAAAAGCAGCTGCGGCAGGAGCAGTTGTGACAGGAGGGATGGGGAGGGGTTAGATCTGTGCCTAATGCTTTGCTCGTCTGAGCAGGCACCAGGCACAGTTCCTCCACTCTTTTACCAGGCTACTCTGCACAATTAACATACTATTGTGCTGAGCATAGCACAGCAAAAGGAAATCGCTGCCAACCTAGCTTTTGTTGCCGGATTGCCAAGAGCTTTGCGCATCCAGCTTTGAGTGGTTTGATTTCCTGTTGGTTACCTCGTTTTGAAGTGTGCTAGTCATAATCTCAGGTGCATGAAGGTTTCTTTGTTTTGTACTCTGTTGGTCAGAGTCATTTCTCTTTTTTTGTCTCATATTGCAGACCTTCCAATAACAACTATGAATGATGTTGAGGCTGATGTGCACTGTGAACAGGGTGAGTAAAAGACAAGTAAATTATGTGAGTACTGAAGCCATAGTAAAACCTTGGTAGGAGAGTTATTCTCACCTGATTGTCTGTGGTCCACAATGGGTTTGAAAATCATCCACCAGCACATGGAAATTATGCATATCAGAAGCAAAGATATTTCAGGGTGACAATGAATTTAAAAAAATGCCCTACCAGCTGAAGAAACCATTGAATTTCTGAGCAGGCAGAATACTGCAGCAGTCAGTGGCAGCGCTCTCAGCCACTGACGTCAGCACCCCATGCATGCTCAGTTCTCACACAGACTGTTTATGCATATGAACTGAGCATGTGCAGGATGCTACCATCAGCGGCTGTGAGAGCTCCCACTGATTGCTGTAGTTTTCTGACAGTCCAGAGGTTAACTGGCCTGAGGATATCTTCAGCTGACAGGCTAACAGCTAGGTACTCAATTTTTAATTTTGATAGGGGGGGGAGGGAGAGCAGGAGAGGAAAGGAAATTCTTCATGCCCACTAAGTTGCCTTCTGGAGGGGCATAATCAAAAACAATGTCTAAATCCCCTTTTGGCTTAAGGCCCTAAGCGCACAAAGTAGGCAGCAGGGAAATGTCCATTCTCGAAAAAACATCCAAAATGTGGTTTTTGTCGAGAATGGCCCACCTGTATATTCAGGAGTTTAATCGCCCAGACTGCCACTACGTCTACCTTTAAGCCCTATTCTCAAAAAAAAAAAAAATCCCTCAAGTCCCAAACGCCCAAAACAAGACCTTATAGGCGTAAGAGGGACCAGTCCCTCGCCTAAAACACTATTCTCTAACCGACGTCTGTCATAAGCGCTGGTTAAAGAATCGTGGAACCGTCCTCCCCCCCCCCCCCCAGCAACGATCGTGGCAGGATGGATGCTCAGTCCTTCCTGCCTGAAGCCACCACGATCCCCCCAAATATTCCCCGGCAAGACAGATGCCCAATCTCTCCTGCCGCAATCCTCCGAACCCTCCCCAATGTTTCCCAGCAGGAGAGATGCCCAATCTCTCTTGCTGCAATTCCCCGAACCCTCCCGCAATGATCACCTGCAAGAGAGATGCCCAAGCTCTCCTGCCGCGATCCCCTGCACCCTCCCCCAATGTTCACCTGCAGGAAAGATGCCCAATTTCTCTTGCTGCAACAATATACAAAGACTTGAAAAAAACTATAAAAAAAGTTTAAAAGAGTAAAAGAAAAAAAAAAATCAATATGAGAGGGTTTTTGCCGATGACTGTATTAAGGAGCGAAAAAGTGATTGAAATACGCTAAAGTGATACACTGTGCATATTGCTTCTAGCTCTGAGGCTTTTTTCCCTATGAACAAGAGTGGCTTATGTGATATGATAAGTACTGAATGACCCTTCAACTGTTAAGTGGGATTGACCGTTCTTTAGTGCTGTAATTTTGGACCACTGGGTCAGACATTTTTTGTTTATTGCTTTTGGTCCAATGGTAGGCCAGGGCAGGCAACAGCCATTCAGGGAGCGGCTCAGGGCCAGGCAGGAGCGCAAAAAGCTAATTTCTGCCCAGTACACTGCTGGGCCGCAAGAACTCAGGCAGCCATTCAAGGAGGAAGGGGCTCAGCGCAGGTTAGGAGCGTGGAAAACTCGCTCCTGCCCAATACACCACTGAACCACTAGGGATTTAAAAATCTGACAAAGATTTGCAGGGGGTGGCAGGAGGGAGGTACAAAAAAGAATTGTTAAAGTCAGTTGGGACAGGAGAAGGGAGGGATTCCTCTTGTCTGGGCCTACCAGGTTATACAGCAGGTCAGCAGAGGCATGCAACAAGTCCGGGAGGGGGTGGGTGGGCGATGACCCAAGTATAAGACGAGACCTCCATTTTGGGGCCATTTTTTGGCATAGCAAATCATAGTCAACATAAAAGTTTTAATAAAATAAAACAAATTGCCTGAAAGTCATATCAATGAGATAGAACTGATACCATGATTTAGGGCTCCTTTTACAAAGGTGCCTTAACTCACAGAATAGCACGTGCTAAAATGCCACGCACGCTAGCCGCTACCACCTCCTTTTAAGCATTTAAGTAATTTTTCGGCTAGCACACGCTATAGCGTGCGCTAATCTTGTGCGTGCGCTAAAAACGCTAGTGAATCTAAATAAAAGGAGCCCTTAATAACAGTTCTTCTCCCCAGATCAGGTAAGTTATCTGATCTCTGTTTTCTGACAATGTATAATACCAAATCTATTGGTCAGTCATACATTTGTTCAAAAGACCTTGGTCTTTTCTCTAAAGGTTGGGTAACTATTTTCACTCCTAATTTCTAATAGGAAGGAATTCCAAATTTTAGGAGCAAAGCAAGATGAGTAAAGTAATGCTGATAACATTTGCTTGTTTGCCTTCAGAAAGTAGACCAAAAATGGTAAAAGAAATAGTAAATATACAGGAATGGTGGAACATGTTAAAACAACATATTGATCTTCATGTTTTCTGTATGTTTCATTTTTGCTCGTGTTTGACATTTTTTGTCATCTTTCCAGAAATGGCTGTAAAGGAGATGTAAGAGAGGTGGTGTAAGAATGCACTATATGACCCCTGAAGAGCTAAGGATTGTAGATTAACAGCTGTACTGCAGTCCCACTTACAAGTTGAAGAAATGGCTCGATGCATCTGTACGTCCACTGATCGCAGCAAGGCACATTGCACAGATTCTTGTCACTGCTGGAAAGCAGGTGTAAAAATGTATCTGCATCAGCCGTCATCCATCACACCTCCTGGACTCAATTCACCAGAGAGAAACCATTTGTTGTCTGTTACAGAGACTAATCTTTAAACATGCTCATTATGGAGACACCGGCACACACACATGAGCCGGCTTATCCAGTGGAGAATTCTATAAAAATGGAAAAGAAGTCACGAAAAAAAAAAGAAAAAGCTGCCTTGATATTTTTATGCACCCGCCTTTTGACGTCTGCTATTCTGATCTGTAATTAAATAAGAAATCTTGCTCTATGCACCAAAATACTCCAATAGGCAAGTTAAGTGGCCTGCTGGCAAGCCACTGTTGAAAATGTATCCTGAAGATCAAAATGAAAATGAAATATATGAAAGTGGATATTTAATTAAATTAAAAAGATACATTATTTTTCTATTAAAGAGTTGTGTGATAAGTATTCTTATTTATTTATTTTTATAATAATTTGTTTGTTCCTAAATAAAAATGGTGGCATTGGGTAAGTCAATGCCCAGCTTAGGTCTTTCTGTGTCTAGGAGGCCTGGACTGGGGATGCGGGACAGGCAGAATTCACAGTGCCTGAAGAGATGCAGTCAGTCGTCATAGGATGGTGACGCCTAATGGCCATATTACAGACCCATAATTGCAGAAGAAGCCTTGATGCCTGGTTCCCATTCAAGGACTATTGTTGCAATGACTGAACAAAAGAAGTTTGAGGCAGGATATAATATAGAGGAAAAAATCCCTAGGAAAGTTTGAGCGAATGCTACATCCCTAGTTCCGATTGAGCTGGTAGCCTGAAAGAGCAGGAGGAAACTGGTTGTAAGGAGCTGTAGCACTGCAGTTATTCATCATAATACCAGTAGGCCCAACCAGTTCATCTGGTTGCTTCTGTCTATGGTGCTCTAGCTATGCCTATATCTTAGTTGTCAGCCATACAAGCTTCAATACTTGTAGTAGATCAGCCACTCTTCAAGTCAATTCTGTCATCCATTCTTGATATGCGAGCACAGGGGTTCCCTACCTGTGAACCTCTGGTAGTCTGTGAGATCATTACAAGCGGTCCATGGGATATACATAGAAAAGGTCATGCTACTACAGTTTAATCCATGTGAGCAGAATACAATAGCTATGTAGAACAAGGATCAGCATTGGATGTGGGGATGGCAGTTACCATGGGTGACAGAAGCAGCAGCAGGTGTGGATGTGGGCTTCTTCACAGACTGGAAGCAGAAGCAATCATTATAGTGCAGTGGTCTCAAACTCAAACCCTTTGCAGGGCCACATTTTGGATTTGTTGGTACTTGGAGGGCCTCAGAAAAAATAGTTAATGTCTTATTAAAGAAATGACAGTTTTGCATGAGGTAAAACTCATTATAGTTTATAAATCTTTCCTTTTGGCTAAGTCTTAAACTAAACTAAAACATAACCTTATATACCAGGTCTTCAACCAAAGGAAGCTTGACGCAGTTAACAATAAAGTAAAAAAAATAAAGTAAACTGAAATACAAGAGAGTTAGTTTTCAAAATGTTTAGCGAATAAAAAAGTTTTTAGAAGTTTACGGAAGAGTTGGAAGGAACTGGGACACCTCAAAATTAGGGGAAGTTCATTCCATAATTGGGGAAATTTAAACGCCAGAGAGCTGCTAAAATTCTTAACTCCTTGAATTCCTTTCCTAGAAGGAAGAGAAAGTTTAAATTGATGAATGCCTCTCGCATATGAAAATCTATAAACATTCCATAGTAGAGGAACAAGAGGAGCAAAGATACCATGTAAAGTCTTAAAAACAATACATAAACACTTAAACTGAATTCTAAAATAATAATATTGTCTAAAACAGGGGTGCCCAATAGGTTGATCGCGATCGACCGGTAGATCGCCAAGGCAAAGTGAGTCGATCGCGGAGCCCATCCCGGGCTCTGTAATAGACTCACTTTGCCTTGGCAATCTACCGGGCCGATCAGCCTTCCTCTCCCCAACGTCAATTCTGCCGTCGGAGAGGAAGTTAGGGCCAGCTGTTTTGGAGGAGAGGGGGCTGAAAGTGCTGAGGCCTGTTTTGAGGGGAGAATAGTGAGGTTTGTCCTTTAGGATGGCGAGAAAGTGGAGAGTGTTCTGGATCTGCCTGAAAGATAGATAAGAGTCTGTACGGATGAGGGAGCTGAATTTAACCTCTCTGCTTTTCAAACCTCGAGGCATGTCCCCTCCCTCTAGCTCCTTAGATCTCTGCCAGGAGTCCTTGGCCTCCCTTTACAGTCACAGCCCCCAAATGTGGTCCTCATATCAAAACATATACTCATTGCTGACCTAAAAGCAAAAACACTTGTTCACAATGACCAAAGCTGCTTTTGCCCCCAAATTGTCAACTGGGATAAATTTGTCTCTTCGGGTAGATCAAAATATGGCTATTATGATGTAACTGGGCCAATAAATGCTCAGAACCAATAAGGTAGAGAATTCACAACCAAGGACTAGCCCCTAAATGTGCCTCTCTTGGTCAATTACATCATTTAAAAGTTACGGTGTCTTTTGTGCTACTGATATGCTCAACTCTGTGCAGTACAACTCATAACTGACTTATAACCATTTATACACTTAACTGAAGGAGTCTTGAAGGCTTGTGGGTCCTGACACATTTCGCCAGACCAGCTTCCTCAGAGATCCCACTTCTGCATGACTGGAATGACCAAAACGGTCCACTGGTTTATCTACAAAGCGAAACATGCAATGTCTCCTTAAATAATGCTTTCCCCAACTGTATCCCTCACAACTCACAGCACACTTGGAGAGTACCTCACGTTCTTCATACTACTTCCTATTTCCACACCCCTATTCTTATTCACCCAGCGGGACATGATGTCACAAAACTCAACGAAGAAATGCCCACCACTCCACCTCTCGATCAGGGCCATGCGGGGATGTCGTCTGCCAATGATAAATCCAGGATTTAAGGAGACTTATTGCGCGTTTCATTTTGTAGATAAACCAGTGGACCGTTTTAGTCATTCCAGTCACACAGAAGTGGGTTCTCTGAGGAAGCTGGTCTGGCGAAACGAGTCAGGACCCACAAACCTTCAAGACTCCTTCAGTTAAGTGTATAAATGGCCATAAGCCAGTTATGAGTTGTACAGCACAAAATAAACCGTAACTTTTAAACGCTGTGATTGGCCAAGAGAATGTTGTGAATTCTCTATCTTATTGGTTCTGAAAGAGAGGAACATAGGTGATGATTACACACATGCTCATGCAGAAAGGAGCTCCTATATATTTAAGAGTCACTGCTGGAGTTTCTTCCTACTGTAACGTGTTGAGAGCAGAATCCATGTGCTGTTCTGGACCTGAGCTTCAGGAAGTGGTGACTTTTTTTCTGTGGCATCAGGTCTGAAGGCATGCTGTTTGGGAAACATTGCTCTTTGGTTATTTCCTCCCTGGGCATTCCCCTGTGCTGGTACCTGATTTGAGTTTCAAACTCATGCTCCAAGAGCAGACCACGCGTTCTTCTGTTTAGAAAATCATCCTGAAATCTTCTTCTGACTCGTGGCTCAAAATTCAGACTTTACAGACATGATCAACTTCATTACATTTTATTGTTATGCAAATCAACTCATGTAGCTTGTGTTGAACTTGAGTTAGCATTATATTTCCTCCCCAGAGCAGTGGGCCCTAACACATAGCCAGTTGCTCCTGAAAGCCTTCTTAAGTGTACTGGTGTGCAGCTACCCCTAGTCAAGCCTCCATTCCCCAAAGGCATCTCTCCTACCACCCTCGAAGCCCCGGGACCTAGCAGGGCGGTTTCCATAGTGTCTAGGAACTCCAAGCAGGAACAATCTCCTTTCACTCCTGTCCTGTCTGGCACTTGGGTCAAAATTTATTTATTTATTCATTTCTCTATACCAGGGGTCTCAAAGTCCCTCCTTGAGGGCCACAATCCAGTCGGGTTTTCAGGATTTCCCCAATGAATATGCATGAGATCTATGTGCATGGACTGTTTTCAATGCATATTCATTGGGGTAATCCTGAAAACCCGACTGGATTGTGGCCCTCGAGGAGGGACTTTGAGATCCCTGCTCTATACCGTTCTCTCAGGAGAGCTCAGAACGTTTACATGAATTTATTCAGGTGCTCAAGCACTGTTGGCCCCCTAGGGATAGTCTCACAGTACTACTGCTAGGTGGGTCAAATAAAGAGCACAAGCAGGAAATGGCACTGGGATCAAACCTATAATAACCTTGGGGTGCTGAGGAAGCTCTAACCACTAGGCTACTCCTCTATTCCATGTAGGTCCCTAAAATATTTTACAAAGGTAACTCCTGAAGATAGTACTGTATTTTAAAATATAGGGAGAATCAGAAGGTAGGTATAGAGAATGACACGGGGACAAATTTGTCCCTGTCCCTGCAAGAACTCGAATTCCCCGTCCCGTACTCGTGAGTTTTGTCCCTGTCTCTGTCCCTGTCCCATTTCCATATGCTCTGCATTAACCGCTCAAGCCTCGAACACTTATGATTTTAAAGTGTTTGAGGCGTGTGCAGATGAGGATGGAGCTTGAAGGACAGGAAAAAAACTCATGGGGGTGGCACAGGAAAACGAGTTCCCGCTGGGACGGAGAAAAATTTGTCCCCCGTGTCATTCTCTAGGTAGCACATCATGCAGCTACTTCAATTAGAAAATGTTTTGAGGGATCATAAAATGTTTGCGGCATCTGTCAGAGCACTGAACACCTGATGTTGACGAGCATGTCCAGATTACAGGATCTTCCATACAATCACACACCTCATTATACAACTTTCCTGTGAGCGATACCTTAAAGTGAAACTGCAAAAATCTTTCTGCATTGCATCCCCTCGTGTGGCAGTTAAATATTTTCATCTCTTCCATCAACACCAAGCTGTTAACAATTTTGAAATATGAAGAACAGTTGTGACCTGCTTACCGACAAGGTATCAAAAGTGGGGTTACAAATAACAGAGATAAAGGTTATAAAAGTTTGGAGGTGTAACTTTCATTTTCAAAAGTTTTTCTGTATTATAGAGTCAGAAGAATGGAACTATGCAATTTTTTTCACAACTTTGATGTTTTTCATGTTCTACAGGTCCTTACAGAGGGGTTTGTGTTTTCTGGGGTTAATTACTTTTTTTTTTTATTTTTAATTCTTTATTCAATTTAATAACTTACATCAAGTGCATCAAAAAGTATCCACATTTTAACTTAATACATCACTTTTTTTATTGGTATGCGTGTCTCATTTTTGAAAGACAGAATTAATCCATACCTGAGGCTGAAATCTGGCAGGATTATGCAGTTGATAACCCTCTCTAGTTCAGTGTCCTGCTAACTTTTTTACTCAGCATCCTTATGCTCCTCCCCTCATGACATCATCACATGCGCATGCGCAAAGGCCCTCCAGACAGGGCTCTGAGCCGCAAGTGGGAGATGCTGGAGCAGGAGAGGTACGGAGAAGGAGAGAGACACTAGCAAAGAGAAAAGGGGCCGGCTGACTGCCTATAGGACATGCCTCTCGCCGTGAGACGCATGTCCTGACGGCAATCATCCGGCACTGGTGCCTCTCCTCCTCGCCGGCGTCTCATGGCACACCCGGAAACTCGCTATGACACATAGTTTGCGATACACTGCTCTAGCTTGGTAAAAATAATAATAATAATAATAAATTTATTCTTCTATATTGCCATTACCCATGAGTTCTAGGCGGTTTACATCACAAGAACTGAACAGTCAGCGAAGCATATACATATAATGAGGTAAAAACAGAGTAAAAGATTTAAAAAAATTACAATCTTAAAACAAAGCAGATTTTACTTGTTTACTTAAGGTTGCCAGATTTCCTCTTTAAAAAAAGAGGAGGCCTGGCCCAGCCCTGCCCTGTTCAACCCCCCCAGCCCCGCCCCCACATGAACCTCCCCGAGCTCATGGCTGCATCTGGAGGGCATCTGCGATTGCATCATGCACACATTCGCATGATAACATTGTGTCTAAGTCTGCGCATATGCAGAGGCCCTCCAGAAGTGGGCCTGAGCTCGGGACTTCCAAAACCCGGACAAACTGCCGGATTTTGGAAATCCCTCTGGGCTCCTAGACCGTCCTCTAAAAAGAGGACAAGTCCGGATTTTCCCGAACATCTGATAATGCTACTCATACTCCACTTCTGGTACCTTTTAACTCGTCAGCAGGTCACATTTGATAACAATTTAAGTCCAACCAAAGAGTTTTCAAAACAACACAGTGGTACCTTGGATTACGAGCATAATCTGTTCCAGGAGCATGCTCATAATCCAAAATGCTCGTTTATCAAAGCGAGTTTCCCCATAGGAAATAATGGAAACTCGCTTTGATACGTTCCCCAACCCCCCCAAAACGATCCGGCATTGCTCCCCCTGAAGGCCACTCCTGCGATCTGGCATCCAACCCCCACCCCCGTGATTCAGCACCCCCCCCCCGCCGCAATCGTGCACCCCCCACCCACCCCCGCCGCTATTGGGCACCCCCCGCCGCTTCTTACCGTTATCTGGGCCTGGGCACCAGCACCGGCATGTCCTGTGTGTTGGTGCCGGTGTCTGAAGATCTGCCTCCTCCTCTTCTTGCTGGGCCTTGAGCATCTGCACGTGCTCAAGGCCTGCGAGTTCATGTCAGAGAGAACGTGAACTCGCAGGCCTTGAGCATGCGCAGATGCTCAAGGCCCAGCAAGAAGAGGAGGCAGATCTTCAGGCACCGGCACCAAACCACAGGACATGCCGGTGCCGGTGCCCAGGCCCAGAAGACGGTAAGAAGCGGTGGGGGGGAGGGGGGTGCCCAATCGCGGCAGGGGAGTGCCCAATTGCAGTGGGGGGGGTCCCGGATCGCAGGGGTGGGTGCCGGATTGTGGGGGGGAAGGTGCCGGATCGTGGTGGGGCGCTCGTAAATCGAGCCACGCTCGGTTTCCGAGGTGCCGATTTTGCGAATGTTTTGCTCGTCTTGCAAAACACTCGCAAACTGGTGCACTCGTAAACCGAGGTACCACTGTACTTATTTTAAGTGAGCATGCTGAGTCTGAGAAAACTGATGCATACCATAGCGTCTAAATATTTCCTTTCCAACAGTCTGCAAAATAAACACGAACCGCTTTTAAGAAGCGATCCCCATTCCTGGTGTTTTATCCTCCCCCCCTCTTCCCTTTAATTAATTTGTTTATAATGATGTAATTATTAACTTCCCCTCCCCCTTTACCCTCAAGTTCATGTTCGTATCTGTAATTTGTCTATTTAATGTTCACATTTCCCCCCCCCCCTACAAAAATTTATTTTAACCTTTCATTTTTAGCATTGTAAACCGGCCAGGTGCACATCGATTGTCGGTATATTAAAACGAATTAAACTTGAAACTTGGAACTACAAAACTTACTCAGAGAATTTAACATTTCCTCAGAAGTGGGTGGTTCTAATTAATTACTAATTTTCCTATTAAAACACTCCTTATTGTGGACACTAAGTTTCCCCTCAGTACTTTCCTGTAATTCCATAGCAAATGCCCAGCAGGAAGTGGCTCACATTGACTCACTAGTCTGTTAGCAATACAAACAAAATGATAACCTTATTTAACACATAAACCGCAATAAAACACAGTTTTTCTTGCAGTTTAGATTTCGTTGCATGCTTTGAAAAGGGCAAGCTTGCAAAGCCATAAAACTGTATTAATCTAAAATTTCACCTCATTTTACAACCAGCGTCATTCTTTCCTCTATGTAAAACAGCAGTGTTGATCTTTACAATGGAACCCTCGGCTAGGGACAAGATTTTCTGTTCAAACATTTTCCCCCTCCTTTACTAATGCCTAGCCCAGGTTTCAGTGCCGGCTCTTCCTCAACCCTGTCCCTGGACTGCCTTTCTCCTGCTTGAATTTGACATGGCCAGTTACTGCTGATATTCAGCTGAACGGATCAATTAAGTGTCGCTGAATATCAGTGGCTGGCCCACCGAGCGTGATTTAAGAGGCTAGGAGAAAGCTATTGCCCACTTAAATTGCTTTGAATATTGACCTCATTATTTTTGGAACATACTGTGTTCTATTGTAGTTCTTCAGTGTTTATTTTCTATGAATATCATGAGATTTATCTAAATATGTGCTCTCTCTTTGCTGGGAATTTCTTCATAGAAGATCATCATTTGCTTTGCTTCTCCTGCTGCAGGCCGAGACATTAACGCAGAAAATGGCGGGGTTGTCTATGAACCATTAGAGATCGCGCCACATTGTGGGGGCGTTGGGGAGTTGTAACCCCCCACATTTTACTGAAAACTTCACTTTTTCCCTGTAAACTGGGGGGCTCCCCAACAAAACCCCCCGTCGGAGCCCCTAAAAACTGTAATTTTCTTCGGCGCGCGCCTTTGTCTTTCGCGGGGTTGTCTATGAACTTCTGTTTGGTCATGTCTGTACTCCCCATCCCCACCACCGGGGGGGTGGGGGTTACTATGGTGATGGGAGCTAGTAGAGTTGCCTAAGGTGGGAGCAGTTGTAATTGACTTCGGTAAATATTGTTGATGTTATGAGAATATGATTGACATTGTTTATACAAAGGGGTGGGATTTGGATTGTTGGAAAACCCATTTGCCTTTAAATCTATGTGCAACTGTTTTAAACAGATCTAGTTAAGAAACCTTTGAAATACAAATTTATATAGTCTACAGAAACAAAATGGAATTGTCCAGATCAGAATGATGTGCACTAAAGAAGTGTCGTCCAACTCATCTGGTAATGTGAAGATCTTTATTCCTCCAATGTCACGATAGTGCATTTAACGATTCAATGATTCAATGACTCGACATGTACATGTTTCGGCCAACAGGCCTGCCTCAGGAGTCTTAAGAATCACGAATGATGATGTTCAAAAAAAGCTGCCACTCAAATAGATTTTGCCAAACTCAAAAAAAGAATATCATATCTTGTATATTTCAGCTATTGCCAACTGGTGCCGAACATAATGACGCAACAGTGTCATTATGTTCGGCACCAGAACAAAGGCGATTTTGTCATTTGAGCTTTACATTTTTATGCCAGTGTGCATTATAGGAAACGAAGTAATGAATAGTTGTGAAAAGACGGTCATTATACACAAATCAAATGTGGGTAATTTAAATACATAAATTTCCCATTCCAAAAAGAAAGCTTGGTATGCCATCTGCAGAAGAGATCTTTTAAATAGTGGTCAAAAAAAAAATAATAATAAATTCAGCCATATCTAAGAAACTAGAGCTGTTGCGGTCTATCCAATGCAATTTTCTGAATCAGCGCCCCAAATAACCCCAGGAACAAGTCAAAATGTGTGGCAAGAGAATACAGCATTTAACTACCGTAGTGGGTGACGGGATAATCACGCACCAGACGCCAGCGCGCCGACAATTTGGCGCAAGACAGAAGCGCGCGGGGGAAAAAATAATTTTTAAAGAGCTCCGACTGGGGGTTTGGGATGGCAACCCCCCCACTTTATTGGTTAGTGTTCACGCTGCTGTTGTGAGGGGGTGTGGGGGGGTGAAACCCCCCCATTATAGAGAAAACGGAACTTTTCCTGAAAAAAATCAGAAAAAGTTCTGTTTTCGCTATAATGGAGGTTTCCAAACCCCCGAACCCCCCTCCAACAGCAACGCGAACACTAACCAATAAAGTGGGGGAGGGGGTTTGCCATCCCAAATCCCCCGTCGGAGCTCTTTAAAAATGACTTTTTCCCCCGCGCGCTTCTGTCTTGCGCCAAATTGTCGGCGCTGGATTGTCAGTGCGCTGACGTCTTGCGCGCCACTGACTATGAACCACCGTAGTGTGGCCATTAAGGGCTCCTTTTACAAAGCCATGCTAGGGCCTTAACGCGAGGAATAGCGCACGCTAGCCGCTACCGCCTCCTTTTGAGCAGGCGGTAGATTTTCAGCTAGCGCGCGCTAATCCGGTGTGTGCATTAAAACGCTTAGCGCATCTTCGTAAAAGGAGCCCTAGGTTTTCCAGGTACTTTCCAGTGACTTCCTACTAGCATTTATTGTATGTACTGAGGCTATAAAGCTGACTGGAGGGAGAGGCATTTTTCAGGCATAGCTATTGTAGGAAGGACGCTGAGCTGTAATTTACAGTACGTTAGCATTATACAAGCATTGCCGGTCAGGAATGTGTCAACAAAAAAGGTTAGCTAATGATGGAGCACAATGTTTCATTTCCACTTCTCACATTATAATTGAAAATGCTTAAGTTGAGCAGACAAATCACCTCTCAAGGCAAGTAAAACAACCAGTTAAGAGTATATTCATGTTGTCAAAAGTGACTCGGACAAGAGGTCATGGACTGGAATTGAAGGGCAACAGACCCAGGAAGTTCTGTTTCACACAACGAGTGGTGGACGCTTGGAATGCTCTCCCGGAAGAGGTTGTGACGGAGACCACCATTCTGGGATTCAGGGGCAAGTTGGATGCACACCTTCTTGCAAATCACATTGAGGGATACGGGGAAACAGGGTCTTCATCAGGGAACACTTAGCTTAGCCTCCGCGTGTGCGGGTCGCCGGATTAGATGGACCTAAGGTCTGATTCGGTGAAGGCACTTCTTATGTTCTTATGTTCTATATCTGCCGTGCTGAGCAGTTTTCAATATCTTATATTCAATATCTTATGGTCTCCTTCTCTGTTTTCTTTGTATTTTAAAGCATTCAACACAGAGTTCAAATGCAGCTGACATTATTAGGAAAAGATGGGACATATAGTTCAAACTTTACCTGCATTTCAAGATGTTCAACTGATGCTGATAGATGCTGGCATTGTCTTCTTGATACTCAACCTTTGGAAGTCTATATGGGGTACAATCAATAGGATATTAGATACTTCTATCCCACTGTCATATGACATTATTTTGTTTGGAACTATATTACAACACAAATGTCCAGTTAACGCAAGCAAAAACAGATTATTTCTTGTTATGACGGGGATTGCTATACAGTTGATTAGTTAAAACTGGGATAGACTGAATTATATTTTTTGGTGGGAAACCCTGTGCCTATTTTATCGATATGAGCAAATGAATTCGGAACAATTGGGGCATTATGAAAAATTTAAGGAGACTTGGGACCCACTAGGGAATTTTGTAAACACTGACCACTAATATAAGCCTTTAATTTTTAAAAGAGTTTCGCACACATCTGGGGAGGGTGGGAGGGAGAGAAGGGGGGTGAAATGTACTTATATGATTACTTGTCAGATATAAGTGCTGTTTCATTGTACCAAATGTTTGTATATCATAATGCACTTTGTGTTTGTTTTTAAAATGAATAAAGAAATTGTTACCTCGCAATAAGGGTCATGTATCTTTCCTTTTCTTAGATTTCCTCCGTACACATCCAGGGTGGGTGGGTGGGGAGAGGGAATTATATTTTGAGGATTTAAATTACTTAATTATAATATTGTAAGCACATCATATGTCTTATTGTATTAATAATTGGGAAGAGGATGGGAGAAAATGATTGTTTTATGTATTACTTGTGTAGTTAATAGTGCGTTTTATACAGTATTTTATGTTCAATTAATTGCATTGCACTGTCAAAGTTTGAAAATCAATAAAGATTTAAAAAAGAAAAAAGATGTTCAACTGAGATTTGCATTCTCAAGAGGAAAGAATTTAAAAGCTCAAGTCAGCTACTCACTTTAGGCCATTTCAGATGTGGCTTGTATTCTTTTTGTGCCATTACACTATAATTCAAGGAGATTGAGGTTCCACATACAGACAAAAAAACATGTGCTCAAACATTTGAGCACCTGTAAAACCGACCACATAGGACTCCTTTTACTAAGCTGCGGTAGCATATTTAGCACGTGCTGCCCCCCCCCTCCCCGCGCTATGTGGAAAAACTAACGCCAGTTCAATGGAGGCATTGCAGCCAGATATCCATGCAATCTACAATATGTAGGTATGACCATCAGACAATTTAGAACTCGTACGTTAGAACATAAGTCAAACATTTTACGAAGCTGCGTTAGGGCATTAGTGCGCAGAAAAGCGCATGCTACATTGCTGCGCGCGCTAGACGCTAATGCCAGCATTGAGCTGGCGTTAGTTTTAGCCGCATAGCATGCGGTAATATCCTCCGTGCGCTAGAAACGCTAGTGCACTTTAGTAACATAGTAACATAGTAGATGACGGCAGATAAAGACCCGAATGGTCCATCCAGTCTGCCCAACCTGATTCAATTTAAATTTTTAATTTTTTCTTCTTAGCTATTTCTGGGCAAGAATCCAAAGCTTTACCCGGTACTGTGCTTGGGTTCCAACTGCCGAAATCTCTGTTAAGACTTACTCCAGCCCATCTACACCCTCCCAGCCATTGAAGCCCTCCCCTGCCCATCCTCCTCCAAACGGCCATACACAGACACAGACCGTGCAAGTTTGCCCCGTAACTGGCCTAGTTCAATATTTAAAATTATTTTCTGATTCTAGATCCTCTGTGTTCATCCCACGCTTCTTTGAACTCAGTCACAGTTTTACTCTCCACCACCTCTCTCGGGAGCGCATTCCAGGCATCCACTACCCTCTCCGTAAAGTAGAATTTCCTAACATTGCCCCTGAATCTACCACCCCTCAACCTCAAATTATGTCCTCTGGTTTTACCATTTTCCTTTCTCTGGAAAAGATTTTGTTCTACGTTAATACCCTTTAAGTATTTGAATGTCTGAATCATATCTCCCCTGTCTCTCCTTTCCTCTAGGGTATACATATTCAGGGCTTCCAGTCTCTCCTCATACGTCTTCTGGCGCAAGCCTCCTATCATTTTCGTCGCCCTCCTCTGGACCGCCTCAAGTCTTCTTACGTCTTTCGCCAGATACGGTCTCCAAAACTGAACACAATACTCCAAGTGAGGCCTTACCAATGACCTGTACAGGGGCATCAACACCTTCTTTCTTCTACTGACTACGCCTCTCTTTATACAGCCCAGCATCCTTCTGGCAGCAGCCACTGCCTTGTCACCAGTGGCGTACCTAGGGTATGTGGCACCCGGGGCCCATCATTTTTTGACACCCCCCCCCCCCCCCCTCATGTAAAATTTTTTTTTTTTTTTTTTTTGCAATAACCATGAAATGGAATAAATGGTCAGAATAGAAACAGGCAGTGAAAATTTTCTTTTTTTCTTTTTTTTTTTTTTCCAAAGTATTTTTATTGAGAATGGCAAAAGGTCCAGACAAGCAACCATTGTCTGTACAGAAACTTATACATTATCAAAAAGAACACAGAATGAGAGTAACAGCAACAACAAGCATGAACAAGCCTCTCCCAAGAGAAAATTGCCAATGAGAGGCATAGCAATACACAACAAAAGGCCAAAACTTGGGGCAAGCAAACAAATCCCACCCCAGAACCCACAAGAATAATAAGCCGGACTAGACCCTCAGCCATATTTTATAATGAAAAAACCCCCCACAAGCAACAACACCCAGACCGCTCACCAGACACACCAATCCGCACAACAAGCACCCAAGAAACACCCAGCCACCACCCAGACAAAACTACCAGACACACCTACCCCACCAAGCCCAGACCCAACCCCCCCTCCCCAGAGAGTGCAAGCGCAAAGTGGACCGTGAAAAGGGCAGCTGCAGAAGTGGAAAGCCCCAGATAAGTAGGTTAGCTAAAGAAAGCCCACAGATAGAAGAAATCAGGATAACAGAAGTTCCAACAAATGCTCCCACAGAAAATTTTCTTTTATTGAACCTCATTTATGTAACCATTATTCCAAACATAACATAACATAAATTATGTCTGAATTGTCATGACATCAGAAGTACATATGGAGTAGTTGCAGGTGATGCTTGGGACAGTTCTGATTATGTTAGTTTGGTTTTATGTGTTTTTTTAATAGAAGGGTTTTTATTTCTTTTTTTAAGGTTTTGTAGTTTGTGGTCGAGGTCAATAGGTTGTAGAGTTGGGGGTCAAGTGTTGCAGCTCGAATGGCTAGGAGGTTGTCGAACAGTTTTTTTCTTTTGACGTTTTTGGTTGGAGGGTGTGTGAATGGTGCGTGAGTTCTCCTATGTCTGTTTGAAGTGGATTGAATTATTTAGCTGAAGAAATTAGTTACCCCCCCCCCATTCCACACACATTAATTCTCTTCCATTTTTGTTCCCATTATAAAAAAACACTGATAAGTTCCCAGGAAAAAAATACATTAAAATAAGAAGTGAAAACAAAGGCCCCTACAGATGAGAACATAACATAAGAATAGCCTAACTGGGTCACACCAATGGTCCATCATGCCCAGTAGCCCATTCTCATGGTAGCCAATAGTGCTGCCCGATTCAGAGAAAAATATTTCATTCGATCCGATTCACCCTGTTGAATCGATTTTTCGATTAGATTCACTGTTAATGACACCGCTTTTTAAGTTTAAACAAAGTATAACAATAAATTTCACAACAACAATAAATTTCACAAAGTACTTAAAAAAAAAAAAATCACATTTTTCCATTAAAGCAGTTCTGGAGACATTTGCTTGAACAGTCTTTTTTTCCCAGTCCATAAGCAAGCAATATGAAAAAGATTTCCTTAATTATCTACTCAAACATTTTTGCTATTTACTTTCATTGTACCTATACTATTATTCAGTAGAAAAAATGGACTTAACTGTGCAGGAAATGAATCTCCTCATACACCCACCATATAGTGCAAAAATGTGCAAAGGTCTGTTTTTTTCTTTCGATCACTACATAGCCTAATGCCACACAAGCAGCGCTGTTACAAACATATTCTGAAGGTCAATGCTAAGGTTGACAAAGTTTCCTTCCTTGGACCAGAAGGAGATACTGACAAACCACTGGAAGAGATTCTAAAACAACTACCCAGAAATAACACCCAAAGACCCACTCAGTGTGTGAACCAGTTGAGTGGAGTGGACTAACTGGGGGTGGAAATGGGCCCAGAGTTTGCTCAGCAGAATTTCCCAGACTACCTCTTCCTCTCAACACACTGACATGCTACCACCACCACCAACACTAGGAACACCTCACCGAGTATGCCAGCAATGCTTATAAACTTTATAAAACACATTATTATATTTTCTTATAAAGCATATATTTTAACTGAACTCAGCCTTGCCATTCACAAAAATAGAAAAGTTCCCATTTCAAGCTGTCTCATGTACACTTTTCAAATCTAACATATTGTAATCACAAAACAGAAAATAAAATTATTTTTTCTACCTTTTGTTCTCTGATCAATATTCAAATCTTGTTGGTCCCAGGCTCTTGTTGTCTTGCTTGCCAGGGTCTCCTTTCTCCGTGCTAACCATCCGTCTGCCATCTCTGTTCTCCCCTTCCGTTTCCCTTCCCTCTCCCGGAGATCTGGCATCTTTCCTTTTTTTTGTCTCCATCCACAGATTCACCTTTTCTCAACTCCCCACCACCCCAGGATCCACCATCTCTCCCTTTCTGTTCCCAACTATCCTCCTATCCAGTATCTCTATCCCCCCTCCACACCATCCCCTGTTTCCAAGTTCTCTCCCTTTCTGTTCCTTCCCTCCCTAAATCCCATTATGCACCATCTCTCTCCCACTCCTCTGTTTTTAGACCCATTATTTCTAACCCCCAAAGTCTGGCATATGCATGTATCTTTGAACCCCCCCTTCCCTCTCTCCCTCTGTGTACTTTTACACCAGGACCCCCCTCCCCCGAAGGTCTGTCCCCCCTTTAAGGCCTGCCTGCCTGCCTTTCCCCCCCTTGAAGGCCTGTCTCCCCCTTGAAGGCCTGCACCCCCCTTGAAGGCCTGCACCCCCCCTTGAAGGCCTGCACCCCCCTTGAAGGCCTGCACCCCCCCTTGAAGGCCTGCACCCCCCCTTGAAGGCCTGTCCCCCCCCTTGTAGGCCTGCCCCCCCCCTTGTAGGCCTGTCCCCCCCCCCTTGTAGGCCTGGCCCCCCCCTTGAAGGCCTGCCTGCCTTTCCCCCCTTGAAGGCCTGCACCCCCTTGAAGGTCTGCACCCCCCCAAAGGCCTACACCCCCCCCCGAAGGTCTGCACCCCCCTGAAGGCCTGCCTGCCCCCCTTGAAGGCCTGCACCCCTTGAATGTCTGCACCCCCCCCCGAAGGCCTGTCCCCCCTTGAAGGCCTGCCTGCCTGCCTGTCACCCCCCTCCCCCTTGAAAGCCTGCTTGCCTGCCCGCCCGCCCCACCCTGAAGGCCTGATGCCCCGACCCACCCCGAAGGACCGCTCGCCCCCCTGGCCTCCCCGCACCACCTATGAACAGCCGCAGCAGGATCGCGAAGTCAGCGTCGGGTACCAGCCCTAAGGGGGTGTTCCCGGCCTTGCCGTTCAGTCCCCCGCCACCCCCGAAGGACCGCTCGCCCCCCTGGCCTCCCCGCACCACCTATGAACAGCCGCAGCAGGATCGCGAAGTCAGCGTCGGGTACCAGCCCTAAGGGGGTGTTCCCGGCCTTGCCGTTCAGTCCCCCGCCACCCCCGAAGGACCGCTCGCCCCCCTGGCCTCCCCGCACCACCTATGAACAGCCGCAGCAGGATCGCGAAGTCAGCATCAGCGATCCCTGCTGCTTCCTGCGCCACGGTCCCGCCCCTCCTCTGACGTCAGAGGAGGGGCGGGATCGCGTCGTAGGAAGCAGCGCAGGGATGCTGACGCTGACTTCGCGATCCTGCTGCGGCTGTTCATAGGTGGTGCGGGGAGGCCAGGGGGGCGAGCGGTCCTTCGGGGGTGGCGGGGGACTGAACGGCAAGGCCGGGAACACCCCCTTAGGGCTGGTACCCGGGGCGGCCCGCCCCCCCCCCCCCCCCCCTAGGTACGCCACTGCTTGTCACACTGTTTTTTCGCCTTTAGATCTTCGGACACTATCACCCCAAGGTCCCTCTCCCCGTCCGTGCATATCAGCTTCTCTCCTCCCAGCATATACGGTTCCTTCCTATTATTAATCCCCAAATGCATTACTCTGCATTTCTTTGCATTGAATTTTAGTTGCCAGGCATTAGACCATTCCTCTAACTTTTGCAGATCCTTTTTCATATTTTCCACTCCCTCTTCGGTGTCTACTCTGTTACAAATCTTGGTATCATCTGCAAAAAGGCACACTTTTCCTTCTAACCCTTCAGCAATGTCACTTACATACATATTGAACAGGATTGGCCCCAGCACCGAACCCTGTAAAAGGAGTAAAAGGAGCCCTAAGAGAAACAACATTTAAAAACCGCTTGTTCAACATTGCACAACTATGAATCAGAATTTCAATGACCTGCACTGTTTTATTGTAGCTACCTTCGAGAAGAATCCACGGGAGGGTGACTGGGATCTAGCTCTAAGAAAAAGGGACTCAGTTTGGATTTTTCATCTAAAATCGTTACATCCTGGAGGCTTGAATGAAAGAATTGACTGGAGCCCTCATTACTAAGGCAAAGCAAAAAAAAAAAAAAAAACAACGAAAACTGCAGAAAAATGTACAAGGTCCAGGAATTTATACAATAAAAGTCATAAAACATAGATAACAGAGATAAAAATAAATGTGTCCAAAAACCGGTCCTTGTTCTCGTGTGTACCGGACTTCTTCCTCAGGGGTCTCGGATATTATAGTACGTGGAGTATCAAAAAGCCAATTGGATAAAACAAAAAAAATTCTCAAATGAAACAGGCGCGAAGAACTTCTTTCTGAGGCGCTGCACTGAGAAACACTAAGGGCTCATAATAAAAAAAAAAAAAAGGTCTAAAAAGTGGCCTAAATTGGTACTTGGACGATCAAAAAACCAGATCATCCAAGTACCAATAATCAAAGCTGGTTTTAGACATATCTAAACGCCTAGAGCAAAAAGAGGCGTTTTTAGAGGAGGGGAAAAGGCGGGAGATGGGTGGGAGGTAGGCCGACCTAGACTTAGTCGTACAGCAGGTATAACCAAAAGATTAAACATGTTGCCTAGTCAGCACTTATACGTTTTGACTTAGACCAAGTCAAAATAGGTATAAGTGCTAAAAAGGAGCCACTGAGCTGATCGCAGCTGCCACGATCAGCGCAGCGGCCCTGGCAACCTGCCCACCCCCCACCGAAATGATCGCGGCAGGAGAGATGCCTCATCTCCCCCCAAAGTTCCTCCAATCTCTCCTGCTGAGATGCGACACCCTCCCAACCCGATCCAATCCGGGCAGGAGGGAGCTCAACCCCTCCTGCCCCCGATGTACCTCTCCCCCACCCCCTCAAATCGATCCGGGCAGGAGGGAGCCCATCCCCTCCTGCCCCCTACACCCCCCCACCCCCCTGATCGGATACGGTGGTTGGCAACTGGGCCAATTTCAGTTGGCCCAGGCACCTAAGGCCCCTCCTGTGAGTGGGGTCGTAGGTGCCTGGCCCAATCAGGCTCTAATGCCTGCCATTCGGTGGATGGCAGGCCTGCCAGGCGGATGGGCTTGGGACCCATCCATCCTTCCAACTGATTTTAGGTAAGGGGGAGTGTCGGGGTGTGGGGTGTCATGGGGTCATAGGTTCGGGGGGGTCACGGGATTCAGGGGGGCCGATCAGGGTTCGGGGGCAGTCGTGGGGGTTTCATCATGTCAGGAGGGGTTGGGCTCCCTCCTGCCTGTATCGGTTCAGGGGGTGGTGGGTTGCAGGGGTAGGAGGGGTTGGGCTCCCTCCTGTCCATATCCAATTGGGGGGATTGCAGAGGCAGGAGGGGTTGGGCTCCCTTTTTCCCATATCCGATTGGGGGAGTGGGGGCATAACTGGGACAGGAGGGGTTGGGCTCCCTCTTGCTCGTATCCGATGGGGGGAGGTCGCTGGAGTAGGAGGGGTTGGGCTCTCTCCTGTCCGTATTTTAGTAGGGGGTTCGCATCTCGGCAGGAGAGATTGGCTATCTCTCCTGCCGCGATAGTGATCACTTGAACTGTTGCGAACCATGGCACTTCGGGTGAGGATCATGGCAGGGGAGATGCCTCATCTCTCCTGCCGCGATCTTCACCCTGAGGTGCCACAGTTTGCGGCAGTTCAGGCGATCGCCATAGAGACAAGGGAGATGAGCCATCTCTCCTGCCGAGATCGTTGCTGGGAGGATGCACATTCTGTAACCAGTATCCTTTTTGATAGATACCGGTTACAGAATCCAGTAAAAGGTCTGGTTTTGGGCGTTTGGGACTTAGGCTGTTTTTTGGTTGTAATGTGTTGTAAGTGTAGACGTAGTGGTGGTCTGGGCGTTTAAACAGCTGAATGTAGAGGTAGGCCATTCTCAAAAAAAACCTCATTTTGGATGTTATTTTTGAGAATGGACATTTTCCCTGCTTCTACTTTCAGCGTTTAGGGCCTAGGCCAAAAGGGGACTTAAACGTTTGTTTGTTTTTATTATGCCCCTCCACGGATTCAGTACACACAAGAACAAGGACCAGTTTTTGGATACAATTATTTTTATCTATGTTGTCTATGTTTTTATGACTTTTATTGAATAAATTCCTGCACCTTGTACATTTTTCTGCAGTTTTGTTTTGGTTTCTTGCCCTCATTACTAAGCCGTGTCATGCTATATCTTTTAGTGAAGAAATGCTTCTTTTCACATTCAAATAGGAAACTAATCAGTACATTCCAGTCTGTTAGAAACATAGAAAGATGACAGCAGAAAAGGGCTATAGCCCATCAAGTCTGCCCACTCTACTGTCCCACCCCATTAAGTCAGAGTGCTGCTTGACCCACGTAGAGATCCCACGTGGATGTCCCATTTATTCTTAAAGTCGAGCACGCTAGTGGCCTTGATCACTTGCACCGGTAGTTTGTTCCAGTGATCCACCACCCTTTCTGTAAAGAAATACTTCCTGGTGTCACCGCCAAATCTCCCTCCTCTGAGTTTGAGCGGGTGCCCCCTTGTGACTGAGGGTCCCTTAGGAAAGAATATGTCGTTTTCCACCTCGACACGACCTGTGATGTACTTAAATGTCTCAATCATGTCACCCCTCTCCCTGCACTCCTCTAGAGAGTAGAGCTGCAACTTGCCCAGTCTTTCCTCGTATGAGAGACCCTTGAGTCCGGAGACCATCCTAGTGGCCATTCGCTGGACTGACTCAGCTCGAAGTACATCTTTACGGTAATGTGGCCTCCAGAATTGCACACAGTACTCCAGATGAGGTCTCACCATGGTTCTGTACAGTGGCATTATGACTTCAGGTTTACGGCTGACGAAGCTTCTATTGATACATCCCATCATCCGCCTTGCCTCGGATGAGGCCTTCTCTACTTGTTTGGCAGCCTTCATGTCTGCACTGATGATTACTCCCAAGTCCCGTTCTTCTGAGGTCGTAGCTAGGCCAACTGTTATCAGTTTAATTTTTCCAATGTGTTTAACATATACGCAAACAAGCCACATATTACTTTAAACTTGCATTTTACATAGTAGATGACGGCAGATAAAGACCCGAATGGTCCATCCAGTCTGCCCAACCTGATTCAATTTAAATTTTTTTTTTTTTTTTTCTTTTTAGCTATTTCTGGGCGAGAATCCAAAGCTTTACCCGGTACTGTGCTTGGGTGTCACACTAATGTTCTCTGTTTCAAGGTTTTTTGGCACTCAGCCCCTGCTGAAGCCTCAGCCATAGTGTGAAACATAGGCCCCGTAGGGCATGAAGAGCAGTGCTGACAATTTAATGTGGCATATTTTTATGAGTTCAGATAAGTGCCTTTAAGTTCTACAATTTGAAGATGGCGCTTCTCATCTACAACTCGTTTATTTAATTTTCTATAAGTACTTTAAAAGTTCTTTAAAAACATTTTCAAAAATTTTCACTAATAATATACACTGTGGGAAGTTTTTGACCAATGATAGAGACTCGACCTGAGTAAGTCAATTATTTCAAACCACTGGTTTCTGACAAACAAGGTCTCTAAAGGTCTTTCCTCCCTACATAGGCTTATGTTTGCTACACATTCATAGGGGTATTTTTTGGGGAGCCTGGTGCAAGCACCCAGCCACATGGCGGTGCACGATGCCAGGGCTACTTATATAAAAGTGAGTCTCTCCCACGCTTCACCCAGATGCTACCCATGTAAATGCCCACCTATGAGAGGGAGCTGAAAAGTTCTGAGTCCAACCAACTAACTGCCTAAATTCTGAGTGTTATTTTGCCACTGAAAAGAGTGTTATCTTATTTTGTTAAGTTCCAATTTGCAGAAACAAAATTCTTTATTTTGACATTGTTTCAGATCATTGATTGAACCATATCCACATCATTCTCTTCTTGGTTGGGCCATCTAAATGTCAGCACCTTCTTTAAAGGATTATTCCTCTTGTGCTTTGATTGCTATTTCAAACTGAAAGGTTGATGGAATGCTAAGTAAATTTTGTAAATTGCACCAGCACTAAGAATGATTGAATTTAAATAAAATAAAGCTGGAAGCCAGTTAGCTTAGCAGGGATTTTTAAAAGTTTGGATAATTTCCTAAAAGAAAAGCCCATAAATTATTCTTAAAACAGACTTGAGATAATCTGTTTATTTCCAGGGCCGGATTAACGGGTAGGCCCAGTAGGTACATGCCTAGGGCCTGAACTTGTCAGGGGGGCCTGCTGAAGGAGGGCAAACAACAGATACCGTACCTTTTTAAAATTCTGGCAGGCCTTCCCTGACACTGGCAAGTCCTGCAAGAACTTATGGAAGCCATTCAGGGAGGGGCTCAGGACCAGGCAAGTGCGCGCCTGCCTTGTGCGCCACTCTGCCACTGCTGGAAGAGATCGGGAGGAGTTTAAAAAAGGTACGGAGGGGCTCTGCCGGAATTTTAAAAAAAGGAACGGAAGGAGTTTAAAAAAAGGTACGAGGGGCAGTCTTATCCTCAACACCCTTGCTTAATTGCTGAGTGTACCTTAGTTTGTTCTAGATATTCGTATCTATCTGCTCTAGGGGGATGGGGGGAGGGGCTTGTCTTTTGACAGGGATGACCAGAACTGATGTGTGCCCTAGGGTCATCAGAGTCCAGACCCTGCGGGGAGCATGATTCTTTTCCTTTTTCGTAGGACTGGCTTGTCTGGTCCTTCCTTGGGCTTTCTGTGCTCAGGGGGTCCTTGGACTCCTGTGCGCTATAGAGACACCCATGCAACCCCCTCCGTGCTTGGAAGGGAAACAAAGGGGGGGGGGTTAACTGGGGGGAGTAGTAGGGATTTCTGGGATTCCTGGGGTAAGTGGGTGGATATAAATGACACATGACTTTGTATTGTTATGTCTTGTTTTAGAGGATTTCCTGCCACTGTTTGCTGTCTTTTATATTTTGTTGTTTTCTTATGGTTCCGCCTTTTTTTTAGTCAATAAAAATTGTTTACAATTTAAAAAAAGGTATGGGGGGGCCCTGCCTGCCTGCCTGTCCTGTGCCCTGTCCCGGCCTGCCATTAGACCTGCCCTGTGCCCTGTCCCGGCAGATAATGGAAGTGGGGACTGGAGAAGGGGGCAGATGATGGAAGTGGGGAGAACGTGTGCCGTCAGCATCTTGCACATATGGGAAAGCAGCAGCAGCAGCGGTGATGAGGTGAGGGGCATATGCTGGATGGGAGGAAGGGGGCAGGATAACGCGATGGAATTGCCTGGGGTGGAGAAAGCAGGGGGCAGATGATGGAAGTCGGAAGAAGGAAGCAGATGATGGAAGTGGGGAGAAGAGAGAGAGAGAAGGGGGCAGATGGAAGTGGGGAGAACTTGTGCTGTCAGCGTCATGCTTCATCGACTACAGCAAAGCTTTTGACTGTGTGGATTACAATAAACTATGGAGAACGCTAGTGCAAATGGGAATACCCAAATACATAATTCAAATACATAATTGATATACATAATTCAAATACATAATTGATAGAGAGCCTATATGAAAATCAAGACGACAAAGGTAGAAAAAATTTATATTTTTAAATTTTTTTTGCTTTAGGATAAAGTAGTATTGTAGCTGTGTTGATAAATGTTTATAAATAGAAAATGGAAATACGGTGATCGTTTTATTGGACTAATTTTAATACATTTTTAATTAACTTTCAGAGACCAAATTCTCCTTCAGGTCAGGACAGGATACTGTATACTATACTGACCTGAGGAAAGAGGTTTTGACCTCTGAAAGCTAATTATAAAATGTATTAGTCCAAAAAAATAGAACTAGAACTGTACACTGGCACTGGTATGGTAATCTTTGGGGGGTTTTTAAATTTTAAAATCTATATATATAAAATCGGAGGTATGTATGTGTGTATGTATGTATGTGCCGCGATCACGCAAAAACGGCTTGACCGATTTGAACGAAACTTGGTATGCAGATCCCTCACTACCTGGGGTGATATGTTCTGGGGGTCTCGCGGCCCAACTGCACACGTGGGCGGAGCTATAAACAGAAAATCAGATTTCACCCATTCATGTCAATGGAAAAAATGTAAAAAGCTGCCATTCTCACTGTAATTCAAAAACGGCTTGACCGATTTGAACGAAACTTGGTATGCAGATCCCTCACTACCTGGGGTGATATGTTCTGGGGGTCTCTAGGCCCACCTGCACACGTGGGCGGAGCTACAAACAGAAAATCTGATATCACCCATTCATGTCAATGGAAAAAATGTAAAAAGCTGCCATTCTCACAGTAATTCCAACTACCTGGGGTGATATGTTCTGGGGGTCTCGCGGCCCTCCTGCACACCTGGGCGGAGCTACAAACAGAACATCAGATTTCACCCATTCATGTCAATGGAAAAAATGTAAAAAGCTGCCATTCTCACAGTAATTCAAAAACGGCTTGACCGATTTGAACGAAACTTGGTATGCAGATCCCTCACTACCTGGGGTGATATGTTCTGGGGGTCTCGTGGCCCACCTGCACACGTGGGCGGAGCTACAAACAGAAAATCTGATTTCACCCATTCATGTCAATGGAAAAAATGTAAAAAGCTGCCATTCTCACAGTAATTCAAAAACGGCTTGACCGATTTGAACGAAACTTGGTATGCTGATCCCTCACTACCTGGGATGATATGTTCTGGGGGTCTCGTGGCCCACCTGCACACGTGGGCGGAGCTACAAACAGAAAATCAGATTTCTCCCATTCATGTCAATGGAAAAAATGTAAAAAGCTGCCATTCTCACAGTAATTCCAACTACCTGGGGTGATATTGTTCTGGGGGTCTCGCGGCCCTCCTGCACACCTGGGCGGAGCTACAAACAGAACATCAGATTTCACCCATTCATGTCAATGGTAAAATTGTAAAAAGCTGCCATTCTCACAGTACTTCAAATACGGCTTGACCGAATTGAACGAAACTTGGTATGCAGATCCCTCACTACCTGGGGTGATATGTTCTGGGGGTCTCGCGGCCCACCTGCACACGTGGGTGGAGCTACAAACAGAAAATGAGATTTCACCCATTCATGTCAATGGAAAGGATGTTAAAAGCTGCCATTCTCACAGTAATTCCAACTATAAAACACTTTCTATGACACTATAACCACTAGGGACATCGTTTCTATTTTACCACGGACACTATATATATATAGAGTTTGTATGTTCTAACTGTGTTTGTAACTGTTTCCTTCATGCACCCCAGTTCATAATGTTATTACATTACATGAGTACTCACATATGCTGAACTAGGAACACAGGTTCCATTCTGAACCGGGAAAAAACTGCATGGAGTTTCTTTTCAACCTGAGTTTCCACATATTGAGTTGTTTAAATCAATACTGAAACTTTTGGATGCCACTTATTCCAACATATCTTCCTTTTCAGTTTAAGAGATTGCAAATTCCAGTGAGACTTGCATTCTCTATCACAATCAACAAATCACAGGGACAGACTATTACATACTGTGGAGTGGATTTAAGATCCCCCTGTTTTTCCCATGGACAACTCTATGTTGCTTGCTCAAGGGTGGGTTCACCCAAGAATTTATATGTTCTTGCTCCTGGAGGTGAAACTAAAAATGTTGTTTATAATCAAGTTTTGTGTTAGTTGTATTGTATTCATTTTGTCAAATATTTCACATTATAATTTGAATATTGTACTTTTTATAAAGCTTTTAAAAAATAATTTCATTCACCACTATAAAGTATCTTTATTTGAATCCATTTACAGTGTTATTGCTATAATTAAATACCCGTGCAACGCTGGGGCATCAGCTAGTAAAAGATAAAAAAAAGAAATACAAATGGAAATAAATAAGAAAACAGGAAAATAAAGGGGGAAAGACAGGGCTAGGGGGCCCAGTGTACTTGTGTGCCTAGAGGGTCCTCGAAGAATTAATCCTTTCCTGCTTATTTCTAGAATAAGCAGCATAAAATCTGTTTTACTCTTAGGATCTTTCTTGCCAGGTACTTGTGACCCAGATTGGCCACTGTTCCAGTATGGCAACTCTTATGTTCTTAGAAAGAGAAATTGATGTATAAGGTGAATTACATTGTCTTTGTACTAATAAGGAACTTGCCTCTTCAGTACAGCTGCAATCTTTGGGCATGGTCTTGATTCCTTAGAATTCAGCTCAGATTTCATAGGAAATGAAAGCTCAGCAAAATTGCAGGGTTAAAAAAAAAAGAAGTTAATTCTGCATAACTTTGAATCTGGTTTCAAACCAGGCCATGGCATTAAGATAACTTGGTGGCTCAGATCTTACCTTATAACCAGATAAAGGTAAAGCCTCACTTTTCTTTCTTTTGGGGAAAGGAATTTTGGATTTAGCTTATGCCTTGTAGTTGGCTGTAGTGCCAGATAAGTTAGATTCAGATACAGTAAATATTTTTCTGTCCCCGGAAGGCTGACAATCTAAGGGCCCCTTTTACAAAGCCATGGTAGTAATGCAGCTGCGGTAAATATACCGAAGCCCATAGGAACTGAATGGGCTTTGGTACATTTAATCCCACAAACCCACAGAGGGACACTGAAACCAACGCAGGAACACCAAAGCAACAGGTACAAACTTTAAAAAGTTGTCTCCAAGGAACAGGGGAGAACCCTGTGCCTCGGAGGCATGCGTCCTTATACCCCCTCCCATCATACCCTGCACCCCTTTTCGTTCAATCCCTTTTAGTCTCCACAGCAGGAAGCTGAGTTTCTTCTCGCACTTCCTGCTATCCCTAACCTTACTACCTCCCCATGGGCGACCAACTCGGGCCATCCAGCCCATTGTTAAGGTCACCCATCGAGACCAGCCTTTGGGCTCTTTCATGCAGCTGTGGTAAATATACCGAAGCCCATAGGAATTGAATGGGCTTTGGTGCATTTACTGCGGCAGCATCGGTACCCGCAGTTTTGTAAAAGGGCCCTAAGTTTGCACTAAGGAATGGAGGGTTAAGAGACTTGCCCAAAATCACAAGAAGCCACACTGGGATTTAAACCCAGCTTCGCTTGTCTGTCACTCATCTGGTGATCCCACAATTTTGATCAGGAAGTTGTCTAATCTAATTACGAGGGGGTGCTGAAATGTTCTCAGCACCCTGGAGTTGTGGGTTCAAACACACGCTGCTCCTTGTGACCCTGGGCAAGTCATTTAATCCCCCCATTGCCCCAGGTACATGCCCCATGATTGGGAGCCCACCGGGACAGGTGGAGAAAAATGCTTGAGTACCTGAATAAATTCATGTAAACCGTTCTGAGCTCTCCTGGGAGAACGGTATAGAAAAATGAATGAATAAATAAACCAAGAAGATAATGACGTGGATATGGTTCAATCAATGATCTGAAACAATGTCAAAACGCAGAATTTCATTTCTGCAAATTGGCACTTAACGAAATAAGATAACACTCTTTTCAGTTACAGTGGCTAAATAACGCTCAAAATTTAGGAATTTTGGTTGGTTGGGCTGAGAACTTTTCAGCACCCTCTTGTACTGGTGGTACTGGTCTCTTTCTCTTCGTGCCCACTGTTGTACAGAGTTTTCCCAGATTCTAATCTTTCACCAATGCTATTTTATTATTTATTTAATATCACTGGAGAAGATTAGCAGGGCTGAATTTTCAGCTGGCATGGCTCACCTCCATCAGCATGGGGATATGATAGAGACCTTCAAAATACTGAAAGGAATCGACAAAATAGAGCAGAGAAGATTATTTACATTGTCCAATTTGACACGGACAAGAGGACATGAAATGAAGCTAAGGGGGGACAAGTTCAGGACTAATGTCAGAAAGTTCTACTTCACACAGAGAGTGGTTGGCATCTGGAATACTCTCCCAGGGGAGATTATTGCAGAATCGACAGTCCTAGGCTTCAAAAGCAAACTAGATGCATATCTCCTTGAGAGAGGCATATAAAGATATGGTTGGCTATAAAATAAACCAGGTGTATACCTGGCAGGGCCTCCGCGTGTGCGGATCGCCGGACTTGATGGACCGAAGGTCTGATCCGGAGATGGCGCTTCTTATGTTCTTATGTTCTTATGTAAATCGTGTTCCCGTGTCTTCATCAGGCACAATCAGTGTCTTATATCTGGACAGATATGTCAAATCGAAAACTTCTTTACAAGGAGATATTGAAAAGTTTTCAGCCCAACCAACTAAGGCTGAGGTAGTCTCCATCAAGGGCTATACACTTAGGGCTCCTTTTATCAAGCCGTGCTAGCTGGGTTAGCGCGCGCGCCTTTTAATCACGCGCTAACCCCCATGCTGGCCCAAAAAACTACCGCCTAGTTCAAGGCAGGCATTAGCGGCTAGTGCGGCCGGTGGTTTAACGTGCGCTATTATGCGCGTTAAACTGCTAGCGCGGCTTGATAAAAGGAGCCCCTAGTCCAGCGATTTTCTACTTTTTTTGTTCCGTCAGAAAAATATGGAATGAAAAAAGTGTAACATAAATTTTATGTAGATTTTTATATTTTATGTAGATTTTAATTCGATTTTCAGAGTGGAATTTTTTTAAATGTCTAAAATATTTGAATGTGAGATGAGACTTGTGCTCACGTGTGTTTCTATGCATTTTATTTATATTTATATGTTTATTGTTTCAGACCTCTGATGCAGGCTTTTTGCCAAAACACTGACCGTGATTAGGTCTTTTGTGAATAAAGAATTTGTCCCAGTTCTTTAGGCCTTTGTGCTGTTTCTGCAATTTCTTCTTAGACGCAACATTTTGGGAAAAGGGAAGACCGTCTTTCAATCTTTTTGGATGACATCTGTTATACATTAACAATGTGTTTCTATCTGTTGGTTTGATAAATACTTGAGTCTGAAAAACATTGTCTTTCTGTGTTACCATAACATCCAAAAAACTAATCTGATTCTCAGAACTATGTGCAGTGAAAGATGAATGCTCATTACATGAAATAATCCAAATTAAGAAAGACTGTAATTCTTCCTGGGTCCCCTTCCATAACAAAAAATATTGTCAATAAAACGATGTCAACAAGTACAACTAGTGATGCCGAAGTAGAAGTCTCAGCAGCCATTTTCAGCGCCAAGAGAACACAGGCAGGAATGAGAATCGCTTCTGCCCAACGCTTTGCTAGACCACCAGGGATGCACAGTAGAACTGGGGGTCCTACTGCTGGGTCTGGGATGGGGGTGGGTTGTGGGTTGGGGTGGGGGATGAGGGAGGGAGGGGCATGCTGATGGTGAGGAAATTGCCAGGTTGGGGGGCTCATGGCAGGGGAACTGCTGGTGCAATGCAGTGCAGGCTGAGGAAGGACATCACCGGGAGGGAGGGTGGGTAGGTAGGAATGCCTGCGGGATGTAGGAGAGGATTGGTAGAATATAGACCAGGGGTAGGGAACTCCGGTCCTCGAGAGCCGTATTCCAGTCGGGTTTTCAGGATTTCCCCAATGAATGTGCATGAGATCTATTTGCATGCACTGCTTTCAATGCATATTCATTGAGGAAATCCTGAAAACCCGACTGGAATTCGGCTCTCCTCTGCCTGTTGAATAGCCAATAGTAAGGGTTCCAAAACAATATCAAACAGTAAAAGAGATAACGGACATCCTTGTCTAACTCCCCTCTCCAGGCGAAAATGTTCTGAAAAAGTATTATTTATATATAATCTGGCAGAAGGGGAACTATACAAGATTTGTATCATTTGTATAAACCCTGAACCAATACATGAAAGTCCATTCCACATGATCAAACTAAACTAAACTAAGCCTTAGGTTTATATACCGCATCTTCTCCACTGAAGTGGAGCTCGACACGGTTTACAGAGTTTAAAAAATATGGGAAGAGAGAAGAGAAAGAGTTTACAAAGCATAAAAAGAGGGGATGTAATCAGGAGAAGAGATTATTATGTGTCCAGGGACACAGAGAAGGCCAGATCTTCCATGGCTTTTGTTAAATTTAGTATGTGAAAAGCCAATCTGGAGTTATTTGAAGAATGTCTTTGAGCCACGAACCCATTTTGGTGCATACCGATAACATAAGGAAGAGCTTTAGCCAAGCCCAAAGCCAATAACTTAGTCAACAGTTTTCCATCTACATTAATCAAAGAAATAGGCCTGTAATTTGAAATCAACATAGGATCTTTATTTGGCTTTGGCAAAACAATAATTAGAGATTCTGCCATAGTACCTGAAATGCAACCTTTAGTTAGTTGAGCCTAATATAAATTTAAAAGATGAGGTAATAGGGTAATTTGGAATGATTTGTAAAACTCTACAGTGAAACCACCACCACCTGAAGCGGATCCAACTCTAAGGGACTTCAATGCTGCTTGTAATTCTTTCAGTGATATAGGCGCCTCAAGATTTTCTTTTATATGCTCAGGAATTTTTGGTCCCCTGATCAATTTTAAAAACTCTAAACCTTCAAGTTCTTTGTTTGAATAAGGTTCAGAAGAATAAAAAGTTTTATAAAAGTTTAAAAATTGTTTTAAAATATTTCCAATTTGAGAATGAGTTTCACCCTTTTCATCTTTAATTGCCACAATTTTTACTTTTCGTTTTTTAGCTTTGAGGTAATTAGCTAATATCTTCCCACTTTATTTGAATTTCCATAATACAGAGCCTGTTGAGAAAACAAATCTTTCCTGGCCAATTGTGAGGAGATCTCATTGTATTTATTTTTATCTTTTAAGAGGGCCTGTAAAGTACTTTGTTCTCATTTCACAGCCAATTTTGATTCCAAATCCTTAATATTTTGCTTCAAATTAGAAAATTCCATTTTAAATTGTTTCCTAATATGTGCCAAATATGATATGATTTGCCCCTTCATGGTATCTCTGAAAGCATCCCACAATGTTTCTAAGGAGATTTCCTCTGAGGTATTGATTTAGAAATATTCATTTATTTTCAATTGAAATTCTTCCAGAAAGTTTGAGTCAGCAAGCAATAAGAACATAAGAACATAAGTAATGCCTCTGCTGGGTCAGACCAGCGGTCCATCATGCCCAGCAGTCCGCTCACGCGGCGGCCCATCAGGTCCAGGACCTGTATAGTAATCCTCTATCTATACCCTTCTATCCTCTTTTCCTTCAGGAAATCATCCAATCCCTTCTTGAACCCCAAAACTGTACTCTGTCCTATCACGCCATCTGGAAGCGCATTCCAGGTGTCCACCACCCTCTGGGTGAAGAAGAATTTCCTAGCATTGGTTTTGAATCTGTCCCCTTTTAATTTTTCCAAATGCCCTCTCATTCTTGTAGAATTCGAAAGTTTGAAGAATCTGTCCCTCTCCACTTTCTCTATGCCCTTCATGATCTTGTAAGTCTCTATCATATCCCCTCTAAGTCTCCGCTTCTCCAGGGAAAAGAGCCCCAGTTTCTCCAATCTTTCAGCGTATGAAAGGTTTTCCATACCCTTTATCAAGCATGTCGCTCTCTTCTGAACCCTCTCGAGTATCGCCATATCCTTCTTTAGGTACGGCAGACCAATATTGGACGCAGTACTCCAGATGCGGGCGCATCATCGCCCAATACAATGGCAGGATAACTTCTTTCATTCTGGTTGTAATACCCTTCTTGATTATACCTAGCATTCTATTCGCTTTCTTAGTGGCCGCTGCGCACTGTGCCGACAGCTTCATTGTCTTGTCCACTATTACCCCCAAGTCCCTTTCTTGGGTATTCTCACTCAATGGCAGCCCTCCCATCGTTTAGCTGTACCTCGGGTTTCTGTTTCCTACGTGCAAGACTTTACATTTCTCTACATTAAACTTCATCTTCCATCTCGTCGCCCACTCCCCTAATTTGTTCAGGTCCCTTTGTAAATCTTCGCAGTCTTCTATAGTCCTAGCCCCATTAAATAGGTTGGTGTTGTCTGCGAATTTTATTACTTTGCACTTCATCCCTGTTTCTAGATCATTTATAAATACATTGAATAGCAACGGTCCAAGCACCGACCCCTGCGGAACACCACTTGTGACCCTCCTCCAGTCCGAGTAGTGGTCCTTCACTCCTACCCTCTGCTTCCTACCCGCCAACCAGTTCCTGATCCATCTGTGTACATCTCCTTCCACCCCATGGTTCTTCAGTTTCTGAAGTAGGCATTCATGGGGTACTTGTCAAAGGCTTTTTGGAAGTCTAAGTATACGATGTCTATAGGGTCCCCTTTGTCCATCCGTTTGTTAATTCTTTTGAAGAAGTGCAACAAATTTGTCAGGCACGATCTTCCCTTGCAGAAGTCATGTTGGTTTGTTATCATAAGTTTATTCCTTTCTAGATGCTCCTCAATGCTATCTTTTATCAGAGCTTCTGCCATTTTCCCCGGGACCAAGGTCAGACTTACCGGTCTGTAGTTCCCCGGGTCACCTCTCGATCCCTTTTTAAAGATGGGCGCAACATTGGCTATCTTCCAATCCTCCAGGATCACACCTATTTTCAGGGATAGATTACAGACTTGCTGTAGTAGTTCCGTTATTTCCTCCTTTAGTTCTTTCAGTACCCTAGGGTGGATTCCGTCCAGGCCCGGTGATTTGTCAGTTTTTAATTTTTCTATCTGGATGTGCACGTCTTCGAGGCTTACTTCCATGGATGTTAATTTTTCTGCTTGGTCTCCTTTGAAGATTTGTTCAGGTTCCGGTATATTAGATGTGTCCTCTTTTGTAAATACTGATGAAAAGAACGTTTAGTCTTTCCGCCACTTCTTTCTCCTCCTTCACCACTCCTTTCCTATCTCCGTCATCCAGAGGTCCCACCTCCTCCCTAGCCGGCTGCTTCCCTTTAACATATCTGAAGAACGGTTTGAAATTTCGTACTTCCCTGGCTAGCCTCTCTTCATATTCTCTTTTTGCTTTTCTAACCACGAGGTGACATTCTTTTGATACTTCCTGTGTTCTTTCCAGTTTTCTTCGGATTTGCCCTTTTTCCATTTCTTGAAATAATTCTTCTTATCCCCTATCGCTTTCTTCACTTCTTTACTTATCCACGCTGGGTCTTTTGTTCGGCTCTTTTTGCACCCTTTTCTGAATCTGGGGATATACAGATTGTGCACCTCGCTCACCGTGTCCTTGAATAAAGACCAGGCTTGCTCTATAGTCTGCCATTTCTTTGAGCTGTTCCTAAGTTTCTTCCTTACCATTATCCTCATCGCTTCGTAGTTTCCTTTCTTGAAGTTAAAAGTTGTCGCTGTGGTTCTTTCCCTTCAGTATTCCTACTTCAACTTTGAACTTGATCATATTGCGAACGCTGTTTCCCAACAGTCTCACTACTTCCACTTCCTTTGCAAATCCTCTTAGCCCATTTAGGATTAGATCCAGAGTGGCATTCCCTCTCGTCAGTTCTCTGACAAGCTGATCCATAAAGAAGTCCTGAATAGCCTCCAGGAATCTGGTCTCCCTAGCGCATTTTGAGTTTCCAAGACTCCAGTCTATCCCAGGATAGTTGAAGTCTCCCATAATAATCACGTTATCGCTTTTGCATTCTCGTTTCATCTCGGCTTCCATTTCTTCATCAGTAGCTTCGGTTTGCCCAGGTGGACAATAGTACAGGCTCAATTATATCTCGGGCCCTTTCCTCCCTGGTATTTTAACCCATAGCGATTCCCACAGGTCTACCACAATCTTGTTCAGCAAACTTAAATTAAATCCAAACTCCACCATGATCTGACAAAACAATAGGATCAATGGTGGCTTTTGTTACCTGCTGTACTAATTGATCTGAAACAAAAACATAATCTATTCGTGAGAATGATTTATTAACATGGGAGCAAAAAGAAAATTCCCGAGCATCAAAATGAAGGATCCACCATATATCTTTCAAACCACAAGATTGTACCAAGTTATCTAAGCCCATTGACTTTATTAGCTTACTGGGTTGTTTGGCCAACAATGGGTCCATAAAAGCATTAAAGTCACCAGCTACTACTAGATTAGAAGAAGCCAGTGGTAGAATCAACTGTTGAAGAGTTTTGAAAAATTCAGCCTGATTTGAATTAGGGACATAAGTATTAATAAGTGTCAGACTATCTTTTCCTAAGCTCATTTGCCCCTGGAACCACCTTCCCATGGGATCTGCAGATATTACTTTAAATGCCGCTGAGCATTTACTACTTACTAGGATAGCCACCCCTGCCTACTTTCCCACAGCAGGAGCGAAAAAACTGTGCTTGACCCAACCCCCTTCCAATTTGGCTGATTCACCTGCAGATAAATGTATTTCCTGGATAAAATATATATCCGCCTCCTGCTTCTTTAAGAAATTAAGCATTTTTTTCTCTTAATTGGGTGATTGAGTCCATTAACATTTAGTGAAAATAATTTTAACTCCATTATATCATTTTAATAAAAAGGATCCATAAAATATAAATCAAAAAATCATTAATATATGACTGTGACACTAAAACCTTACACATCCAGTCCTCCCCAAAATATCCCACCTCTCTCCCTCCCTTCACCACACCCAATAAACAATACTATTGCTTGGGAGCGCCCATATAGACTAGCAATCTCAAGCTCCTACCAGGTGTTTTTAATGTTTCTCCTAAAACAGAAAAGTATCAATATTCTATATCCTGAATTAAATGAAAATAAAGATACTTAATATAATAATAAAAATTAATGAGAGCCTAGATCAAGATGGCTACATCTAATAAGCATCGAAAGCATTAAATAAACAAGTAATTAATTTAAATTCATGAAGATTACAAAATAAGAAGTACTGTAGTTCATAACTAAATCACAATATGAATATAATAACCTTTCAAAGTAACCTGCTAAGCAATTTTCCTAAAATCAAATATATTGCTTAAAACAGGCAACACACAAATTTTCCCCCCCCCTAAGATCTAATGGAGTTACAAAGCTTACTTAATAATGAAATTGACATATCACCAAGACCCTCTAATCAAGTAAATTATATCAATTACCTAAAAAAATCATAAAATTAGATATATCCTATCTCAATTAAGAATATCTAATCTACATTTTGTTTATTAATAAACTAACCTATAAATTACTACCTAGAGGGGTAAAGTTTAAACCAAAGAGTTTAATTTATCTTCCCCATATTAATTCAATAATATAGAAGAAAAAATGAAAAAGGAAAAGAAACTATCTATTTATAAGAATCAATACATATATATATATTTATAGGATGATTGATATATAAAAAGAAATATATATATTAAAATATTAAATTATAAATCTAAAATCAGAGTTCATAACTTCAAACAAGGGATATAATACTCCATTACCATTTATAGGCACATAAGAAATAGTATTAGCTCATTAATAAAATCCTATTGACATATTGAGTACTATTATAATACATGAAGCTTAGGCCCTTTGCATGGACGCCATTTACAAATCTTTACAGATTTGAGATATTTAGGCTGCCTTTATCTATCCTTCCATCTGACAGAAAACACTCATTAAGGGCTCCTTTTATGAAGACGCGTTAGCAGGTTTAATGCACGCGACTTTTCATCACGCGCTAACCCCTGCGCTAGCCGAAAAACTACCGCCTGCTCAAGAGGAGGTGGTAGCAGCTAGCGGGCCGGCGGTTTAGCGCGTGTTATTACATGTGTTAAACCGCTAACGCACCTTTGTAAAAGGTCATATCATTTTCACTTTTCCTTGCCATGCAGCTTCTAAAATTTTACACATTCATTAGCCAGCAGAGATCTTCCAGCACTTATAAATTGGATATTCCAAGAGGAACCACCTTGACTGATCCCTCAGACTGATCCCTTGAAACCACTGCAAATCTCAGCTCATTTAAGTATATACTCCCTTCAAAAACCACTTTACTACGTAGAGGAAGCCTGCCTTATTTAAAGGTCCAGTCAGTCGCAAACCTTCTTCGTGTCATTTTTCCTCTCCTTCTTGTGTCATTAATTGCTTATATTCTCCTTAAGATTTGAACACTGATCTCAGCTCGTACTCCTATAATTTTATAAAACTCCACGTAAAAGATGGTGACCTTTTCCATATGTTAAGCGCGCCAAGCCACACCCCCTCTTTGACTGAGTTTCATATGCAACTACTTCAAGTCTAAGGGCTAGATTCATTAAGCAAATCGTTCACGTACTGATTGTTTTGCGACCCCTTTGTGACTCGATTTTCCTCCAATCCGATTCACTAACCTCTGTGCCGATCATCCTCCGATCTGTGCATGCAAATGAGGGGAAACAGCATGCAAAGTTGGAAGGACGCAATTCACTAACAAAATTCAGGCACACCGAATGGGCTGGCCGATCCAAAAAGAAGCGAATGTTGGGGACCAGTCGCTCACGTCCTTTCCGACTGTCCTCCCAGCCCTGCAGCCCTGAAATAAACCTGCTCTCTGCCTCCCTGGCTCTCTGCCACGACCTGCTCTCTGCCTCCCTGACTCTCTCTCTCTGCCTTCCCAGCTCTCTCTCTGCCTCCCCGACTCTCTCTCTCTGCCTCACCGAACTGGCTCTCTGCCTCCCTGACTTTCCTGCCCTTCCCCTGCAGTGCGAGCCCGTGGTTTTAACCCATGGGTTTAAAGCGGGTTAAAACCACGGGCTTGCAAAGTATAAAAAAGTTTTTAAAAAACAGGAAAAAAAATCAGAAAAGCAGCTCTGTAAGCATGTGCAGACCATCTACAGACAAAGAAGATGGTCTGCGCATGCTTCTGGATCGCTCACTAGCGATCTATGTGGTCGGTGGGATCACCATGCTGACCCTCTGTGAATTCGTCGGCCTGCCGCAGATCGGCCATGGATCGGGCACGATCGGGCAGGTTAGTGAATCTAACCCTAAGTCTCAAAGGACAAAATGAAACTTCTTTAGACAGTTCTGAGATTTCATGCAGTGGTAATTGGTAGCTAGAGAGATTTTATTATCCCCATTTGATTTGCACTTCCATCAGTGTGGTCAGTGGGAATTTGCCTGCAGGGGATATGCTGGCTTTTATGACCTCTTGGTTTGTTTGAATTCTGATTTTTATATTCCTCAGATGGAAGAGAAAGTGAGTCCAGGTTGTTGTTTTCATTTTATTGCGATTTATTAACTGCCCTTTTGAAGAGATTCACCCAAAGCAGTGTACAGCAGGTACAGTTTAAAATAAAACGTACAATTTTGTTAACAGCATAACAATTGTAAAATGACTAAATGTAAATAAATAAATAACACACACACACCCCGTTTTTCAAAACCGTGAAAGCAGTTTTTAACGCAGGCCGGCGTACTGAATGCTCTGCACTGCTCCCGACACTCATAGGAACAGGAGCAGCGCAGAGTATTCAGTGTACCGGTCTGTGCTAAAAAAACGCTTTCGCAGTTTTGTAAAAGGGGGGCGGTGGGGAGGGGGGTTGTAAATAAGGTATTCATGCCTGTTCATCATTTTGTACGATGTTGATCTTTTCACCAAATTTCTCCCCATCTTTTCCCAGCATATCTGCAGCTCTTACTCATCGGTCACGTTCACATTGACTTTGAGTGTATCCCGTGGGTGGTGTGGACCATCGTCCGAGAAAGGCCAACAGAATTTGTTTTGTAAAATTCCAGGAATATCTCTCCGAGTCCATCACTTCCAGCACTTCACAGGGCATTCATGTGTTAATGAAAGCCCAACGTGTTTCAGCAAAAGACTGCCTGCATCAGGGGCACATTATGTCTCTATCAGAAGAATATACAAGAACATTTTTGAGAATGAAACCATCTGCCTGGAGCTGAATATTTAGCTTTTCTGCAAGTGAAACATTATATTTCCTCTTTACCCATTGCAGCCTTATCGGAAGAAATGACAGAGCAAGTGGAGTAAGTTTTTCTGTTGGGTGGAGACAGGATATAGTAACATAGTAAATGATGGCAGATAAAGACCCGAATAGTCCATCCAGTCTGCCCAACCATACACTCTACACTCTCTATAAAATTAATGATTTAATTTAAATTGTTCTTTTTCTTAGATATTTCTGGGCAAGAAAACCAGAGCTCTGCCCAGTACTGTGCTTAGGTTCCATCTACTAGAGTCTCTGTCAAAGCTCACTCCAGCTCATTTAAACCATCCCATCATTGAAGCCCTCCGCAGCCCACCCTCAACTGAGTGGCCTTATATAGGACACAGACTGTGCAAGTCTGCCCAGTACTGGCCTTAACCATTATTTTCTGATTAGAGATCCTCTGTGTTCATCCCATGGTTTTTTGAACTCTGTTACCGTTTTCCTCTCCACTACCTCCCTCAGGACTTCTCAGGTTTCCTTTTCCTTTAAGTATTGTCGGCAGATTTGCCACCTTTGAGCTTTCAAAAAAATGGGCAGAAGCTTGGTCGAAGGACCTGGGAGTGGATATCTCTGATGATCTGCTCAGAGACTTGATATGTAAAAGCCTTTGGTAAAGTTGACCTCTGTGAGCCATCAGGAACAGCAATACAAGTATCCCCTAAAAGAGTTTTCCAAATTTCCCAAAACAGTCAGTGGTGACTCTAACCCACGTAGTCTGGTCTTGTACAGTCATTCAATAATTGTGGAGAGATGTATCCAGCAAGGTTTTACACGTCTTAGACTTGAAGCTCCCACTTCTATCACAGATTCTCTTATTTGACAGTTATACTGCTGTTGCCCAAAAGCCATCTAAGATAAAGCATTCCTTCCTATGTTATATGTTTATGATGGCATGACGAACTATTCTACTGGAATGGCTGAGGCCTACTGCACCTAATGTAACTCATGCTATTGTGGTTCTAAATCACAAATCAAGCAGGAAGGATTCAACCCACATGTTGATAAAGTTCCAACACATATGGGAACCATTCTGGAATATATTATTTAATATGTCATACGGAAGGCCTGCTCACCAGTAGTTAAGGAGATTACTCAATTAAGTGGAGAAAAAAAATCTTAAAAGCACTTACTGCAGCGATTTATACTGGGTAAAATATAGCTAGCAGGTTCTTATCATAGGCAAAAAAAACTTCACTTTAACATCTACAGTCAACCACAAAGGTAGAACAGACGCCAACAGTGTGTGCATGCCAGTCACTTATCTGAGCTCATTTGAAGTTGTTGCTGGTTTCCCAAAGACCCCATGACATTCGGATGACTTTCCAAAAACACTCCTTCAACTCCCGACAAGGGACCTTGTTTCGCCGAACAAGACTAGCTGCATCAGGGGAATGAAGATGGGATACACACTGACAAAACTTCCATGGCAGTCTGGAACAACGTTTACCGGGACAGACTTTTAAGCCCCAGTCAGATGACGTCATTTCCGGGACCGCGATTAAATCTAAACCACAAACCTCTTAGTTACTTTAATTCTCTAATTGCTTTCCCTAACTTCCTTAAAAGAATGCATTCCGCTCTATTCTCTGGTTAAGTCCATATGGCCATAGTGTGTTCAATTCAAAAATCAGTTGCTGTTCTCTTTGATGTAATCTCCGTTTTAAATCCCCCCTATGCTGTGTGGGGATCATAGAATCGATCATAGCACCTCTAAGGTCATTAAACACATGGTTCTTATCTTTATCTTATTCTGCCATGCGATCCACAATTCTGCCATGATCAACATTGTTTCTGTGTTCAAACATTCTGGTTTTGAGTGGACATGTAGTATATCCAATATAACAAAGCTGGCAAGGGCAGTTTAGAATATATGCCACATAAGAGGACCCACACATGGCAAAAGCCAGTAACGGCACTGTCCTCTTATTGGGAATTTGGATGGACAACCCTTCAACCATCAAAGGGCAGACATTACATCATCCACATTTAAAATGACTATGATTCTTACTGTATCCATTCCTTAATGACTGATTTCGGATACCCTCTGTCAGCAAATTTATCACTTAATACAGCTGCTTGTTCAAGAATTTCTTGTCACTATGGCAAATTCATCAATAACACAAAAACTGAGACACAGGGAGGCTGTTCTTTAATTGTATAGGATGCATACTGGAATAATGCAAAAAAAAAAAAAAAAAAATTACAGTCCTTAGGTTTATGATGTACAGTAGTTTCAAAACAAAAATTCCTGTGACAAATTTTCACATCGAGAAAGTGTATCTCTGTAGGATGATACGACAACCCAAACAAGGATGACAGGAATTTAACAGGAATTCATTCTATTTAACCCTCTATCTGAAACAAATTGAGGCAGGGTCCTAATACAGAGAAAAGACCTCAGTGTTCCCTAAGAATGAACTTGGGAAACTACTATGACAATTACTGAGTTGTCATAGAGAACACATCCTTGGTCATAGAAAAACTCCGTAAGAATATTCGCCGGACTTGATGGACCAAAGGTCTGATCCGGAGATGGCAGTTCTTATGTTCTTAAATATTTAAATGTATTTTAGCAAAAATGCTTATAGCAAAAATAAAGCTTATAGCGAAAAAGAACCCCGCACTTATCTCAATATTCTCCTCAGATGAGGGAAAGATCACCGCTGCTCAATTTTCACGGTGCAGAGATTCAGGATGATGCACATCTTATGACTGTCATCTTATAAGAGTTATAAGATGACAGTCATAAGATGTGCATCATCCTTTTGGTGATATCTTGTTTATTTTGGTATTTTGCTTGTGTTATTTTTATTTTTTGTCAGGAATTTAACAGGGTCACAAAACTATAACAATCCACCGTACCAGTTCACAATACGGCTTGAAGGGAGTGCACAGCCGGCCAGGTCCGGGTCCTCCTGCCCTTCCTTTCCCCCGGCCGTGCCGCTACAATCCTACCTCCCCTCGCCGACAAGAAGTCTTTCCGACGTCAATTCTGACGTTCCAGGCCAGCCAGGCAGTGATTGGCTGGCCCGGAACGTCTTCTCCGATGTAAGAATTGACGTCAGAAAGACTTCTTGTCAGCGGGGGAAGGTAAGATTGCAGGCGTAGACCGGGGGAAAGGAAGGGGAGACGCGCTTTTTTTTTTTCCGCTGCAGAGAGGGCAGGATGTAGGCAGGCAAGCTGGCTGGCTTTAGCGTGGCAGGAAGGGAGGGAGATAGGTAGACAGGCAGGCTGGCTTTGGGGGTGGCCAAAATCTGGAAGGTAGTGGGGGGGACATAAGAAGGAGGCGCTGGAGGCACTAAGGACACGGGAAGGAGGCACTGGGGGCACTATGGACACAGGACGGAGGCACTGGGGGCACTAAGGACACAGGACGGAGGCACTGGGGGCACTAAGGACATGGGAAGGAAGGAGGGAAGGAATAGAAAGGGACAATTGTTGGGCCTGAGTGCAGAAAGAAAGAAATGAAAGTAAGGATACACAGTCAATTAATAGATGTCCCCTTTTGATGAAAAAAATAAATGGCCACGCTACCTCTGACTTACTTTCTCTGCAGCAGAGTTGGCAGCAGTGCTGAGGTGCAGGAAGGTCCCCGCTGACTCGTCTGCCGGCTCTGCTCCGGAAGAAGTAAGTTACATAGGAGGGGATGGACCCGGCAGCCGCAGTCATTGTGGGACTTTGCCACAACTCCCTGCGTCTGCTGGGTCCACCCCCTCCGACGTAACTTACTTCTTCTGGAGCAGAGTCAGCAGACAAGTCATCCCAGGACCTTCCAGCATGCGGCTGCTGAGTCCGTTCCAGAGCAAGTACATCGGAGTGGGGTGGACTGGCAGCCGGCAGCTACAATCATCGTGGGACCTTGCTGCATGAAGGGAGAGAAAGGAGCAGGATTTCTGGAATGGAAGAGTGGTGGAGGGAAAGAAAGGGGGCAGGGTGGTATGGAAGGGTGGTGCTGATAGAATTGATGTACAGAGAAAGGGGAGAGACATAAGGGGGAAGGATAATGGAGGGAGAGAAAGGGGGCAGATGCTGATTGAAGAGGGGTGGATGGCGAGAGAAAGGGCAGACATTGGATGGTAGAGGGGAGCCTATGCTGGATGGAAATGCAGATGGGAGAGATAAGGGAGCAAATGCAGGAAGGAAATGGGAGGAGAGAAAGAGGGGAGCAGACGCTGGATGGAAGTGGACAGAGAGAGGAGAAGGTACTCGATGGAAGGGTTGGAGAAAGAGGGTACATGATGGAAGGAGGGGATAAATAAAAGGAGGGCACATGATGGGGAGAAAAGGATTGAGTTAGGGAAACACTGGAGGGGTGAGGGAAAGAGGTGGCAAGCTTTAGGTAGACAGTACAAAAGGACATTGATGAGAGGGTAGTAAGAACGTAATCTAGATAGATGCAGAAAATAAATTGAAAAGGAAAATGAGGGAAAAAAGGGAAAGGGATTTCAGAGGAGAGATGTGGGAGAGGGAAGGAGAGGAGATGCCAGACCAATGGGGATGAAAGGAGAGATGTAAGGGGTAGGCATACAGTTTCTGGAAGGGGCATAGAAGGAGAGAAGATGCCATATAGGGGAAGAGAGATGGAAGACAGTGGATGGAAGGAAGAGAGTTACAAGAAGATGAGGAAAGCAGAAACCACAGAAGACAAAGGTAGAAAAAAAATTTCTATTTATTTATTGCTTTAGGAGACATGTGTCACTGTTTCTGTGGTGCACTGTATTCAGAGTCCAGCTTCTTTCTGGTTCAATTTAACCTCTGTCTATGTATTTCTATTTTATCCCCCCTTTTACAAAACTGTGGAGCGTTTTTTAGTGCCAGCCATGGTGGTAGCAGCTCTGATGCTCAGAATTCTATGAGCGTCAGAGCTGTTACCACCATGGCTAAAATTCACACTACAATTTTGTAAAAGGGGGGAGGGGTTAGTTTGTGATGACATATTCCATACTAGGCGAAGGTGTTTTCTGTGTTCTGTGTGTTCGAAAGATATGGTTTTTGTTAGGATTGACTGCAGGATTGATCTGTACTAGTCTGGCTTGTTTAGTTTTACAATGGGTGTATTGATGTACTGCTCACTGCAGTATGTAAGATGCTGCCTTTTCCTAGGTACTCATGTGTGACATGTGGCTTGTTACTAAAAATCATGTTTTTTGTACAGATGGGGGGTGTCAAAAAATGATGGGCCCCGGGTGTCACATATGCTAGGTATGCCACTGCAGGGACAGACTTCAGGATCTTAATCTGTATATTTTGGAGAAAAGATGAGAGAGGGGAGATATGATAGAGACGTTTAAATACCTACGTAGTATAAATACACATGAGGCAAGTCTCTTTCAGTTGAAAGGATACTGCAGAGTGAGAGGGCATAGAATGAGGTTTAAAGGTGATAGACTCAGGAGTAATCTAAGGAAATACTTTTTTACAGAAAAGGTGGCAGAGGCTTGAAACACTCTCCTGGAATAGCTGGTGGAGCCAGAGACTGTCTGTCTTCAAGAAAGCGTGGAGCAGGCCACAGCACATGGTATCTCTTAGGGAGAGGAGGAGATAGTGGATGCTGTGGATGGGCAGACTGGATGGGCCATCTGGTCTTTACCTGCCGTCATGCTCCTGACACCAACAAAATGGCTTTTCCCACCCAAAAAGGTGGTATATCTTTGGCCATTGAGACTTAGCTGGCTAGCTGCTGAATACTGACAAATTTACACATGCAAAATTATATACTACTCTGAGATATGGTATAAGGGTGGTAGATGCATGGAGTAGTCTCCCCTTAGAGGTGGTGGAGACAAAGACTGTGTCTGAATTTAAGAAAGTGTGGGACATACACATGGGACATCTTACGGAAAGGCGGAGAAAGTAGATGCTGCGGTTAGGCACTCTGTATGCGCCATCTGGCCTTTATCTGCCATTATGTTTCCGTTTCAACAAATCTTACTTGCAATGACCACTAGGTGGCATTAATTCCTCAGAACTTTACAACAGATAAGCTGCAAGGGACTCTGCTGTTTAATATTACTTTCACTTTCAGAGAATTAGAAAACCTTTTAGCAAAGTGCTTGGAAATGCAGATGGGTTGTGGGGGGATTTTTTAAAAATTATTATTTTACTATTCAGGTTCTCAAGTGAAGAGCATAAAGGGAAGGGGGTCTAATTTAGCACCTTAGTTTAAGGGTGACTTTCAAAATGACCCCCACAATATTAATAAACAGAAGTGAAACTCAACAGTGTGTAATTCCTAGCAATCCTTCTCATCGCCGGTGCTTCCAGTTTCAGTCTGAATCAGACAGTTGTTGCCTTCAGAAGACAAGGGGGAGAGCAGCATGGAACAGTAGCTGTCAGGTATGTGTACCTATAAAATGCTCTGTGCATACTTCCAGTTTTCAATGGATTGCACATTTGGAATCTCTTTCAGGCTGTCATGCCATCTATTCTTCTGTAACTATGCATCCCTGCCAGCACTCAAGACCAAAAGAGCTGAGAAGTTTTAAACTCTCCTGAAATGGATTATAGGAGGGTCAAAAAAAGGGAGAGTGGTAAATCTAAGGGATGGGACCCATGTGGAGTGGAGTGGCGTGGAAAAATTCGCAGAAAAATCTTACCAGTTCTGCATTTTGGGGATAAATAGTTCATTGCATTATGTAAGCAGCTAAATGTGCATATTTCTCCTCATTGCAGCAGTCGGTTAGCAGTCAGGGAGAACAGATTTCTGCTGTGATATACATGTGAGCTGGTTTCTGCTAATGTCTTTAACAATGTGTTTGCACAAAAAAAGTGGGGTGAAACCACACACATCAACCGGGAATGAGTACAAAAGAATAAATCTCAAAAATGGTAAAGTCTATTTGGTGCATGGGCAGTTTAACTAATTGTTGTGCCAGCTTTTATGTCTTAATAAAGGTTTGTTGTCTTGGCATTAGGTCTTTTTGATTTACCTATAGTTTTCAATGTTTTTGAATTGACAGCAATCAAATGCACTTGATCTCTCGTAGGCTATTGAATATATATAATTTTATCGTTACCGATAATAAATTTAAAACAGTATATTCACTCACTCACTATATTCAGTTTAATCATCACTTCCCTTTTTTTTTCACTCATGGTAATTTTGGTTTTGTCATACTCCTCAATCATTTTAAGCGATTGCATATTTTATTAGACAATATTAATCATGCATATATTTCATTGTCCAAAGTGCATATTTGTTTATGGGTTTGTACTTGTTTTACTCAATGCATCTTGATGTTTTGCTCATTTTTTCCTTATATTTCCTTCCAATTTCTTTGAATATGGTTGTTTTATCACATTAAAATCTTGCTGTGATGTTCTTTTTATTTATTGATATTGTTATGTTTACAGGTCTTTTAGACCAAAATACAGACCGAGTCATAGTAACATAGTAGATGATGGCAGATAAAGTCCCGAATGGTCCATCCGGTCTGCCCAACCTGATTCAGTGTAAATTTTTTTTCTTCTTCTTCTTAGCTGTTTCTGGACAAGAATTCAGCCGCGCTCAGCAATGCAATCATTGGTGCACATATATACAGTATATATATATAATACATATTCGTTCAGGTTATCGAAAAAAATAGACCAGATAGGAACCCAGTGTATTGGACAGGGAAGAATTTTTGCACTGGAATGAGCCAGCACCAAAGGAAGTTTGTCTCATGGTGCCTCCCAATCACATCCTCATGCAAGGGCAGCACTTTCACTCTCTCCTTCCCCTCACTACTGCAGCCTTCTCTCTCTCTCTCTCTCTTTCGCCCTCTCTATAATCATGTTCTTTCTCTCTTCTTCCCTCCCTCCTTCTTTAGTCAGCACTCTCTCTTCCCCAGTACTCCAGTATCAACCTTAGAAATATACAGGCTCCTATAACTATGGCTCCTACCAAGGGCGCTGTGTCATTTGCGGAGAGCCTGGGGTCTCCAATGCCTACTATTGCAAAGAATGCACCATTCAGGAGAAAGATCGAGATGGCTGCCCAAAGATTGTCAACCTGGGGAGCTCCAAGACAGATTTATTCTATGAGCGCAAGAAATATGGCTTCAAGAAGAGGTGATCCATTGACATCTTAGGGAGTTACCTTGACGGGTTAGTGAAATGTGACTGTAAGAAGATGCTATGAACCATGGACTCTCCAATGAAAGTTTTTTAAAGCTGCAAAATTAAAAAAAATTTTCCTAAAAAAAAAAAAAAAATACACAAGCTCTAGATATAGATATGATGTATAGTAAAACTTTGGTTTGCGAACATAATTTGTTCCAGAAGCATGCTTGTAATCCAAAGCACTCATATATCAAAGCGGATTTCCCCACAGGAAATAATGGAAACTAAGAAGATTCGTTCCACAACCCAAAAACTTTAATACAAAATACTGTACTGTGAATTCCTGATATGTGCACTTATACCGCGCGCATGAACTATGGGTGAATTAGGAGTGATACTTTTATTATGTTCAGCCGCGCTCAGCATGAAATGTGCATATGTTGTGTGCGCTTGAACTGCGGGTGCTTGTATTACGTTCAGCCGCGCTCAGCAATGCGATGCGCATATATTGTGCGTACTTGATGTGATGCGTATAAGCGCTTGTACTGCAAGACAACGCTCGTTTATCGAGTTAAAATTTAATAAAATATTTTGCTCATCTTGCAAAACACTCACACACCAAGTTACTCGCTATCCAAGGTTTGACTGTATTTGGAATGCAAAATGTCTGACAGCGACAGAAAGAAGTTTCTTATCTTCCACAATGACATCTTCAGATGGGTTTATTTTAATAATAACTTTATTTTGTATACCGCAATACCACAAGCAGTTTAGAGCGGTTTACAGAGGAAGAGACTGTACACAGACAGCGATGTTACAGAAAAAACTTTCAAATTACAATAGTAAGCTGAGAGTAGTTAGGTATATCCGGAAGCATTTCAGAGATACAATGAGGCAGGAAGGAGTCGGAGAAATTTATCAAAGAGATAGGTTTTAATTGATTTCCTGAAGGTTTGATAGGAGGGTGAATTTGAGATGAGGGTGGTTAGACATTTATTCCATTTGCCTGCTTGGAACGACAGTGATCTATCAAGGAATCTCTTGTAGATACAACCCTTCAGGGAGAGGAAGGCAAACAGATAGGCATCACGTGTGCAAGTGGTACCTTCCGTAACGGTTACAGGCATGAGCCTCACTCTTAAATCAGAATACTTTGCCCGAGATTATCTCAGTAACAACACAGCAACATACTAACCCCCCCTCTTCTAACTGCACTAGCAGTTTCTAGCACAGGGAGCCGTGCTGAACGGCCCGCGCTGCTCCCGATGCTCATAGAGTTCCTATGAGCATCGGGAGCAGTGCGGGTCATTCAGCACGGCTCTCTGCGCTAGAAACTGCTAGCGCAGTTTCGTAGAAGAGGGGGGAAATGACGGCAGATGAAGACCTGAACGGCCCATCCAGTCTGCCCAACAGACGCACGCATTATTAATTCAGACTCTCAGAAGCACGGTCATTGCTCCACACTTTTCATTGCATCAAAAACAGCCTCATTCAGAAGTTTGTAGGATGTAACATCAACATGCAAACATATTTATTTTGGTAGGGTTGCCAGATTTTCCTTTTGGAAAACCTGGACCCCCTAGCCCCGCCCCCAGGCCCACCTAATTCCGCCCATCCCCGCCCCTAAGCCCACCCTAGCCCCACCCCTGCTTCCTGCTCTTGTCGAGCAGGGAGGAAGTCCGTGCGGCCGTCATGCGATGATGTCACACGCACGCACCCGTATGATGTCATCGTGTGACGGCCGCACATGCGTGGACTTCCTCCCTGCCAGACACAGCTTTTCAAAACCTGGACTTCATAGATTTAGTATGCAATTAGAATTAAGTCCTTTTACTTATTAGTGAGAACTTTATCCCACAGCTAGTGCTTTAGGACTTGGTTAGCAGCTTTAATACTTGCCACCAGGAGCATACTTTTAACTCATATTTCTTCCTCTTCAGGAAGTAAACTTTCAGTCATTTAACAATTTTAAACTTCTACCATACTGTCCATGGGAATATCTTCGAAATAGCTCTCATTACAGTGCATAGGCTCTTCATCATTCCTTTTTATTATTTTATCAGAGCACCGAAACATACTGTCTTCCTGATTTTCCAGTTCAGGGCACGCTACCTCTATCTTTGCAACTTGGCTGTCCTGTTTCCAATTCCCCGCTGGGTTCTGTTCCCAAAGCAAATGTGGTTTGGTTCCTGGCTTCTGTTTCAGCTGCTTGTTCCAGCCCTGATCTCCTCCTTTCTGCTTAGCCCTGCTGGGGTAGTTAAGGCTAGGCTCAGGTGTAGAGAATGACACGGTGACAAAATTCATCACCGTTCCCATCCCCGCGGATAACCACGGGAAACCATCTTCATGTCATTCTTTAAGGAGAGAGGGAAAAATCAGAGTATGAATGGCCACAACCACTGACCCACAAACTTTGCTTTGAAGAATGCTGGTGTAGAAGGCTTGAAGTTGACATAGACACTACAGAATGACAGTCTCTGGTATCCAGAGCAGTTATTGTGATGTCATAATGCCTCAATCCACCAGTGCCTAAGAGCCAATCACATCAGTGATGTCACAATGGCTTCATTATCCTTGGCTCACATAAGAATCAGAGTATGAATGGCCACAACCACTGACCCGCAAGCTTTGCTTTGAAGAATGCTGGTGTAGAAGGACCGAGGTTGAAATAGACACTAGAAAATGACATGGGATTATTTCCCGCGGTTATCCGCGGGGACGGGGACGGTGATGAATTTTTTCACCGTGTCATTCTCTACTCAGGTGTGAGCTGCTCCCTGATTTGTTGAACCTCACTTAGAATTGTGAGCCTGCTTAAACCTGATTGCTGCCTAGTGCCCTGTGTGTGTTTAATGTCAGCAATCTTAGGTTTACCTTAGAGGTCTGCACGGGAACGGGGATCACGGGAATCTCGCGGGTCCCACAGGGTCCCACGGAATCCCACCCTAACCCACGGGACTCCCATGGGGACCCCCCTCTAGCCAACGGGACTCCCACGGGGATGGAAGGCTTTGGAAGCAGGGTTCGTTCATATAATATAATGGACACGTCAGCCTTAGTAAAAGAGGGGGTTTATAAGTTAATTACCTGAACAGAAAACAAAAAAAGAGTTCCAAAGAGATTCCACAAAGAAAACAGCAAAAGAAACTGTGGAATTGATGATCTTGTCAGAAGTAATTGCTGCTTTTCATGGGGACGGGCGGGGATGGAGGTAATTCCTTGCAGGGATGGGTGGGGACGGAGAGGATCCTGACGGGGACGGGTGGGGATGGAGAGGATCCTGACGGGGACGGGTGGGGACGGAGAGGATCCTGACGGGGACGGGTGGGGACGGAGAGGATTCTGACGGGGACGGGTGGGGACGGAGAGGATCCTGACGGGGACGGGTGGGGACGGAGAGGATCCTGGCGGGGATGGGTGGGGACGGAGAAGATCCTGGCGGGGATGGGTGGGGACGGAGAGGATCCTGACGGGAACGGGTGAGGATGGAGAGGATCCTGGCGGGGACGGTTGGGGATGGGTGGGATTTCTGTCCCCGTGCAACTCTCTAGTTTACCTTTTAAGAAGTCTCCCTGTTCTGGTTGTAGCTTATTAGGCATCTGGCTGGATGGGTGACTTTTTCAATGTCTCAGTTGCCAGTTTATGCCATCTTGTAGATGTCTAGCCGTAGTGTAACTCGTTAATGCAAATGTGCAGCTCTTCATGTTACTATCACTGTAATCTGCTGAGACATGAATTCTCTTGGTGCTTGATTCAGGGCAACCGAGGGGGGGGGGCAGGGGTCAAGATTCCCCCTGGTCCTACACTGACCATAGAAATTCTTCATAATAGGGTTTCTTCACAGACCTACATCTCCCTCCCCTCCTTCCCTTCACAAGCCTCTCTCTCACACAAGGGGGGCAGCAGCAACAGTAATTGGAGTCTCGCATACTGCCTGCGGATGACCCAGAAACCTCCCCTCTGTTGCATATTGCCCCCCTCTGATGTAACTTCCTGATGCGGCAGAGGGTAGGTTTCTGGGTCAACCTCAGACAGCGTGTGAGAATTGCTGCTGCTGGTGGCACCTTGAAAGAGAGGCTTGTGAAGGTAGATAGGGTGGGATTGAATTTTATCTTTGACTGAAAGTGCAGGGGAGGACGGTGGCCCTTAAAATTGTTTGCCCCAGGCTTGGTTGTGTTTCTTGGCAGCCCTGGCTTAATTAAATTCCAAACTGTGTAACAGCTGGCTACATCTTAGGAGGTCCCAGCAAGGCCCGATTTCAATGCAATTTGTCATTTCCCAGCTATGGTTAACTGGAAATGAGTTGTGTGGGGAGAAGGAATCTGTTGCCAGTATGTCTTCCAATTCATCTTGTTTTGGATGTGTCTTCCTTTCAGCTGCAAAAAGAGCCTTTAAAATTACATTACATTACATTGTACTTATTAACCGCGTAACCATTAGTTCAACGCGGTTTACAAAAGATTATCAATAGAAAACATAATGCAAGAAATATAAAGAATTAATTGGAGAATAGATAAGTTTTCAATTCTAAAATATCTATAAGAATGAGCTGTTAACAGTAAGTTCGGAAGTCTTTATCATGATATGATGCTTGAAATGCTAAAGTATGATTGAGAAATTTTATACTTTTACAACCCTGAACTATAGGAGATTTAAACAGAGGGTGGGCTCTTCCATTATGGCAGCAAAAGTCTTTTTTATTTTATTTAGAAACCGAGGTCATTCTTTTAATTTCCAAGAAATGAAAAACAAACAAATTTTGATCTGATGTTTTAGCAAGATAAGTATGTGGGAAGGAGTTTTGGACAGAAGTGATTATCATACTGTATTTTGAAGGGATTTCCCAGTAAAGCACTGGAGATGATGTACTGGATAAAGAAGGAAGCAAGCAGTCTGTCACGAACATTTCTACAACAGTGGTGCCAGAAAAATTTGAGAAGTTAGTCTGAAATGACCCTGGATCGGTAGCATGGAATGTTGCTATTCTTTGGGTTTTTGCCAGGTACTAGTGACCTGGTTTAGCCATCGTGAGGATAGGCTTCTAGACTTGATGGACCATTGGTCTGACCCAGTAAGGCTATTCTTATGTTCTTATGACTGCTAAATATGTGTCACAATCTAAAAAAAGGTACCAAGTTTTAGTGCACGTTTACTTGAGAAATGAGGCAACAATGTCAGTTGGGTTCTATTTATAACAAAAAGGGTTTTTTTTAGCATATCAGATACAACAATTTGTGTAGTGTATATCTATGCTGTTTATTTTGGCTCACTTGCTTAAGAATCCCAATAATTTTGTCATAATATGGCCTGTGAAAAGGTACAAAGTCTTACGACCTCTTTTACAAAGCCGCGCTCGTGGCTGCGCTGCGCTAACGGCCCCAAAGCCCATAGAGATTTAAAGGGCTTCGGGGCTGTTGCCACGCGGCAGCCACTAGCGCGGCTTTGTAAAAGAGGCCGTTAGTTTCTTCTCCCAGTTTCATATAGCAAGTTACAAACGTTTCCCCTTTATTTAGCTTGCGGCATCGGTCTTTTCTAGCATATCACGGAATTAAATTACTCGTTCTCAGGTACTCGTTCTCAGGTACGTTTTGCAGTTTTCGTAACTTAAAAAAAAATTCTGTTGGTCTTGATAAAGAGAAGTTCCAGATTTTCAGGCTGAATTCTAAAACTGGCGTATTCATTAATCATTACTAGGAGTGTAGCCTGGTAATCTCTGAAGACCAGCATGCAAGTGCTGTATTGTTGAAAACATAGACCAATCCTAAACATGTAGATACGAACTCTATGACTTTTACATGTGCAGGAGTTAAGCTATGGAACGGCCTTGTTGGCCAAATTCGAAAATGTGGAGAGAGGAATTCTTTTAGGAAAATGTTGAAGACTCAACTATTTGTTAGACAAGTTCCTGGTAGGGCTAGTCTCAGTTAGGGTGCTGGTCTTTGACCACAGGGCCGCCGAGTGAGCGGACTGCTGGGCGTGATGGACCAGTGGTCTGACCCAGCAGTGGCAATTCTTATGTTCTTATGCATTTTTCTGAGCAATTAATTTATATTATACTGAATTCATGCTGTACTGAACATTTCTATTTTATCTTCTTATTTGTAGAGACTTTTAACATTATAACCCCTTGTGAACCGTTTTGGATAAAAACGGTATAGAAATTTTAAATATAAATAAATAAATGCCTGATGGAACAGGATGTTAACCAAAAACTAAATCTCCAGCACAAGTTACGGAATGACTAGACCTACAGAATGCAACTGACTGACCAGTGGCTCTGGAAGAGTGTCAGATTTTGTTAATGAAAACCAAGGCTATAGTATCCAGCAGTGTGGGCACCAAGTGCAGATAGCACGCTAGAATCCACGAACTGTGTGACCTTCCATTACCAACTGATTGGCACGGAGTTTACAGGGAAATTTGTTTCCCGATCATTTGCAAAATAAGCCTAACTAACCCTTAAACCAACCCAATAATAGGATAATTTAGGTTGTCATATTCTAGTCATGTCCTTAATTGCTATGAGCATCGGAGCAGCATCAAAGCATTCTGCATGCCAGCCCGCACTAAAAAACCTCTAGCGCAGCTTCGTAAAAGGAGCCCAAAATTAGGCTTAAATTATTTTACTATGAGCTGGTACCTTTTCAATTTTAAATGATAAAGTTCTGTAACCCATTTGACTAAAACCTGTTGTTTCTGTATTTTGACAATCCAAATTTCCAGTAAACCAAATTAAAAAACTAACAATTGATATTTGCATTAATAAACTGTTGTCAAACTTTGTTTTATAATTTTTCTCGCAATTTTTAATCTTCAGTTGTTGAATTAGATTGTTAATTGAAATGGAATATCTCTGGCAAACAAAATGATAGAAAGATGTGGTTTGTTGGATTTGAATCAGCATCTTCTTGATTACTTAGCTAGCTGAATAACTCAATTTCTAAGACATAGAAACATAGAAAATGACGGCAGAAAAGGGCCACGGCCCATCTAGTCTGCCCACACTAATGAACCACCCCCTAACTTCCTCGATGAAGAGATCCCACATGCCAATCCCATCTTTTCTTAAAATCTGGCACGCTGCTGGCCTCAATTACCTGTAGTGGAAGATTATTCCAGCGATCAACCACCCTTTTGGTGAAGAAATATTTTCTGGTTTTGCCATGAAATTTCCCTCCCCTGATTTTCAACGGATGCCATCTTGTTGCCGTGGGTCCATTTCTTTAAGTTGATGCTGCAATTCTTAAAACCCTATATGGTAAAACACTATAAACTAACATTAGTCATAACTTTTAAAGTTTACGTGACTGAAAAAAAAATAATAACAGATCTGAAATCAGCGTGAAAAACTGACTTAGAAAAATGTGCTATGTTGTCAGATGATTCCGAAAAAAAATTTTTTGTTGCCTTCTGTTTTCAGAACAAATCTAGGCAATGACCCATGGCACCATAGAAGCCAGATCAAAAAAAATCTATTGTATTCATTTTAGTGTTCAAAAGTTTATGAATAAATGATGCAGTATGAAGACACAGTTCAGCAGACGCCATTTGGGTGAGATTCAACGCAACCTGATCACAAGAAATCCTTCTGGCTTGGGGGGCACCTTTATATCCTGTTTATGTATATCTACAATACCTCTTATTCATAGTACTGATGGTGCACTCCTAGTACTACTCTAGAGTGGGCGTGCCAGAGTGACCATCTTATTTCTGGAGACTGATGGGCAGTGGCGTAGCGAGGGTGAGAGGCGCCTGGGGCAGTTGCGCACTTCCCCCACCCTCTTCTCCGCCCCCACTTCATCCACTCCTTCCCCACCCCCTCCTGCCGCATGCGAGTTCCTTCCCTTCCCCCACTCCTCTTTAACATTCCAGATGCGAGCAGCAACGCCAACCTGCTGCTCACGCCAGCGTCGGCTCTTCATCGGATGTCACTTTCTAGGCGCGGGTCCAGGAAGTGACATCAGAAGAAGAGCCGACGCTGCTGCTGATGGGGAAGGAGAGAAGGTGAAGGAATGACATTTTAGCAGCTGGCCTAACAGGTGAAATTCTGTGAGGAAGGAAGGGGCAATATGTGTTCTGATTCGCTTTCCGTTCCACTCTTGTTTTCCATCAGCTGAGGCTGAAGTGGCTGACAGTGCTTGAATCTGTGCTTGCATTTCAGATCTCGGTGACAAAATGTTCACAGTCCAAGCCTTGCTTCTGTTGGACAGCATACTGCAGCTGGTGATAGGTAAGATATTAATATTTTTGATCATGCCATTAAAAACTAATTAAGGGGAACAATGTATTTATTTATTTAATTCATTTTCTATCCCATTCTCCCCAATGAGCTCAGAACGGTTCATAGTCAAAAGCACGCGGCGACAAAGGCGCGCCGAGACAACTGAGCGCAAGGTGGAAGCCTGCGCTGAAGAAAAACAGTGTTTTAAGGGGCTCCGCGCCAGCGTTGTGGGGGGTTTGTGGGGAAAAAGTGAACTTTTCAGTATAATGGGGGGGTTGCAACCCCCTAAACCCCCCACAACGCCGGCACGATCTGTATTCAGTAAAGTGGGGGGGGGTTCCCCCACACCCCCCCCCCTCCGTCGGAGCCCCTTAAAACACTGTTTTTCTTCGGTGCGGGCTTCTGCCTTGCGCTCAGTTGTCTCGGCGCGCCTTTGTCGGCACGCGCTTTTGACCTGTCACCGCTCAGAATGGGTTACAGGTAAACATACATGATATACAGTTAATGGGTTACAATTTGCCATAGTTGCAGTACAAGTTTTTTCAATGCAGGTTTTTATCCTAACTTGACACATACTAAAAGTTCAGGAGCCCTTCAAGGAGTCTGATCTGTGGTGGCAGTTGATTCCAGTAGGAATATTGCTTGGCGGTTTGCAGCTGAAGGGCACGGCCAGGGGGGGCGTTTTGAGGCGTATTTCATCCTGGCAGCGGAGGGACCAGTTCGGCATGTACTGAGGAAAGCTTGGTCATCGTGTAGCCCAGTACCATGTTCAAGGATTTGAATGCTAGCATCAGGCCCTTGAAGGCACAACATTTGGCTACGGGCAGCCAGTGAGCCAACGATAAAGTCTGGGAGACAGAGTCGTGGGCACAGAGGGTTTTTTTTAGAAGTCTGATTGCCATGTTTTGCACACATTGGAGATGTCGTATGTACTTTGCTGTGAGTCCGATGAACAGCGTGTTGCAGAAGTCCATGCGTGAGAGGACAAGGGCATAGAGCAGTCGGGTGAAGTCAGAAAAGTAGGCGCCTGAATTGCATCTGTGCAGATGCTTGCTGGCGCTAAATATCAAAAGAGGTAGGGTTGACGTTCGGCGCTGATTCTACATTGAATATAGGCATCAGAAATGTGGACCTGTAAAACCCTGACCTTCATTTCCGGCGCCAGCCTTTCGAGGCAGACCGCGATTCTCAAAACAGCACCGTAGGTTGAGTGTTGTGCAATTGGTGCTATTTTTTCAGGGGCCGGCCGATTCCGGCGCTGGTTTGAAAATTTGGGCCAAAACGTCTAGATAAGTCATTTAAAAAAAACAAAAGAAAAAAAAAAACAAAAACAAGATAGACGTCTTGCAGTTTTTGAAAACAGACATTTTCTTTACTGGATTTCTGGTCATCTTTCCCCAAAAAGTCCAAACTCGCATTTAGACGACCTATTGAAAATGCTTGGAACTGATATCAAGCTCAATTGTTTAGTTTCCCAGATCACTACATTATTCATATGGTCACAGATCCGACCCCTAATGACAGGGACTTCTTACCTCATTCCTCTCAGACATGGAAAGTTCCCTGTAATGTACCTAAGGCACTAAACCCCCCCCCCCTCCACCTCTTTTACAAAGCCACACTAGTGGCTGCCACATAGCAAAGCCACATTACAAAGCCCTATGGGGCAGTTACCGCTAGCATGGCTTTGTACAAGAGGGAGTTAAAGTACCAAAGGAGGACACACTAAAACCAACCCAGCCATAAGGATTCATAGAAGGAGGAAGGGAGGAGGCACCCAACAGTGATTCACTGCCACCCCATCCCTCTTATACTACCAGATAGATGCTTTTAGCTTAGTACTCCCAAATATGGAGAATTTGGGGGATTTTGCCTATGGTCATCAGTCCTCCTCACCTGGAAATGATCTGTCTGCTTTAGTTTCCTAATTCAAAAATAAACCAAAGCTAAAATAAAACATAAACAGGGGGGGAAAAATGCACCTTCAAATGTCAATATTTTTGCAGAAAAGGGATTAGGACTTGTATACCACCTTTTTGTAGTTTTTACAACCACACACAAAGCGGTTTACATACAGGTACTTCAAGCATTTTTCCTATCTGTCCAGGTGGGCTCACAATCTTTCTAATGTACCTGGGGCAGTGAAGGATTAAGGGAGTTGCCCAGGGTCACAGGACGAAGAGTGGGGTTTGAACTCATAACCTCAGGATGCTAACGCTCTAACCACTAGGTCATGCAGACCCAGATGAGATACACTGTATAATGTGTAATCTGCTGATGCAGTTGGGTTTATTTATTCTATCAACATCACTGCTCAGAAAGTCCCTTTTTATGGTGATTTTTCCTTCATGGGAACTTCATGGGAACTTGCCACTAACTCAACTGATCCCTCAGTGCAATACAAGCATTTGATGAAGCGGGGCCAAAATCAAAGGGCCGGATTTACAGCTGACTCATAGTTGGATTAAGTTAAAAGCCAGTATTTATCTTAATCTGTTTATTCAATGGCCGCTTTCAATGGCTTTCAATGGCTGTTTGTTTTAACATTGCTATTTAGCTGCTAAATGGGCAATTTATGGTGCTACATTTGCTCCTTCCCAAACCCAGCCCAAAATTATAGGAAACAAATATTTTTGAGTGTTTTAAATGGCCCAGAGCGATTCATATGGAATCGGAGCAACATTTTAGAAAAGATGGAAAAAAGAGAGAGGCAAGTGACACAAACAGTGAAGTGGATCAGAGGGAATGGATCCCAACCAGAAATAGAGAGATGCACCAGTGTGGTGAATCAGGTTTATTGATAAAACTTCTTGTATAAAAACCCAACACAGCCACATTTCAGCAAAAGCCTGCATGTTTATTCAGTTTTCTATACCATTCCCTCAGGGGAGCTCAGAATGGTTTACAATTGCATGAATTTATTCAGGTACTCAAGAATTTTTCACTGTCTTTCCCAGTGTGCTCACAATCTACCATATCTAATGTACCTGGGGCAATGGGGTGAGCAGTGTGGGTTTGAACCCACAACCGCAGGGTGCTGAGGCTGCAGATTTAACCACTGCACCACACATTCTCTTGATGCAGGCTTGCTGAAACACAGACACATAAGGTTTTTTATACAAGAAGTTTTATAACTAAAGCTGATTTTGCCATATTGATGTTTCAGGGTGGGATCCATTCCCTCTGATCCACTTCACTATTAGAAAGCATGTGATAACATTTAAGATCCAAGATGGCGACGGGATAGGTAGCCGATAACATTTAAGATCCAAGATGGCGACGGGATAGGTAGCCTGTGCGTTTGCTCCCGATAACCTCCCACAAGCGGTTTATATTTCTGCAGGCAAACTTATAATTACCTATTTTTGAGATGCCCAAGCGAAGAGGGAGAAGCGCCGCTGCGGCCTCGCGGCGCTCCGAGACTTTGACGGCGGGCAACATCGAGGAGCTTATCCGGCGCATGCAGGAGACGTCAACTCGTTCAGGGCTCCCCCCGCTGGAGACGCTGCAGGAGAACGGCATGCAGCAGGTCTCCTTGGGGCTTGAAACCACCTTCAGCCCTGAAATGCGAGCTCCTCCCCCGCATCCCCGAACAGCCAGTTCCCCGAGGGAGGGGGAGCCTCCGGGATTTCGAGAGCTCCTTCCTTCAGAGGCAGTGGAGAACAGTCCGGGGGACGGAGATTCGAGTTCCCAGTTTTCTTCTGGGAACCTGAGTATGGAGTTGGAGGCCTCGACATCTGCGGGAGAGGGAATGATCCAGACTGAACAGTTGGTGGAAGACTTGCCAGTGGGTGAGCACAAGAATTCACATTCACATTTACATTTTCAATTTCCTCAGTTAAACAAACCCCAGGAAGTAACTTTGGATGCCCTGTGGGACTTGGTTGCCACTATACCTAAAACTCTAGCGTCTCAGTTAAATCAAGTAGAAGAACGGTTTAATATGTATGATAAGAGTATTTCAGAACTACAGAAAACTTCCACTGATAATAAATTGCAATTAGAAAATCAACAACAGAATATAAACTCTTATAAAGCAGTGCAGGAGGCACTAATTAAAGATAACATAAGTTTAAGAAGAAAACTTGAATCAATTGAAAATTCCTCAAGATCAAATAATCTTAGATTAATCAATTTTCCAAAGATTACAACGGTAACTCCTAGGGAAATGATTATTCGTTATCTAACAGAAATTTTGGAAGTTCCTGAATCTTCGATACCACCTTTCACTCAGGTTTATTATCTTCCTGTTAAAGATATTAAAGAAGAGAAAAATTTACAAGAAGTAAATCAAGAGCCTTTGAATGTGACGGCTTTATTAGAATCCTCTGACAGGGAAGTAGCCACTCCGGCAACTTTACTTATTTCAGTGGCTCTTACAATGGATAAAACATGGTTACTGAAGCTATATTTCAAAAATAAACATAAAGAGTTTCTAGGACTGAGAATTCAAATGTTTCCTGACCTGGCCAGAGACACACAGAGGCGGAGAAAAGAATTTTTGATATTGAGACCAGCAATTATTACTCTGGGGGCCACTTTTTTTCTTCGTATCCTTGTAAATGTATAGTACACTAGTGTTTAAGCCCGTTACATTAACGGGTGCTAGAATATATGGCTGTCTGTCTTTCTTTCTTTATGTCTCTCTCCCTGCTCCTGTTTCTTTCTTCCTTTCTTTCTGTCTTTCTCCCTCCTGCAATTTTTTTCTCTCTCTCCCTGGCACCCTTTGCCTGTCTGTCTTTATTTCTGTGTCTCTCTGGTCCCCTGTCTGTCTTTATTTCTGTCTGTCTCTCTCCCTAGCCTCCTTTGTCTGTCTGTATTTCTTTCTGTGTCTCCCCCCCCCCCCCACTTTCCTTTGCAGAAGCAGCAGTGCTATTTCCCTTCCCCTCCAGATCCCTGTGAAGTAGTAGCAGCATTTTCCCCCACCCACCCCCCATTCCCTTCTCTCCCCTACCACCACTTTCCTTTGCAGAAGCAGCAGCGGTTTTCCCTTCCCCTCCAGGTCCCTGCTGAGTAGTAGAAACATTTTCCCCCACCCCCCATTCCCTTCTTACCTTGAGCTGCCCTGCTCCGTTCGGCCCCTCCCCCTTCCCTTCCCGTGTGCTGGCCTGCTGAGGCTGAAGATTTTTTTCGGCGACTCCTCCTGTTAAAACTCCCCCCCCTCCTCCTCCCGCAACCGCTCCTGTTCAAAGCGGCCTGCTGAGGTTCGCGGCCGCTGTAACGAACCTCGCAGGCCGCTCTCCAACTCGGTAGCATGTTCCCTCTGACGCGATTGCGTCAGAGGGAACGTGCTACCATGTGGAGAGCGGCCTGCGAGGTTCGTTACAGCGGCCGCGAACCTCAGCAGGCCGCTTTGAACAGGAGCGGTAGCGCTGTTGCAGGAGGATTGGGGGGGGGGGGGAATTCGTGAGCGGCGGCAGGACCATGAGGCAGGATTGAGTTTTTCGGCTTCCCCTATCTGGGGAAACCGCCGTGCCGAACTGAGCTGCGCGTGGGGCCGTAGTAAGCGCGGGGCATGCTGCAGTCTTGGCGGCCACGGACATACGGATCATGGAAGCACGCTGATAAGACTGCGCATGCGCCGCCTACGGTTTTATTATATAGATTATAAGTTGCATAAATTTGTTTTCTTTGAACCCTCACAACTGACAACATTCCTATCACTGTCAAGGTTGGAGAAAGCGCAAGATGGACAAAATGATAAATGACTTCCTTGCACAGATTTACCTATAACTGTTTTTTCTTATTATTAATGATTGCTTAAAATCCGTTTTTACTTAATCTTGGATTTCAAATGATGAGGACTTGAGTGAGATTTAAGATAAAAACTTTTTTTTTTTCCTTTTATATACCATATATTAAGTTTGAACTATTTTCTTGTTTTATTTCTTGAATTTTGCTTTCTGTACAAGTATATACTTGATTGTTATATTTGAAAAATTCATAAATAAATAAAAGAAAAAAAGAAAAAAAAAAAAAAAGAAAGCATGTATGTTTAAAATCAGTTTTATTGAATTTTCAAAGAACCAGGTAAATACATAATCATACAAAAATTTCAATACAATAGGAAAAGAAATACCCCCACCTTCTTACCCCCACCCCCCTGGGAACAGCTACTCCAAAAACCAAACAAGTTAGGCAAGTCAGTTCAATAATCTACTTCTGGCAGTAGGAGTTAAAGTAAAACAAAAAGGCAACCAACGGTGAAGAAATAACGTGCCCTGTTTAGAGTTCATGGCCTGACGCTCATACCCCGCCAGGTGGATCATTTGAGTCCGCCAATGGGACACCGTGGGAGTATGCGGAGTCAGCCAGCATTGGAGAATGGTTTTAAGTCCCATAAAAATAGCTTTTTGGACGAAGGCAGCAGCCCCTGGTCGAGCAGGAGCCAAGAGAAAAGTGTCTGTGGGTAATTAGAAAGCATGTATAAATTGGAATTGAGAAGTCCAGATTGGGACATACGAGTACCAATACCAATGCACTTTTATAGTCTGCAAATTTCAATTAAGTTCTATACAGGGTACAGATAGCAGCAGAGGTAGGTTATAGAAGTAGAGGTAGATTATAAAGGTCAAAAATTTACTTCACAGGTCAAGGACCTGGTGGGCCGCTGGGCGAGATGGACCTCCGGTCTGACCCAGTGGAGGCAACTTCTTATGTTCTTATGTTCTATGCGGATAACAAATTTACAAAGAGAAGCAGAGTGACAATCACTGGAGAAAGCCATCAATCAATAAAAAAAAACAAACTATTGTCAGTTCAATTATGCATTCATTAAAAAATTCTTGAAAAAAAAAAAAAGGCTTCAGATGTTTTCTTAACAAACTATATTTGCCAACCCCCCACCCCCCTTTTATTAAGCCACAGTAGATGTTTCTACCATGGCCCGTAGTTCTAAAGTAGGTATCAAAGGGGATCCTTGCGACACTCCGCATTCTGATTTCCATACTTCTGAAATACTGCTCAAGTTCCACCAGTAATTTAATACAGGATCCTCCAGTGAAGAGCCTGTTCTAAAATACATTGAGGAATGGACATTTTTTTTGCACCATGTACATGCAGTGGGAGCACCTATTTTAGAATCAAAATATCAGTGGGTACGACCTGGAAACATACTATATCGGCCATGCTACGATCTCTCATGCCATGTCTGCCACCCAATGTTTGTTATTGTGGCGCGTAAGAATAGTAGAAAATCTCATACCCTATTTACGTTCCCTTAGCCAAGGGCTGTAAAAGTAAGAAACATCATGGGCATTGTCTTTCCTACCAAGCAACTTATTATGACAAAGATTTCTGTCCATTATTAATTAGATCCACATCTTATGAACATTTTAGAAAACTGTTGAAAACTTTTCTTTTTTCTAAATTTCTGATCAATTAGATTTCTGTGTATTATATTATTCCTGTATTTTTTCATAGCATAATCTTTGGTTAACCGCATTGAACTCATAACTATGCGGTCTAGAAATCTGCTATTATGTTATGTTTTCCATGCTATGTTTTGTCATGCATGATTGCCTAACCATTTTTGTTAATCATGTCGTACTGTTAGCCATGAACATAAGAACATAAGCAATGCCTCCGTTGGGTCAGACCTGAGGTCCATCGTGCCCAGCAGTCTGCTCATGCGGCGGCCCAACAGGTCCAGGACCTGTGCACTAATCCTCTATCTATACCCCTCTATCCCCTTTTCCAGCAGGAAATTGTCCAATCCTTTCTTGAACCCCAGTACCGTACGCTGCCCTATTACAACCTCTGGAAGCGCATTCCAGGTGTCCACCACACGTTGGGTAAAGAAGAACTTCCTAGCGTTCGTTTTGAATCTGTCCCCTTTCAACTTTTCCGAATGCCCTCTTGTTCTTTTATTTTTCAAAAGTTTGAAGAATCTGTCCCTCTCTACTCTCTCTATGCCCTTCATGATCTTGTAAGTCTCTATCATATCCCCTCTAAGTCTCCTCTTCTCCAGGGAAAAGAGTCCCAGTGTATGAGAGGTTTTCCATACCTTTTATCAGATGTGTTGTATTCCTCTGAACCCTCTCAAGTTACGCCATATCCTTTTTAAGATACGGCGACCAATATTGGACGCAGTACTCCAGATGCCGGCGCACCATCACCTGATACAATGGCAGGATAACTTTTTTCGTTCTGGTAGTAATACCCTTCTTGATTATACCTAGCATTCTATTTGCTCTCTTAGCGGCCGCTGCGCACTGTGCCGTCGGTTTCATTGTCATGTCCACCATTACCCCCAAGTCCCTTTCTTGGCTACTCTCCTTCATTAACATCCCTCCCACCGTATAGCTGTACCTCGGGTTTCAGCTTCCCACATGCTTTGTAATACTATGGGCTCCTTTTACTAAGGTGCGCTAGGGCTTTAACGCGCAGAATAGCATGCGCTGCATTGCCCTGTGCGCTAGACCTTAACGCCAGCACTGAGCTGGCGTTAGTTCTAGAAGCGTAGCGCACGGTAATTTCCTGCGTGCGCTAAAAACGCTAGCACAGCTTAGTAAAAGGAGCCCTATGTCTATCGTGTTATGTTTTGCTGAACTATGCTCGCCGTGCTATGTCTCACCATATTATGTTTTGTCATACTGTATTTTTGCCATGTATATTTTGGAAGAATTATGGAGAGATAGGTATCTACATGTCTTAAATCCAAAGGAGACGGGCCTCTTTCAGTCACAAGGAAGCTCTGGAACAAGGGGGCATAAGGTGAAAGGGGAGGGGGGGAGCGGTAGACTCAGGAGGAATCTAAGGAAATATTTCATTATGAAAAGGTTGGTGAATGGAGACAAAGATTGTATCTGAATTGAAGAAAGCATGGGGCAAACATAGAAGATCTCTAAGGAAGTGGAAGGGATTATATAGATTTACTAGTCTTTAAGCCCGTTACATTAACAGGTGCTAGAATATATGTCTGTCTGTCTTCAGCACACACCTCCCCTCCAAATGCCTCTCCATGGCCCTCTTCTGTCTTTCCCCCCCAGAGCAAAGCTGTCTGCCCCCAGCACACCTCCCCCCAAAGCAGCCCCCTTTCCCTATCTCTCCATGGCCCCTTCTGTCTCCCCCAGCACACCCCTCCCCCCAAAGCAGCCCCCTTTCCCTCTCCCGCTGACTCTCTCTCTGGCCCCCTTTCTCTGTCTGTCTTTCTGTCCCTCTCCCTGCCCCTGTGTCTTTCTTTCTTTCTGTCATTTTTCCCCAGTTCCCTGTGCAGCAGCATTTCCATCCCAATTCCCCTCCTATCCCCCCCCTTTCCTGTGCAGAAGCAGTAGCAGCATTTTCCCCCACCCCCCCTTCCCTTCTCTTCCCTTCTCTTCCCTGCTCCGTTCGGCCCCTCCCCCTTTTTTTACTGCCGTTGTCGATCCGGCCTGCTCCTGACCCTCCCACCGCCAACAAACCTCGGGGCTCCAGCTGCGTAGGCAGCACTTTAAACACACTGCTTCGCGGCCTTCTACTGACGATTTCCTCTGCCGCGTCTGTCTCCGATGATGTCATCAGAGACGCGGCAGAGGAAATCGGTAGAGAAGGGCGCAAAGCAGCGTGTTTATAGTGCTGCCTACGCCGCTGGAGCCGGGAGGCGACGGAGAGGGCAGGGGGTGCTAGCGGCCGGCAGCCGATGCTCCGCAGGCGGAGAGCAGGGAAGGGCTCGCATGCGCACTTGTCTTGCCCTTCATGAGGCCAGACCGTAAGCAGCGCATGCACACTTCCTATGGGTCACTACAGCTCACGGAAAACCGGCGCACACATACCGTTTTATTATATTAGATAGTTGGTATGAACGGGCAGGCTGAATAGGTCACATGGTCTTTATCTGCAGTAATTTTTGGTTTCCATAGGAAAAGGGGTTACATCTCCTGATCTAGCTACTCTATGGCACACATGGGCTCTGCTGTCTGAGCATAGAGAGCATAGAGAGAAGAGAGAGCCTGATCTCTTTCATCACCAGTACACCACAGAACATCTAGTAAATTAAAGGAGCTTCTACATATTGTTACAGGAACAATCCATTCTGCAGCTTCTCAAAGATGTCCTCTTACAAACTGATCATATTTCCTTATGTAATAAAAAAAGTATATATATACTCTGTCTAAGGGAGACACATTTATTCAGTGGGAAATCTAAAGTTTGCCCAGTGGCGTAGTGAGGGAGGTTGTCACCCGGGGCGGTGGCATCCAGCATCACCGTGCCATAAGTCCCCCCCCCCAATTCTTCCCCATTGCTTGAACGCCCCCCATGTACCTCTTGAAATGTTTGCCAATCCAAGCAGCATCTTCCACCCACTGTTCGCGCCGGCCTCGACTCATCTGACATCAAATTCTTGTCCTGCAACCTGGAAATGACATCAGAAGGGAGCTGAGGCAGGAGCGAGCAGCAAGTGGAAAATGTGCCAGTGAACATTTAAAGAGGTGTGGAGAGATGCTGGTGCTGGTGCCGGTGCCCCCCCCCCCCATGAAGATGGCGCCCGGAGTGGTCCGCCTCCTTACTATGCCACTGGGTTTGCCCATATAACAATATAAAAATAAGTGCACAAACTCATGACCACGAGTACAACGTGAAGTAGGATGAATATGAGCATTAATAATAAAGAAACATTTTGTTCTGGCTTGGCGCTCTGCATTATGGGAAACAAAAACAAGAACCAACTATAGAACAAGTTTCCAATTTTAAAATAGAAAATGAAATATTTCCTTATCTGTAATAAAAGTAATAATTCTTATGTTGCCATAGTGTCTTTCTAACCTAATCTAGTCATCTTAATTTAAAGATTATGAGCTTCTTTTACAAGAGGTATGCTAAGTGATTTAGCGTATGTTAATGATTAATGCGGGCTAAATGCTAAGAAACCCAAAGGAATATAATGAGCTGTATAGCCTTTAGGACCTGATTCTACAAACAGCGCCTAACTCCTAGATGCCGCTCGGTGTGGTTGTCAATCAAACTCTAGCCCCCCCTCTTCTATTAAACTGCGCTAGCAGCTTTTAGCGCGGTGAGCCGCGCTGAATGGCCCGCGCTACTCCCGACGCTCATAGAGCTCCTATGAGCGTCGGGAGCAGCGCGGGCCATTCAGCGCGGCTCTCTGCGCTACAAACTGCTAGCGCAGTTTAATAGAAGAGGGGGTAGGTGTCTTTTATAGAATTGTGCCTAGCGGTGTGTAACTAAACATAGGCATTGGCAAGTGTCCCAGTGTTAGGCGCTGATATATTAGGCCAGCGTTTTCCTGGCTAATTTAGCAGCACCTAACCCAAAGGCCTAGTGATGTCTAGGTCATACAACACCTATTCTCTGTCCCTAACCATGCCAGCTTTTCAGGTAGGCGTCGTGAGGTGCTGGTAAGTGCCTCAACTTAGGTGTCTATAGGTGTTTGTCCGGGTTTTCTGGGGAACTCGTAATTGTTTTAAAAACAATCAATTTTAAACATTACAATTAGAGAATGACATGGTGACAAAATTCATCACCGTTCCCGTCCCGCGGATAACCGCGGGAAGTAATCCCATGCCATTTTCTAGTGTCTATTTCAACCTCAGTCCTTCTACACCAGCATTCTTCAAAGCAAAGCTTGAGGGTCAGTGGTTGTGGCCATTCATACTCTGATTCTTATGTGAGCCAAGGATAATGAAGCCATTGTGACATCACTGATGTGATTTGCTCTTAGGCACTGGTGGAATGAGGCATTATGACATCACAATATCTGCTCTGGATACCAGAGACTGTCATTCTGTAGTGTCTATCTCAACCTCAGTCCTTCTACACCAGCATTCTTCAAAGCAAAGCTTGCGGGTCAGAGGTTGTGGCCATTCATACTCTGATTCTTCCCTCTCTCTTTAAAGAATGACATGAAGATGGTTTCCCGCGGTTATCCGCGGGGACGGGAACGGTGATGAATTTTGTCACCGTGTCATTCTCTAATTACAATATCAAGAGTTAATCTTGTACAGAAAAGAAGGTTTAGCTTACAACAAATAAGGATTCCATATCAAGAAGAAAATATACAAGCTACTCCACATTGTAATTAAGATCCTTGATTACATAAACGGAGTTTACCTTAAGAACAAAAAAACAAAATCTTAAGGAAACTAAGGCCTCCTTTTATAAAACTGCGATAGCAGTTTCTAGCGCAGGGAGCCGCGCTGCTCCCGACGCTCATTGAGTTCCTATGAGCGTCGGGAGCCGTGCGGGCCATTCAGCACGGCTCCTCGCGCTAGAAACTGCTATCGCAGTTTCATAAAAGAGGGGGTAAGTTCCAACATCTGATACCAGAATTTAATCACTAAGAGTTCAATCTTCACACCCCTTCGAGGTGCTATATTTGGTTAAATGTGGTTAAGTGTGAATATTCAAAGAATTTAAAAACTTTTTAATGGTGTGATTGATTATCATCCTTAAGGAACTACACTTAAAATCAACAATCAGGTACCATTGATTTTATGTATAGTTCCTTAATACATATCTGTTTAAAGGACACTTCATTCATTTTTCTATACTGCTCTCCCCAGGGAGCTCAGAATGGTTTACTAAAAATGTATTCAGGTACTCAAGCATTTTTCCCTGTCTGTTCCAGTGGGCTTACAATCTATCTAATGTACCTGGGACAAGGGGGGGATTAAGTGACTTATCCAGGGTCACAAGGAGCAGTGTGGGTTTGAACCCTTAACCGCAGGGTGCTGAGGCTGTAGCTTTAACCCCTACATCACACTTCCAATTGAGCTGCTCCTCTTTTTTCTTTTTTAACCACATTGGATTTTGCGGATCGGCTGCCTTGTTTCTTTGTGGTCAAATATCATGGCAATTTAACTCATTATTCAATTTTGCATTCTGCACTAGAGAATGACATGGTGGTTGTTACCCATGGCTAGCAGCGTGTAGCCGTGGGGAACCCGCCGAAACAGGGAGAGAAAAAATAGTGGTCGCTGCGGGGACGAGGACAAGGCCATTCTCCGCCCCGTGGAGCACTGAATGGTCTTGTCTCTGCAGTGAAGTAAGCATGGATTGCATGGTCCAGCATCCTCACCCGATCGCCGCATCCCGCGTCCTGCCAGCTCCCTCCCTCCACCTCACCTTATGTGCCGAATTTAATTTTTCTTCTCCCAGCGGCACACTTTCAATAAGTCGCGGGCGCGCGCAGCTGCTTGAGTTGTTGAATCTTCTCCTCTGATGCAACTTCCTGTTTCTGGTTGCGTCAAAGGAGAAGATTCAACAATTCAAGTATCCATGCGCGCGACTAATTGAAAGCATACCGCTGGGAGAAGAAGAATTAAATTCAGCACATAAGGTGAAGTGGAGGGAGGGAGATGGCGGGACACGGCAATTGGGCAGGAGGGGGCTGCTGGACTGTGTGATCCATGATCTCGCGTGTTCCCTCACAGTAGGAAGAAGGAAATGAAAGGGAAAGAGATGCTGGGCCAAGGGGATGAAGAGGGAGAGAAATATTAAACCCACAGCAGGAAAGAAAGGGGAGGACAAGCAGGTGAGCCAGATGCTGGAAGGGAGAAAGAGGTAAAGATGCTAGCTAGGGTTGGAGAGAAGAGACACATTGGTGTGGAAGAGGAAGAAAGGGGAAATCTGAACACAGGAAGGTAACAGAACAAGAGGTGAAATTATGTGCATGGGGGCATAGGGACAGAGACATAAAGGGGAGATACATGGGGGGGGGGATTATGTGCATGGAGGCATAGAGACAGAGACATAAAGGGGACATTCATGGGGATAGTATATGGACACAGGAGGGCAATGCCAGATACAGATGGGAGATATTAGAAATGGGGAAAATAGGAACACAGAAATGAGATGGCTTGTGCAGATGGGATCAGATGGTTTGTGGGGACGGGACAGGGACCGAGCTTGCAGGCTCCAGCAGCTTGCATAAATTACAATGTAACGCACCACGAAGGTAAGAGGGAGGGAGATGGTCGAACCGCGTGAGGAGGGCTGAAGGGTGGTAGCAAGGAAAAGATGCTGAAGAGGGTGGCAAGAGGGAAGGGTGGTGGTGGAAAGGAATGGAACAGATACTGATGGGGGTGGGGAGGAACAGACGCTGAAGGGAAATGTGGAAAGACAGAGTGGGGAGAAGACGCTAAAGGGAAATGGGGAACAGAAAGTGAGGAGTAGACGCTGAAGGTAAATGGGGAACAGAGAGTGGGGAGAAGACCCTGGAAGGGAAGTAGACAGAGATACCAGACTATGGGGGGAATGGAGGGAAGAAGATGGGTGCCAGACCAATTGGAGGGGTGTGGAGGGAGAGATGGAAGGGAGAGGCACAGTAACAGAGCAAATGGAAGACGCAGAGAGAAGGCAGACAGTGGATGGAAGGAATTGAATGAGAAGATGAGGAAAGCCGAAACCAGACAACAAAGGTAGAAAAAAAAATTCTATTTCTTTTCCTTTTTTTTGCTTTAGGATAATGTAGTATATTAGCTGCATTGATAAAAATTTATAAACAAAGCCCTGCCAGCTGAACATCTCTTTCTCCAGTTCAGCAGCCAGAACTTTGATTTATAAGGAAGGAATAAGCTAAATATTGTAGTACTGAGGCTTGTATGGATGCTGCAGGGACAGTAGTCATGGGGATGGGGCGGGGATAGTGGTCCCAGGGACGGGGACAAATTTTTTCCCCGTGTCATTCTCTATTCTGCGCTGAACTCGGCCAGGTGTCCTCAGTCTAGGCACTGCTTATAGAATCAGGCTATTAGTGCACGCTAATTGTTAGCCCACATCATATCGGTTGGCACACCTTAGCAAAATGAGCTCTATATCATTTATATTCCACTTTATAGCTGTCATCTTTATTCCCTTTGCTGCAACCGCTGGTGTTACTGTTACTCTAGATCACAGGTGTCAAAGTCGGTCCTCAAGGGCCGGAATCCAGTCGGGTTTTCAGGATTTCCCCAATGAATATGCATGAGATCTCTGTGCATGCACTGCTTTCAATGCATATTCATTGGGGAAATCCTGAAAACCCGACTGGATTACGGCCCTCGAGGAGGGACTTTGACACCCCTGCTCTAGATTCTGGCTTGTCTTTCAAGGTATTAGATTCTGGGCTATACCAAAAATTAAAATATACCTCATTCAGTTACGTTTGAGCCTCTCTGACCATGGCTTAGCTACAAGTAATATGGTTTCAGATTGTATAGTGAAGTCGTGCAATCTGAGCAGCTTCAGTTGAGCACTGAGATTTCTCTTTCTTGTGTTTGGCAATCGGTGAGCCTTCAGCCTCCCTACATACTACATGCAGCTAAGCCAGAAGTAGAAAAGGACCCCCATTTAGTTATACTTTTATATTTTACACGCCTCACGTGCCAGGACAAAGGGACATCTGGATTTAGGGCAACAGAAGCATCAAAATCAAGGTAAGAGAAAGTCAGTGGAGGTGAGAAGAAAGAGAGGAGGATGCTTTTAAAAAAACAGTATCCATGGAATCTTTTGTTAGCTCTTGTGGCTGGGATGGTTTGCTAATAATATTTATTCTTCCTCTTTCAGTATTATATTATATAAGGATGCTTTTCAAGGCCATATTTTTTAAAAAGGGAAAAACTGCATTGTCATGACACTCCTGATCATGTGATATAAAAGCATATCAGCAGTGTTTAGTCAGATGACAGTACTCTGTTTCTTGCCCCATATCTCACCACATATCCTACAAAAACGTACATTGTAGAATGCTTTATTGCTTAAATCACACTGCCTTCTGAACAATGTTTTCGCTGACATGCCTTTGGTGGTTACACAGTATTATCAAGGTTTAAACACTACTGAACTAATCAAGGAAAAAGTGGAAGTGTGGAGGTAATTCTGTAAAGTCAGGGCTAACATTTATGTGCCAATTACACACATAAATAATTAAGAATAATGGCATATATGCATGTATGTGTGTGTGCACATATTTATTTACTAGGATTTATTTACTGCCTTTTTGAAGAAATTCACCCATGGCAGTATACAGCAAGAACAATCTGGTTAAGTGCTTAGTGGCTAAGGATAGGCATGCATGCTATTTATGTGGCCTATTTTAGCTGCTAAACGTAGCTGGCTAGGCGCTGAATATCTGTGGTTAGGTGCAGATATGCTATTTAACTGGTTAGTTAAATAGTTTTGAATATCGGGGAGGGGGGGAAGGCAGAAATTCAAGGATTTGAATTATATTTTGTTTTCTAGACCTAAGGGAGCATGGGTAGTAGGAATTGCGTACAGTTGGTTTGAAGCTTCTTTGTCAGGGGAGATGGTTTTTTTTAGAGTTATATAGTTGGAGAAAGAAGTTCCTGAGGGTTCTCTGTTATCCCTCTCAGGAAAATTATGTTAACAACATATGAATTTAATCTTTTCTTGCATGTGGATAATACACAGTTTGTCCCTTTTACAACATTTTTTTTCTGAGATGAGTCAGAGTGGAGGACTATTTAAGTAATACAAAAAAAGTCAAACAATAGTACATATTATAGCATGGAATGCTACTTACAATGCCAACACGACACATATTAAACACCTTAACAGACAGCATAGGGTGTAAGTGAAGGTGGAGTATATAGACATGTAAAATACATATTATTTATTGTTTATTGAAAGTTTCTATACTGTTACTAATGACTGGGTTGTCAATTCAGAGCAGTTTACATTAGCTTTTATTATGAATTATGGTGTTGCGATTCAGTAATTGTGTTACTACGTATACCTGAGGTACAATTTATGAGCTTCTATAAAGATGTTACAATACCTGAGCTTCAGAAATGGTGTTACAACACATACGCATATAAATACCAAAATTCCCCTTAAGCATTATGGGGCTCATAATTAAAAAATAAATACATCTAAAAACCGGCCTAAATCAGTACTTGGACGATCAGTAAGACAAGTCGTTCAAGTGCTGATAATCGAAACGGGTTTTAGATGTACCTAAAAATGACTTAGTCCTTGTCAGTGCTGCTGTATGACCAGAGCTAAAAGGGGCATTTTAGGAGGAGTGTTTAGGGCGGGACATGGGCTGATCTAAACTTAGTCGTACTTAGTCGTACTTAGACGATTGGCTCACCTACTCCAAAGGGCTTTAAACTAGGTGAGTTGGGGGAGGGAACCCTTTCTCATCCTGGTAAAGTAAGTAACCATCCTGGTATGGTAAGTAAATACTCCATTACTGAGTCTGAGGTAAGTACTTACTCCGCAGTCACTACCACAGGGGACACACCTACTCAGAAGGGATGAACTGACTCAAACAGGGAATTAAAGGGAATACTGAGTCAAGCGGGAAAATCTTTGCACAGACCGGGCATACATGAAGTATGGAAGGCTATGTACATCAATGCCCGCAGTTTAGGCAATAAAATATTGGAATTGGAGATGGAAATGAGTGCTGACCTAGATGTGGTGGCAATATCTGAAACTTGGTTCACAGATTCCCATGGATGGGATATGGCTATACCAGGTTATAGCTTACTCCTCAGAGACAGAGAAGGTAAGAACGGAGGAGGAGTGGCACTATATATCAAGGAAGAAATCAAAGTTACCAGAATCACATGTGTCAGGTATACAGGGGAGTCCCTCTGGGTGAACCTTGCCAGGGGAAGTGGCAAATGCCTATATCTGGGCATTGTATACAGGCCTCCTAGACAACAGGACGACATAGACAAAGAATTAATTGAAGACATTGAAACCTTCACTCTGCGTGGAGACACTGTACTGTTAGGAGATTTCAACATGCCAGATGTAAACTGGAACAAGGTTTCAGCCACAACCAGCAGCAGCAGAAAGCTGCTGACATCTATACGGGGGGCAAGACTCAAACAGATGGTTTTGGAGCCCACCAGGGATCAGGCGATTCTCGACCTGATACTCACCAATGGAGATAGCATCACAGAGGTTTCGGTAGGTGAGGCGTTGGCCTCCAGCGACCACAAAATGGTGTGGTTTCACCTCAGGAAGGGATCCACGAGGTCGAACATGTCAACGAAGGTCCTTAACTGTAAGGGCACTGACTTCGAGAGCATGGGAAATTTTGTTTATGAGGCGCTGCAAACCCAAGACACAACAGATGATGTGGAGGTCATGTGGTCAGCTTTGAAATCTACCCTACAGGAAGCAACCAACCTTTTTATAAGGTCTTTGAGTAAACGGCGGAGAAATAACAAACCCCAATGGTTCTCTGCAGAGATCTCAGAACTCATAAAACAGAAGAAAAGAGCATTTGTATCCCACAAACTATCACATCGACCAGAAGTTCAAGTTCAAGTTTATTAGGATTTGATATACTGCTTATCAAGGTTATCTAAGCGGTTTTTACAATCAGGTACTCAAGAAGATAAAGAAGCTTATCTAGAAAAATCTAGAACTGTCAAAACGGCGGTCAGATACACCAAACTCAGGATGGAAGAAGATTTAGCTAGGAATATTAAAAAAGGGGATAAATCCTTCTTCAGGTATGTTAGTGATAGAAAGAGGAATACAGACGGGATAGTGCGCCTAAGGAAACCTGACGGCAACTTTGCAGAATCGGACCCCGATAAAGCCGACCTACTGAACAAATACTTCTGCTCAGTATTTACCTGTGAGGCACCAGGAACCGGCCCACAGCTGCAAACAAGAGAGAGCTCAGAAGACCCGTTCAGGAATTTTGAATTTTCCACCAGCAGCATCTACCAAGAATTGTCAAAGCTCAAAGTGTATAAAGCCATGGGACCAGATAATTTGCACCCCAGAGTGCTTAGGGAATTGAGAGATGTCCTGGCAGAACCATTAGCCACGCTCTTCAATCTTTCCCTGGGCACGGGAAAAGTTCCACTAGACTGGAAAACAGCTAACGTCATTCCGCTCCACAAAAAGGGATGCAGGTTAGACACTGCAAATTACAGACCGGTAAGTCTCACGTCAATAGTGTGCAAGCTTATGGAAACATTAATTAAACACAAATTAGACACGGTTATGGATGACGAGAGACTGAGGGATCCACACCAGCATGGATTTACTAAGGGGAGATCCTGCCAATCCAACTTGATCAGCTTCTTCGACGGGGTAACAAAAGAACTGGATAAAGGAGAGTCCCTGGATGTGTTGTATCTGGACTTCAGCAAGGCTTTTGACAGCATCCCACACCGTAGACTTTTGAACAAGATGAGTTCATTGGGGCTAGGAGGAATATTAACTGCATGGGTTAAAGACTGGCTCAGTGGTAGACATCAGAGGGTGGTGGTAAATGGTATCCCCTCTGAAAAGTCGGAAGTGCACAGTGGAGTACCACAGGGCTCGGTCCTGGGCCCAATCCTAATTAATATCTTCATACAAGATCTGCCTCAGGGACTTCGGGGAAAAATTGCATTATTTGCCGATGATGCTAAATTGTGCAACATAGTGAGTGGAGATACCATGCCTGACGCTATGACACAGGACATACTTGTTCTGGAACACTGGTCTACTCTTTGGCAGCTGAATTTCAATGCCAAAAAGTGTAAGATAATGCACCTTGGTGGCAGAAACCCATGCAGAACCTACACTCTGAATGGTGAGACCTTGACCAGAACTGTGGCAGAACGAGACCTGGGAGTAATCATTAGTGATGATATGAAGGCAGCCAATCAGGTGGAGAAAGCCTCATCTAAAGCTAGACAAGTGCTAGGTTGCATCCGGAGAAGCTTTGTCAGCCGAAGGCCCGAGGTGGTGATGCCGCTGTACAGGTCCATGGTGAGACCACATCTGGAGTACTGTGTACAGTTTTGGAGGCCACACTATCGGAAGGATGTGCTAAGAATGGAATAGGTTCAACGATTGGCCACCAAGATGGTCTCAGGGCTCAAGGATGTCCCTTATGAAGAACGACTAGGTAAGTTGCACCTTTATTCTCTCGAGGAACGCAGAGAGAGGGGTGACATGATAGAGACGTTCAAATACGTTACTGGCCGCATTGAGGTGGAAGAAGATATCTTCTTCCTTACAGGCCCTACGGCGACAAGGGGGCATCCGCTGAAAATCAGAGGCGGGAGATTCCATGGTGACACTAGGAAATACTTCTTCACCGAAAGAGTGGTCGACCGTTGGAATAATCTTCCACTTCAGGTAGTTGAGGCCAGTAACGTGACTGATTTTAAGATCAAATGGGATCAACACGTGGGCTCACTTCAAAGAGGAACTTAGAGGGGAGGGTTATTTGAGTGGGCAGACTTGTTGGGCCGTAGGCCCTTTTCTGCCGTCATATTCTATGTTTCTATGTACTGCAAGTATAACCAAAAGTTTAACGAGGCTGCCTGGACGGAAGTTGTGCTTTGTGACTTAGGCTATGTAAAAACAGGTCTAAGTGGCAAAAAGGTATCCAGAGTGACCAGATAAGCACTGCAGACACAAAGTACAGACCCCCACACACTGCCCTAATGATCACTGCCTCCCCAACCCCATACAAATCGTAATAAAAACATACACATCTGCAAGCCTGGCATAGGAAAGCCCAGTAGAGATGCACAGAGGTGGCTTAAGTGGTCTTGGGGGTGGGTTAGTGAACCATGGAGAGGAGGACCCAGGCCCATAAGTCACTCTAATCACTACATTCATGGTGAAACATGTGCGCCCCTCAAAACCCCCCAAAACCATTTTGTACTGCCATATAAATGGCACCTGCAGCCATAAGGACTATTGGGGTGGTAGACAGGTGGGTCTAGTAGGTTCTGGGGGTGTTTTGGGGGGCTCACCATGACCTATAAGAGGAGATGTGGTGAGATGTTTATGTGGCACCCTTTTTGTGAAGTTCACAGCAGTGCTCTGTAAGGTACCCTACTACTCTGGTGCAATGTTTGGGTGTCCAGTCCATCACTTTGCTGACTCCACCCATGTCCAAAAGGTCTTGTTCTGGGCGTTTTTGACTTGGACGAATTTTGGGATGAGAATGGTGTATAACGATGATTTAGCGGTCTGGACAATCAAATGGCTGGTCGTCCAACTAGATGATTTTCGGGGGGGAAAAAATATTTTGGATGTATTTTTCAGGAATGGACATTTTCCTTAGCCAACTTTGGGTGACTAGCAACTTAGACCAAAAACGGACTTAGACGTTTCTTTTGATTATGCCCCTCCACCCCTCAAATTCTGTAAAGGCTGCCCAACTTTGGGTGCAGATCAGAGATCTGTGCTCAAACTAATTAGTTAATGAGTACTAATTAGTTAATGAGTCCTAATTAGTTAATGGGTACTAATTAGGACTTAACATACAGATATGCCAGTGTGCTATTCTAAAACCATGTGCGCCTAAAATGTCTCACATGGAACTCAAAAGGAGGGCATGGGTGGGTCTGCGGCTTTTCTAAAATTTAGAAAGTGTTATACAAGTAGAATAGGGTTATGTATGCGCCTAACTGCCATTGATTGTGTGCCAGAAGGGCCGGATTAATCAATAGGCCCAAGAGGCCCGAAACTGTGAGGGAGCCCACTGAAGGAGGGCAAAAAGAGAGCCCCCTTTTTTTTCTTTTTTCAAACAGCGATTATCGGCAATGGGCTCCCCCCCCTGGCACTCAAGACTGGCAAAGGGCCCCCCCCCCCGGCACTCAAGATCGGCAATGGGGCCCCCCCACCTCCAGCACTCAAGATCGGAAACGAGCCTCCTTCTTCCCTTGGCATCAACAGCACTTCAGATCGGCAACGCGGTGCTCAGCCCAAAACTCCCTCTGACATAGCTTCCTGTTTCTGCCCAGGCAGTTTGAGTCAGCTCAGAGAAGCTTTGGACTGAGCATTGCGTTGCTGATTTGAAGTGCTGTTGATGCTGAAGGGGCCCGTTGCCGATCTTGAGCGTCATTGCGGGGTGGGGGGGGGGTCGTTGCCGATCTTGAGTGTCATCACGGGGGGGGAGGCATTACTGATCTTGTTGCCAAAATCGGAAAGAAAGGTGAGAGGAAGGGAGAGAAATGGGCCTGTGGTGGATGGAGAGAAGGGGGCAGATGATGGAAGTGGGGAAAAGGGAGAGAGAGAAGAGGGTAGATAATGGAAGTGGGGAGAAAGAGAGACAAGGGGCAGATGATGGAAGTGGGGAGAAGGGGGAGAGAGAAGAGGGCAGATAATGGAAGTGGGGAGAAGGGAGAGCATATGCTGAAAGGAAGTGGAGAAAGAGAACACATACTGGATGGAAGGAGGGATAAAGAAAAAGACATATGCTGGATAGGGGAAGAAGATAGAGTTAGTGAGATGGTGGACGGGTGAAGGAAAGGGGATGAAGGCATGCTGTGGGTAGACACAATGGAAAGAGGGAAACTAAGGACTGCATAATAAGAAAGAATTTAATTTAGACGGAGGCAGAAAATAAAGAAGGAAGACCAGAGAAGAAAAGGAATGGGAAGAGAGAGGAGAGAGAGATGCCAGAGAACGGGGAAGGAGACAGAGATATCAGATCTGAGGGGAAGAAATGAGAAGAGAGAGATGCTAAAAACCACAGGGGGTAGGGAAAAAGAGATGAAAGGAGAGAGATGCCAGACCTTGAGGGAACAGAGGGAAGATGATAGATGCCAGACCAAAGGAGAGGGGGGGGGGTCAAGAGGAGAGATGGCAGAAAGAAACAGACAGTTTCTGGAAGGGGCCGACAGTGGATGGAAGAAAGAGAATGACAAGAAGATGAGGAAAGCAGAAACCACATGACAAAGGTAGAAAAAATTACAGTATATTTTTTTGCTTTAGCATAAAGTAGTATTATAGCTGTGTTGATAAATGTTTAGAAATAGAAAATGAAAATACGGTGATCATTTTATTGGACTAGTTTTAATACATTTTTGATTAAAAATGACCAAATTCTCCTTCCTCAGGTCAGGCAGGATACTGTAACAGTAGTATACTTTACTGACCTAAGGAAAGAGGGTTTGACCTCTGAAAGCTAATAAAAAAATGTATTAGTCCAATAAAATGGTATTATCTTATTTTCCATTTTTTGTTTCATTTTTAGTTGTTAATTTGTAAAGTGATTTGTTATTTCTCTTTTTTTCAAATTTACATCTGCTATCTTTATATTTTGTTCAGTATTGGGGTGATATGCACCACTGTTTCTTCACCCCGTAAACTGTACCATTCCTTTGGTTTGTAACACAAGCCAGCATGCTGAATGCTCTGCACTGCTCCGATGATCGTTAGAACAGCATAGAACATTCAGCCCGCCAGCCAGTGCTAAAAACCTCTTCCGTACTTTTGTAAACAAAAAAAAAAAAGAGGGGGGTAGTTTGTGATTACTTATCCCATACTGTGTGAGGATGGTTCTATGTGTATGAAAGACATGGTTTTCTGTTAGCATTGACAAGCCTTGTTTGGCAAAATGCATCAGGCATGGTTCCTGGGAGCACCTTGAATAAACCTGATTTGAATCTCCTTATTGTCTGCTGATCTTCTTTTGTTCCACGTTGGATTCTTTGGTGGACTGCTTGCCTTGTTGTTTTGTTACAAATTAACATACATGTGGAACACACCAGAGGAGATACAGATTTGGTTGTTTATACAAACACTAGTATTTTAGCCCGTTACATTAACGGGTGCTAGAATATATGTCTGTCTGTCTGTCTTTATTTTTTTCTGTCTGTCTCTGTCCCTGGCCCCCTTTGTCTGTCTGTGTTTCTGTGTATCGCCCTGCCCCTGTGTCTTTCTTCTTTTCTTTCTGTCTCCCTTCCTCCTGCTGTCTGTCTGTCTGTCTGTCTGTCTTTCTATCTATCTGTCTCTCTCCCTGCCTCCTATGCAGCAGCATTTCTCTTCCACCACTTCCCTGTGCAGCAGCCAAAGCAGCATTCCCTCCCCCTCCATTTCCCTCCCCCCACATCACTTCCCTGTGCAGCAGCAGTAGCGTTTCCTCTACCCTCTTTCCCTTCCCACAGTGGCGACTACAAACGCGGGTCCGAGTCATTTGCCGCCCCCTCCCCTTCTGTTCCCGCGGGCCCGACTGGCGATTTAAGCAGCGTGTGCATCAGTGTTCACACCTGCTTCGGGTCCTTCTACTGCCCTGATTTACTCAGGCACGTCCGGAGCAAATCAGGGCAGTAGAAGGGCCCGAAGCAGCGTGTGAAGACTGATGCATACGCTGCTTAAATCGCCAGTCGGGCCCGCGGGAACGGAAGGGGGGGGCGGCGGCAAATGACTCGGGTCCCAGGCAGCGGAAAGTTGCTGGGCTCCGCAGGCCTCCCCACCCCACCATCCTAACGTCAAACTGATACCTGAGGCCGGCCACCACCACCACCACTTCCGCAGCTCGCTCGTGCTTCGGCCGGTAGGTGGAGAGCAGGGAAGCTTTTGTGATGCGTGAACACGCAGCAGCAGGACGGACCAGAAGCCGTGCATGCGCACTTCCTATGTGTCGCTACAGCTCACGGAAAAGCGGCACACACTTAGGAACTGCGCATGCGCGGCCTAGCATTTTACTATATTAGATGAAAAGGGTTCAGAGTTAAAGTCCTGGGCAAGTAGGTGGGAAGGGAAGGAAGGGGGGTTTTGTTCAGAGATGTTTGGGGCTTGCATAGAACTAAAACTGTGCACTGGTATGGTAATCTTTGGTGTTTGTTTTGAATTTTATAATAAAAGAAAAAAAAGAAATAAAAGTGGAAATAAAGAAGTAAAGAAAACAGGTAAATAAATGGGGGAGGGGCAGGAGGCAGAGCAGGGTGGGGCATGGGCGGGGCAGGCCCTCGATGAATTAATCCTGCCCTGCGTGCCAGCATTTACACCAGGTTCCAATCAGGCGTAAGTTCTCGTGCCTAATTTCATATGTGCATATTTACTCAGGTCATGCTAATGATCTATAAAGGAAAGTAGACACATTGTTCTAGTGGTAACTGCTTTGTTGTCTACCTGTATTTGCATTTTTACTTTATGCACCTGCTTATGAAAGGATTAGACTGTGTCAGTATAATGTTGTAATTTCTATTTATAGCTCTGTTCACAGTACATGCCCCTAGTTCTATCTATATCACGCAGTATGGCAGCACGGTGAACATGACCTGCATGTTTCCAGAGGCTGACGGCTTAAGGATGAAAGACTTAAAGGTCTATTGGCATCAAATGTCTTCCTCACAAATGGTTATGAAAGAAATATACACACTGGACGGTGGGAAGGAGAACCTCACCCTGCAAGATGTCAGCTACAGAGGAAGAGCAACACTGCTGACGGACAAACTGTACAAGGGACAAGCTGTGCTCCAGATCAGCAACGTGAAGCTCACAGACGCAGGAACCTATCGCTGTCTTATTATCTACGGAGGAGCAGACCACAAGCAAATCACTCTGCAAGTAAAAGGTGAGATGTCTCAAAAATAGCAAAAATATTTCATTCTTCACTAAAGGCAGAAAATTCATTTAAATCTAGGCACCTAAAATTTAGGTTTATCTCCCGCCTCTCATAATCTAGCTGGTTAGGAACGGCTCCTGGCCATCTAAGCCAGTGGTGTCAAACTCGCGGCCCGGGGGCCACATGCGGCCCACCTGGTACTATTTTGAGGCCCTCGGTATGTTTATCATAATTACAAAAGTTAAATAAAACAGTTTCTTGATCATATGTCTCTTTAGCTATAAATTACAATATTATTATTAAGACTTAGCCAAAAGGAAAGATTTATAAACTATAAAGAGTTTTACCTCATGCAAAATTGTCATTTCTTTAATAAGACATTAACTATTTTTTCTGAGGCCCCCCAAGTACCTACAAATCCAAAATGTGGCCCTGCAAAGGGTTTGAGTTTGAGACCAATGATCTAAGCCCATTTGGCTAGCTGTCTGCCGATATTCAGTGGGAGAGAGCCGCCTATCTGGTTTCCCGGCTAGCCTGATGACCTGCTATGTTGCACGACATAGCTAGTCACGGCCACTTTTCATCGATTGTCCGGCTAAGTCACACAGTCAGATAGACTCACCTAATAAACAGGTCTCTCTTTGCTTTCATTGATAGCTTAGCCGGCTATCAATGAAAATCAGCTTGGTTGGCTAAGTCCAAGTTGCAGAATTTTGACCCAGATATTCAATGCTGGTGGCCAGATTGGGCCCCAGCATTGAATATCCAGAATTGTAGCCAACAGCGGGAGGTAGCTAGGCTGCCTCCTGCAGTTTCAATATCAGGGCCGTAGGCTCAGCTTTCGGACTTGATCCTTTTGTCTCTGCCTATCAAATGGCCTCCATGAGTCTCATTTATTTGGCAGCAGAAAAGTCAGATACTGATATACTTAAGATACTGAGAAACTTAAGACAAGTTCGGAAATTCTTCGAGAAAACTCAATTCCAGCTCATAGTTCAGTCCTTAATACTAGGCCTACTTGACTACTGTAATATCCTCTACCTCCCATGCCCTACAACCATAACAAAACAACTACAAACTATCCAAAACACAGCACTAAGACTCATCTACTCATTAAAGAAACATGATTACATTACAGAAGCATATCTCCAATCGCACTGGCTTCCGATCCCAGCAAGAATACAATTTAAATTCTACTGCCTACTATTTAAGACTTTATACGGAGACAGTCCAAACTACCTGAATAACCGCCTCATCCACAACACCGCAACCAGACATAGGAAAACTCACACCCCATTCTCATACCCCCCAATTAAGGAGGTCAAATGGAAAAAACTATGATGGCCTCCTGGCCACTCAAGCAGCCAAACTAGACAACCAAATCGCCAATCTACTGACGGCATCCCTCGACTACAAGACTTTTAGAAAAGAATAAAGACCATACTCTTCAAGAAAACTCTGAAAAAAGAAATAATACCGCAAGTCTCAAACTCCACCTCTCACTAAAGCCAACTACCCCAAACAAATAACCTTACCCGTTTCTTACTCTTTTTGAAAATGACCAATTTTTTTTTTTTTTGTAAGTTCTTGTTGTAATACATCTTGGATAATTCTTTTGTAATCCGCCTTGAACTGCAAGGTAATGGCGGAATAGAAATCCCTAATGTAATGTAATGTAATATAATATAGCACAGGAAACAAAGAGTTTTAAAGGAAAGCCAACAGAACACATGGGTAGAGACAGTAGCTTTAGTTGGCTTTTGAATGTTGTGAAAGTACTGTGGTTCGTTACTTTCATTATCTGAAGAAATGCTGTTAGTATTCCCATCTTTAAGCTTTCATTAAAAGTAGGGTTACTATATGGCTCCAGAAAAAAGAGGACGGATTGAGACATCCGGGTTTTACTTCTACTGAAAGCAATGGAAGTAAGGAGGACAGATAGAGGCATCTGGGTTTTACTTCTATTAAAAGCAATGGAAGTAAAGCCCGGATGTTTCAATCCATCCTCCTTTTTCTGGAGCCCTATGGTAACCCTAAAAAAGGTATCCCTACCCCCGACTGCTTTCTGTGTTATATTAACAATTTATCTGAGCAGTGATGGAGTGAGAAAGGTCAGCGCTATGATTATAGATTTTTCTTGGTGTCCTTCTTTGTTTATTTTGTTAACTAATTACTATTATTTTGTGTTGATGAGAATTTGTTTTACTATGAATTGTTCTTTCGCTTTTTACAATGAGGAGTAGCCTAGTGATTAGAGCAGCTGTCTTAACATCCTGAGGTTGTGAGTTCAATTCCCACCACAGCTCTTTTTTGACTCTGGGCAAGTCACTTAACACTTCATTGCCTCAGGTACAAAATAAGTACAGTAAAACCTTGGATTGCAAGTGCTTTGCATGACAAGTAAATAATTTTATTAAATTTTAACTTGATATACAATATAATCTCGTTATAATGGACTCGCTTATAATGGAATATCGTCTATAGCGGACGAGGTCTGCTGGTCCCGGCCGTGCGCCTTTACAAACATGCAGAAAAGCACCGCAAATAGCGGACTCGCATATAACGGAATTTCGCATATAACGTACAAACAATTTGGTCCCCAGAGCCGCTTTGAGCTGTAGTTTTGTTCAGCTATAACAGACATGCAGGCTCCGCCTACAAGGCGCGTGGCGTGCCGGTGATACAGTATCAAAATGAAGACCAGAAGAAAATGACAGATTATTTTTCTTTCCAGTACAGTATGACATAATGCTTTAGAACATCTTTTAGTGTTCTTGTTTTGCAATCATTTCGTGCCATACCAATGTTTTGCTGAGTTTTGTTATTGATGTGGCTGATATGCATGTGCAGTGACTTTTGTTCATTGATTGTAAGTTGTTTTAAGTTGACCTAAATAAAGTTTTTAAAAAAATGCAACTCTGGATATAAAGAACCCAAAACCGCGGACTTAGAAGGCACAAGTCAAGTTACTTCGCACAGAGAGTCGAAGACGGACTTCTCGGCTCCGCGGAAAAGTAAGAACTGAGGAGACGTGCCCGGTGCATCGGGCAGGAAGGCACTCGCGCATGTGTGGTGCGGGCGACTCGAAACTTCTAAAGTTTCTACAAGCAAGTATGCTTGTGAGACGTTCACTTCGGGGCTCCGTCGGATGACGTCACCCACTAGTGAGAATACCTGCCTGCTTGTCCTGGGATAAAGTCCGTTATAACGAGATTATACTGTATGAGTACAGTATTTTATATTAAAGTTTTGGGGTTGAAGAGTTTCCATTATTTCTTATGGGGAAATTTGCTTGGATATATAAGTGTTTTGGATTACAAGCATGTTTTCGGAACGAATTATGCCTGCAAACCAAGGTTTGACTGTATTTGTCTTTAAAAAAAAAAAAAAAAAATCAAATTGCTTTGATTGTAACCACACAGAAAAAGCGGTATATCAAGTCCCATACCCTAAATGGTTCCCTTTTTCTTTTTTATCTTTTTCTATGGTTTAAAATGTTTTCTGGTTATTTCAACACATGTTTTGTAATGGTTTCATTGCTTGTTGATTTCATGCCGTTGTAAATTATTGAGAGAAAAAAAAATAATAATGCTATTTAATGGTAAAAATTGTACTCTCTCACATTTATAGCGTCCTTCACAGAGATAGCCACTTGGACAGAGAAGATGCCATTTTCCACCACAGACGTGTCTTTGAGTTGCCAGTCTGAAGGGTTCCCCCTTCCGGAGGTATTCTGGCTGAGCAATGGCTTGAACATCAGCTTGTCTCCTTCCACATCCCACACAATAACCGTAAATGGGCTGTACAATGTAACCAGCACGCTCCAGGTGAAGTCCAGCTCCAGTCAGAACTACAGCTGCGTGTTCTGGAATAGAGAACTCGAGGAGAGAACTGTGAAATACGTCCATTTAGGTAACAGCTGACCCGTGACATCACTTTCTCTTCTTCACATAGCACTTGAGGAAGAGGGCACTGAAGGGCCAATGCAGAAAGGCTCGCGGTAAAGCCACGTCTGGATGTCTGAGAGTATGGCTTCTACCGCAATCATAGTACATCAAGTTTTCGTGGCGGAATACAGAGGTAGATTGTCGGGCCTTCTGCACAGTATAAATTCGATATTGTCGCCACTGTCGCATCAAACGCAATCTTCCGCCTCCAATACTGCCCATTACTGCTGCCCGGATGGGTGGTACATCATTAGTCTGACATCTCCGCTTAAACCTGTCCGCCTTGGGAGGCTCTGCTGGTAGTGAAACTACCAATGGCATAGATTTCAGCTTCTCAGATGCGCGCAAGCCCCAGTGGTACAACAAGCCTATGTACCGTGACTGCAGTAAATAGGGGGGGGAAGTATGCCAGATGCATATGCACAAGGTTTTGCGATACACTCAGCTTCTTGGGCGCATATCCAAACCTAAAACAAAAGTGTCAGTGCACATTGGTGCTTGTTTTTCCATGTCTACATATGAGCCTCGCAAAAATTGTTTGCACTTGAAATTTTGAGAGGCTCTTATTTAGACACAGAATAGCCACCGATGAGGGCTTTCACTTTCACTTTTGTTCAGACATGTGCACATGTTTGTTATTTACCGTCTGTTTTTGAGGTAAATGACTAAAACTTGCACGGGCTTCCTTCCGCTTGCATAACAAGACAAAGCCAGCACTTAAATGTGAAAGATTAATAAGAAATCATCTCCACCAAACCTTATGTGCTACCTTGAGCCCTCATGGAAAAATTCTTGCATCATGCACACATAAAAAGTAGGCGGCATACCCTGCATTGCACAGAGTATCTTAAATAGCTTATTAGCATACATTTTCATAAAACCTGTACTGTCTTCCCATGCAAGCTAATGCCTATGTAACAGCCCCCTCACTCTGGATTTCTATTCCAACCTGTATAAGAGAAGAAAACCAATTATACCACTTCAAATAAAAAATGAAAACCTTCCTATTCACTGATGCGTTTGAAATCTGAAATCTTACCAAAAACTAAAACTTACCCCCCTCTTATACGATACTGCACTAGCAATTTCTAGCGCGGAGAACCACACTGAATGACCCGTGCTGCTCCTGACGCTCATAGAATTATAATAGGGGGTTAGCCTTCTGAGCACAACTCAGACAAGATCTCCTCTCCTCTATGTACTTCCCTTAAATCAGTGGTTCCCAAACCTGTCCTGGGGGACCCCCAGCCAGTCAGGTTTTCAAGATATCCCTAATGAATATGCATGAGAGAGATTTGCATATAATGGAAGTGACAGGTATGCAAATCTCTCTCATGCATATTCATTAGGGATATCTTGAAAACCTGACTGGCTGGAGGTCCCCCCAGGACAGGTTTGGGAACCACTGCCTTAAATGTTCTATCTTGATCCAATTGTTTGTAAATCTTCTTTTATTTTATTTACTATTTTATACACTATATCAGGGGTAGGGAACTCAGGTCCTCGAGAGCCGTATTCCAGTTGGGTTTTCGGGATTTCCCCAATGAATATGCATTGAAAGCAGTGCATGCAAATAGATCTCATGCATATTCATTGGGGAAATCCTGAAAACCTGACTGGAATACGGCTCTCGAGGACCGGAGTTCCCTACCCCTGCACTATATGATAAGCGGTATAAGAAATTTAAATAAACTATAACCATAAACTATGCACAATTCCTCTGTACATCACATGATATTAGGGTGGTCCAGAAAAACCTAAAATTGGAAATCTGTGCAAAGTGACGTTTTCCCCATGAATTTGATTGTGCTTGATCAGAGAATAATGTTTTCAAATTTTTTTAAAGCCCATCCCAAACAGTAAAATAGATTTGATGCTGCTTATCCTAGGAATAAGCAGTGGATTTTCCCAAGCCATCTCAATAATGGCCTATGGACTTTTCTTTTAGGAAATTATCCAAGCCTTTTTTAAACCCTGCTAAGCTAATTGATTTCACCACATTCTCTGGCAGCGAATTCCAGAGTTTAATTACACGTTGTGTGAAGAAATATTTTCTCCAGTTTGTTTTAAATCTACTACTTAGTGCCTTCATTTCATACCCCCTAGTTCTAGTATTTTTGGAAAGAGTGAACAAGTGACTTACATCTACCCTTTCCACTCCACTCATTATTTTATAGACCTCTATCATATCACCCCTGAGCCGTCTCATCTCCAAGCTGAAGAGCCTTAGCTGCTTTATCCTCTCCTCATAGGGAAGTTGTCCCAAACCTTTTATCATTTTCATCACCCTTCGCCGTATCTTTTCTAATTCCACTATATCTTTTTTGAGATACGGCGACCAGAACTGCACACAGTATTCAAGTTGCAGCGGTACCATAGAGCGATACAAGGTCATTTTCATCTTTGTTTTCCATTCCTTTCTTGATAATTCCTAACATTCTATTTGCTTTCTTAGCTGCTGCTGCACATTGAGCTGAGGGCTTCAGCATATCCTCAATAATAACATCTAGATCCTGTTCCTGGGCAGTGACTCCTAACACAGAACCCAGCATCACATAGCTATAGTTCAGGTTCCTCTTTCCCACATGCATCACTTTGCATGTGCTCACATTAAATGTCATCTGCCATTTTGACACCCAGTCTTCCAAGGTCCTCTTGCAATTTTTCACAATCTTCTTACAATTTAACAACTTTGAACATAGTAACATAGTAGATGACGGCAGATAAAGACCCGAATGGTCCATCCAGTCTGCCCAACCTGATTCAATTTAAATTTTTTAATTTTTTCTTCTTAGCTATTTCTGGGCAATAATCCAAAGCTCTACCTGGTACTGTGCTTGGGTTCCAACTGCCAAAATCTCCATTTAAACCTACTCCAGCCCATCTACACCCTCCCAGCCATTGAAGCCCTCTCCAGCCCATCCTCCCCCAAACGGCCATATACAGACACAGACCATGCAAGTCTGTTCAGTACTGGCCTTAGTTGAATATTTAATATTATTTTCTGATTCTAGATCCTCTGTGTTCATCCCACGCTTCTTTAAACTCAGTCACAGTTTTACTCTCCACCACCTCTCTCGGGAGCGCATTCCAGGCATCCACCACCCTCTCTGTAAAGTAGAATTTCCTAACATTGCCTTTGAATCTACCACCCCTCAACCTCAAATTATGTCCTCTGGTTTTACCATTTTCCTTTCTCTGGAAAAGATTTTGTTCTACGTTAATACCCTTCAAGTATTTGAACGTCTGAATCATATCCCTCCTATCCCTCCTTTCCTCTAGGGTATACATATTCAGGGCTTCCAGTCTCTCCTCATTCGTCTTCTGGCGCAAGCCTCCTATCATTTTCATTGCCCTCCTCTGGACCACTTCAAGTCTTCTTATGTCCTTCGCCAGATACGATCTCCAAAACTGAACACAATACTCCAAGTGGGGCCTTACCAATGACCTGTACAGGGGCATCAACATCTTCCTTCTACTGGCTACGCCTCTCTTTATACAGCTCAGCATCCTTCTGGCAGCAGCCACCGCCTTGTCACACTGTTTTTTCGCCTTTAGATCTTTGGACACTATCACCCGAAGGTCCCTCTCCTCGTCCGTGCATATCAGCTTCTCACCTTCTAGCATATACGGTTGCTTCTGATTATTAATCCTTCTGATGACAACTTTGTGTCATCAGCAAATTTGATTATCTCACTCCTATCCCATGACTTTCTGATTTCCTCAGAAGTCTTTCATGAGGCACTTAGTCAAATGCCTTTTTAAAAACCAAATATACAATATCACCTAGTTCACCTTTATCTACATGTTCATATAACCCTTCAAAGAAATGCAGTAGATTGGGTGAGGCAAGATTTCCCTTGACTAAATCCATGTTTGCTTTCCCTCATTAATCCATACTTAGGTATATGTCCTGTTATTTTGTTCTTTATAATAGTCTCTACCATTTTGCCTGGTACCGACTTCAGATGCACCGGTCTATAATTTCCTGGATCACCTTTGGAACCCTTTTCTTGACACTTTTCGTTTCGTGGCTGAGCTGAGAACTTATCAGTGGCGCCTCCTTCTCCCCCTGTCCAGCAGTTGGCGTCCCATCCATATTCTGAGTTTGGCATCCTTTTTAAAATGCCACTCTTAATTTTTAAAAGCCACTTCCCCATGTACCTATCTAGAAATTGACATACTCCCTGACTTGATAATGAACATGACTATATCTGCAGGTCTTTATCTGCCATCCTTTACTACAGCATATTATTATGAGAAGGTGTAGTGTTCCACAACTGATGCATTTCAGTCCTCACTCAGCAGAGAGCTGCCTGAAGCAGAGTTAGGATAGGTTTGTTTGCAACAATGTGCATTGTTGGATATTTCCAGAATTACATGCTGTCAGGGCCAGGTTAAAGCACGGGAAAACTAGGCTTATGCCTAGAGCCCAAATGGTTCAGGTAGCCCAATGTGATATCTTATTGTTTTTTTTAAAATACATTCTCTGGCTCTATGCCCCAGTGGCTGTGAATGAGACGATAGCCAGTGGCAGACATACCAGGTCACATGCATTAGGCTTGTGGCACACATCAGTCCTGTTCTTTAGCTTACACACCAAGGACCCTTCACTCTTTTTTTCCCAGGTGCAGGAGCTTGTCTAGCCTTTCTTCCGCCCCACTCTTTGCAGTCCTAGCAACTCTTCGTCTCTCTCTCCACTAAAGGGAGCCTTTAAACTGGCCATACCAGCACCTCCAGTTAATCCAGGCCTTCTCCCTTATTCATCCCTGCTTCCTCTTGTTGCAACTTCCTTTTTCCAGTGGAGCATAATATATCAGACTAGTGTTTAAGCCCTTTAGATTAACAGGTGCTAGAATATAACTGCAGACTTAGGCTTTTCTTTTCTTTCTTTCTTTTTTTTTTTTCTTTCTCTCCCCCTGTCAAGCGGCACCCCTACCCTGCTCCCCCTGTCCAGGAGTAGCCCTTCTCCCTTGCTTTTACCTCCCCCCTGTCCAGTAGTACCGTTTCCCTGCTCCCGTTCTCCCTTGCTTTTACCTCCCTCCCTGTCCAGTAGTACCCTATCCCTGCTCCCCCTGTCCAGCAGTAGCCCTTCTCCCTTGCTTTTACCTCCCCCCTGTCCAGTAGTACCCTTTCCCTGCTCCCCCTGTCCAGCAGTAGCCCTTCTTCCTTGCTTTTACCTCCCTCCCTGTCCAGTAGTACCCTTTCCCTGCTCCCCCTGTCCAGCAGTAGCCCTTCTCCCTTGCTTTTACCTCCCCCCTGTCCAGTAGTACCCTTTTCCTGCTTTCCTTGCTCCCCTAACCATATTCAAGATCCCATTTCCCCTTTACCTTATCTATTTCCGTCTGGCGCTATTGGGATTTTGGCTCCGGGGGAGCTGGCTTCTGCATCTTTTGCCGACGCACTCTGGCGTGGGGCCTCTGCTGGGCCGCATAAAGCCTTCCGCTTTATGCGTGAGATAGGTACTATTTTTGAATCTTTGAACCCACCGCATGAGTGTTTTCCATCTACTATCGTTGGTTCCCTGAGGACTATTATCTTTGCAAGGCGTTATTTCTATTTTGCTACAATTTTCAACCCGATTTTGACCCCAGATAGAAAGAAGCAGTAATACAAATTGACTTCCTAAAACAACTTCTCACCCCGATGGTCCGAGTTTTGCAATCGAAAATTCTGTTTTGCCTTTGCAGTTCCGCATTTCTCTTTCTCTCTAAAAATGCAGCTTCTTTTCGCTCTATGGGAAGATCCAATTTATACATTTTTGGAAGAATAGATTGTTTTCACACCGCTACTGCACCTTCTTAAATAGGCAATGTCTGCTAAAACTATCTTGCTCGCCAAACCCCTCCCACTGCCCGCCAGTCTGTTAAAAGGTATTGCGTCGGCGTTGGTGGGGTGGGGTGGGGGTGGGTTTGAAAAGCCATCTTTTAAAAACTTAGCTGTTTTATTTTAAAATGCTGTCCGGGTTCAGCCACCGCGGCCGACATCCGCCTTGGGGGGGAGGGAGAGATAGAGCTTCGGGCAGCCAAGTATATTTTTCTCAAGATCCCCGACTGCATCGGACTTCAGGCAAGGAGCATGGCCGACAGCCGTCATGTCCGACATCTGCCTTGGGGGAGGAGAGAGAGTGTTTCGCGCGCATGCGCACTCCTATCTGCGGTGCCCTACAGCGCACGGAAAACGGAACACGCGATGGGAGTGCACATGTGCGGCTTAGCCTTTTATTATATTAGATGGAAGACTTGAGCGCTAATGCTGCCACCCATTAAGGCAAATTCAAAGGAACATTCTTAAGGGCAGGGGGGTGGAGAGATTGAGAAAGAGAAGCATGTTGGGCCTGGGTAAGGGAGAAGAAAGTGGTGCTCTGTCCACCATGGGGGTGGGGGGAGGAGGAATAAGAGGAAAAACACCGGGACTGGAGGAGGAAGGGGAAGAGATGCTAGGACCTGTGGGGGAAGGATGAAGAGAGGTTGAAGGGGGGGGGAGGGGAGAGCAGGAGGGAGGGAATAGAAAGGGGCACATACTGAACTACAAGGTAGAGGGCCAGGTGGAAGGGAAAAGGGAGGGCAAAATGCTAGACCCCAGGGGAGGAATAAGAGAGAGGAAGAGATAGGGACATATGCTGAATCACTGGAGAGGGAACCAGTAGGAAGGGAAGAGAGAATGGGTGATGCTGGATCCCTGAGAGGAGGGGGGGGGGAACATGAGATAAGGAAGAGAAATAGAGAGATGTTGGACCCTAAAGAAGGGCAGCAGAAGGAAGTGAAGACAAATGATGGCCCTGGGAAAACATATGGGAGAAAGTGAGCATTGAGATGAAGAGCTGGAAATGGGAAGGGGGATTTGGACAAAGGGGGGGCAATGATAGATTCTTGGGGGGATAGGTACACAAAGGGGTCATCTGAACATGTGGGGAGGGGATGGAGTCATAGAAGGGCAATGATTGAATAGAGGGGAGATGCTGAACAGGGTAACAATAGGGACACAGAGAACCGAAATGCTTAACATGGTGGGAGAATGAGGCAGGGAGACAGAAGGGAGATACTGAACAAAACGGATAGGGATTCAGAGACAACATGGATGGTGAACCTGGAGATAGAAGAAATACTAAAAGGACAAAGAGACTCTGACAAGAGAATTAAGAGAAGACAGGAAAGCAGAAACTAGAAATTAGAGCCAACAAAAGTAAAAAAAATAAAATGACTAGACCACAAAAATAGATAAAGGAATTTATTTTCTGGTTATAGATTATCGGTAAAATGTGTCAGTTTTTGGAATATACATCTGCCAGAGCTGGTGTTAGGTATGGTTGGGACCCACAAAAACAAAATTCACTCATTTGCCACGAAATGGAATATCTGAAGCAGCTATCTTCCCTACTCCCAGATGCAACATTCCAGTGGTGCCTACCTCATATAGGGTAATTTGTGCATGCCCTTGATGATGTCACATTGTAGCATCACCAACTGCCAGATGTAGCAATGTGACCTCTTCAGCATGCGTGCATGATGATATCACAGTGCTGTTTCAGACCATCAGTGTCAGTACAATGTAACAATGACATCATCAAGTAGGCACATAACTGACTCTACATGAGGTGGGCACTGCCAGAACTGTTGCATTAGGAGTAAAGTAGGTATGCTCTGGGCTGACTACCAGGGCAGGAGGTATATGCATTGTAACATTTTCTGTACCTTCTTTCCCTCGGCTCTCAGGACAAAGGTAGTTAGCAAGAAAAAGCTAGTAAATCTCACACCAAGGGACCTGAGGCGGGGAGGGAAGAGAGGAGAGAGATGCTGGAGTGGGGGGGGGGCAGAGCCAGGGAGGGAGACCATGATATCTTTTTGCTCCTAAAGAGTTAGTCCTGCCCTGTGTACATTGCTTTCCTCGGCAAAGGTACAGTACTAACAGAAAAAGGAGGGACAAGTGTGTGAGGGTATCTTTTTCATAGGCAATTGCCAAGTGGAAATAAGAATACATTCATCTGGAGAACCAATGTACCAGCAGACTGTGCAACAATGCGGGAAATGTGCAAATTGCTCGCTCAGTACAGATATGATCTTAAATAAAAGCCCAGCATATGAAATGGTGCTTATACATAGCTGAAGCCTCAAACTCAGCTGGCTGATTGAACTTCTGAAATCGTATGGTGGTTAAGGAATGTTCATCTAAGATCATGTGAGGTACATGAAATGAAAACAGAGTGACAGGGTGTGAAATGAGAAGTATTGTAACCTCAGAATCTAATTCTGTGCCCTTCGTATATTCCCCCATTTTTTCCCCACAGTATATTGCTTTGTTTTAAATATTTCTGGTAATGCTTTTTTGATAAACATCAGAAATGTTCAAGGTGGGGGGGGGGAACAATTTTTAAAAGGGCGATTTTCAGTATAGAGCACCTCCCTGGCAAGTGTCCTGCTACAGTTTGCTTTGCTGAACCAGCTGCTCAGATTATCTGGTGCTCTTATCGCTCGCTCGCACTCTCTACTCACAGATGGTCTGACATAAGAACATAAGAATTGCCGCTGCTGGGTCAGACCAGTGGTCCATCGTGCCCAGCAGTCCGCTCACGCGGCAGCCCCTAGGTCAAAGACCAGTGCCATAAATGAGCCCAGCCTCACCTGTGTACTTTCCAGTTGAGCAGGACCTTGTCCAACTTTGTCTTGAATCCCTGGAGGGTGTTTTCCCCTATAACTCCGGAAGAGCGTTCCAGTTTTTCACCACTCTCTGGGTGAAAAAGAATTTCCTTGTGTTTGTACGGAATCTAAGGAAGTTCTTCTTCTCTCAGAAAAGGCTGTGTCTTGCCCTCTCTCTGGATGGGCTAGCTTACTGACTGTCTCTCCCTTTCTAATCAATCAGACTTCTGAAGAACCTTTGCGCCTACGATTCAGTATTCCAAGCATCAGCTCACTGGCTACCTGTAGCCAAATGTTGCATCTTCAAAGGCTTAGTACTTGCGTTAAAGTCCTTACATGACATGGCGCCCAGCTATATATCAGCCATACTCCTGCCTTATGTCCCGAACAGACCCCTCCGCTCCCAGGAGGAAACATGTTTTCAAATACCCCCTGGTTGGAGCCTCCAACTAGAACGTGCCAGATGAAGGTCACACTCTCACTTCTTACCGAAGTACTGGAATCAGCTACCTCCTAACATCAAATCCCTTGATGGACTTTTGAGCTTTAGGAAAGCAATAAAAACCCACCTCTTCACCTGACCCCTCAGGACAAGCTAGTATTCAGACTCTTACATCCAAACCACTGTATTCCTAATAGATGTCCAACTGACTCTCTTCCTGTGCATGCTTCAGGCTCCAAGTGTCTGCTAATTCAAAACAATTGAACTGTACACACTTCACGGTGCCCTAGGACCTTAGTCTTCTGTTCCCTGCTGTTAATTGTTATATGTCTTGTTTGCTGTTTTGCTTGTTACCATTTAACCTATTCTGGGTTCCCTGGGGAAGACGGGATATAAATCAAATTAAATAAATAAATAATGATGATGAATATTTGATGGCAGGTTGGATGAACTAGGTGGCTGGCTTTGTCTCTAAAGATAAGAGACCAAATTACAGCAAACCTTATACAAATTTTCCCATCCCTCTTAAATACACTACACGTTAGTTAGGGATACCACATAAACATGCCTGCTCTCTTACCCCCCCTCCCAATCCTGGCAGTATGAACGCCAGCAAACAACAAAGGAAAATGAGCTCAGAATAGAAGGAATGAACTAAAATACTGCTCTGAATGTCAGGCACTGAGACAAGGACGGACAGAAAAGGATACCAGGACCTCAGAAATAAGAATTTTGAAGTACCTTAAAAAGGTACTCCAAATTTCCTGGAATTCCTGCAGACACTCTTTAATTTTTCCATAGCAACTATTGCCCAGATCTTTAGAAGGAGGGAACTGCCTTTTCTACATATCAGTCAAATTTCCGCCTTATGTCCTGAACAGACCCTTCCGCTCCCAGGAGGAAATACATCTAGAATTACCCCTGGTCGGAGCCTCTGACTAGAAACTGCCAGACACAGATCCTACTCCCACTTCTTACCAAAGTACTGCAAATCAACTGCTTCCACACATCAAATCCCTCGAAAGACTCTTGAACTTTAGGAAAGCAATAAAAACCTACCTCTTCACTTAATTTACTTAACCTAGTATACGTAAGGTATAACATCTTGACTCCAACACCCTCCGCATATCATCATTGTTAAATTAGCACTCACATAAGTTGAACTATCCTCTGTCCAATCTCAGGACGATCCAACTATATGTGAAACCAACTTATTTCTGGAAGTGCCAATGTAAGATGTGCTATCCATAGATTATAAATCCTCATTCTGTATCTGCTAATTTAGGATGAAAAATTATGTAAGACGAATACCTCCATAGCCCATATTGCCTGTATTTCGTTTGTTTAATTATTATGTATGTTACCTTGTAACCCACTCTGAACTCTTTGGGGAAGACGGGATATAAAACGAATTAAATAAGAACATAAGAATAGCCTGAGAGGCAATTTGATAGAGACTTTTAGAATATTAAAAGGATTTGATAAAATAGACCAAGAAGCAGCGTTACTAACATTTTCAGATGTGACACGGACAAGAGGTCACAGCCTGAAACTGTGTGGCAGCAGGTTCAGGATAAATGTCAGGAAGTTTTGTTTCACACAATGAGTGGTGGGCGCTTGGAATTCTCTTCCAGAGGATGTTGTGGCGGAGACTACTCTTCTGGGTTTCAAGCGCAAGTTGGATATACACCTTCTTGCAAATCATATTGGGGGATACGGTAATTTCAGGTCTCCAAAATGGAGAACCTAAATGGGCCGCCGCGTGAGCGGATCGCCGGACTTGATGGACCTCGGTCTGATCCGGTGAAGGCATTTCTTATGTTCTTATGTTATGTTCTTACTGGATCAGACCAATGGTCCATCAAGCCCAGTAGCCTGTTCTCACGGTGGCCAATCCAGGTCACTAGTACCTGGCCAAAACCCAAGGAGTAGCAATATTCCATGCTATCGATACAGGGCAAGCTTAGCATAGGCAGACAATAATTTTAGTTTATACCCTTCAGAGGTTTAACCATGGGTTGGCCTAGACTGGCCTAGGCTCATCCAATTTTGCCTCAGACACTCTTAATCAACCAGATGCACCAACCATGTAGGTGGCGGAGATCCCTAAGTCCCACTAGCTGAAGAAGTCCGGAACCACCCCAAGTCAGGTATAGCACAGCAGGCGGCAGCAGCAGCAGGTTGAGCTACTTGTGCCAGCACCTTGAGCATGCTCAGTTAATGTGCAAGAACTGAGCATGCTCACAATGATATCAGTGGGTAATGCTGCCACTGACTGCTGTGCTTTATCAGACTCAGGGTAGATCTGAATTTCTACAGCTGGCAAGGTTTGGGGATTCCCATCAGTTAAGGATATGTGTTTTTTTGTTGTTGTTTTTTTGAAAGAGCAAGAGGGAAGGGGATGAAGAGGAAATGGAGTGTCATGCTCACTGATATTAACTATTGGCCTCCCCTATAAAGTTGGTTCTGGATACATTACTGGCACCCATTAAGAGTCACCTCCTAAAATTAATCCCAAAAGTGTGGGAAAGTGAGTCATAACTATCTGGAAGATAACTACATGTACCTCCTTCCAAAACAACTGGATCTTAAGCAGGGTAGGATTAAAGCACATAAGACTTGTACTAGGGCCCAAATATTTAAGAAGGACCCTCTCAGAGGTACTAATTCAGAGGCTTCCAGGATAAATTTCTGCCCTGGTAAGTCAACTGCTGACAAAAAGAACAGGGAGGTGGGAGCAGAGCCACAGAAGCCCTATTTGCTGCCCATGAGCAATATTATAAAAGAATGTAGGTACGTATGTTGGCTTTATAATTCTCCCATACATAACATATGTCTAATAAAAGAGCCTTTATTATAGATCATTACATATAGTGGACCATCATATAAAGAGTATATATTTCATCCTGCAGATAATCCGTTGTAATATGCAGATTTGTTCAGTTCCCAAACTTGAATCATTGGTCCAGTGTTCATTTCAAAAAATTTTATTTCAATATCACTCCAAATCAGAGAGTCATGAGGAAAAGATGTCAATCACTCAGCCGTAGACTATTCAGGCAATGATGCCTTTATCAAGAGTCTATTAAACCGTTAAATAAAGATAAAACCATAAAAAAATCACATGATATGATAAATATTGCACAATAATATTAAATAAAATTGGATAAAACTAAACAGGACAATCCATATGTAAAAATCAATACATAAAACCAATGACTGAAATATGCACAATAAATCTTGTCAAAAAACAATAATGAGTAAAGGAAAAAATCAGAATAAGTAATAATGTAGAAATAAATTATGGTTGACTAAGGAGACCCAAAAGGATGTGTGGGTGATGTTTAAAAGCTTCAATGAACCTCTAGCGTGATGTATTGAAAAAATAAAGTGTATTAATTGATAAGGTAAGGCATACCGGAAGAACCTGAAAACCCATCTTTTCGACACATAATCTCCTCTCTCCTTTTTCTCCCTTCTTCTACCTCCTCCTCCTGCCTTCTCCCTCCCTCTCCTCCTCACCTCTCCCCCTCCCCCTCTTCTGACCCTCTCCTCTCTTGATGTCGCCTTGAGCCTGTATAAGTATGTGCGATGCACAAATAGAAGATTAGATTAGATACCTTTGAATAGAGATCTTTTCATGAAATGCTGAGACATTAACTGCAATTATGTGCCGTGAAAAAAATTATGGGGTCCTTATATAAGGCGTGCTAACCGATATAGCGCACGCTAATCAATTTAGCGCATGCTAAAGATTAGCTCATGCTAAATGCTGAGGTGCCCATTATATTCTATGGGCGCCTTAGCATTTAGCGCATGCTAAATCGGTTAGCGCACCTTAGTAAAAGGACCCTTATATTATTTAGGTGGGAATTTCTTTTATAAGCTATATAGAGCCAAAGTATTAAAAAAACATTTTTTTAAGCAAAAGAGACATCAACTTCTCAAACATTGAGTATAAAATATAAAACTGAAACCGAAGCTTTAGACCTCCTTTTACGAAACTGCGATAGCTCATTGAGTTCCTATGAGCATCGGCAGCAGCACGGCTCCCCACGCTAGACACTGCTATCGCAGTTTCGTAAAAGAGGGGGTTAGTTTAAAAAGAAAAGGAATAAGAAGAACAATATGTTAACCAAGTAGAAACAAAAGTAAAACCAAGTCAACCATAAATGCTAGAAATCAGTCTAATGTCCAGAGAGGGCAAGGACTGAAAAGCTACCTAGTTTGGACAAAACAATAGTAATAATGCCCGCAAAGGACCAAAAACTCTGGAGCATCACTACCAATACAGATGGATAAAAATAATAAATAAAATAGTTAGTATAACTGCAATAAGAAATACTAATGAAAAGTCAAAAAAAGAAACGTATTGTATGTTGGTTTAACAGAAAAACCACACTCACACTTAATCAGAGATCAACACAGAAGCAAAATAATAAGAGTGAATAAAAAAGATGGAGAAAAATGGGCCTCATCCACGTTTGGCCGGGATTATACAGTGCCCTATACAGATTTGATCACTGATTCACACAATATATTTAACAGAAGAAGAAGATTTTTGTGGAAACTATTTATGAAAGACTGAGTGTAAGAAAATTTCTATATATATATATAGAGTTTTTTTCGGACCAGTGATGAAATGTGAGGCTTAGGGCACTGTAGTCCCGGCCAAATGTGGATGAAGCCCGTTTTTCTCCGTCTTTTTTATTCACTCTTATTATTTTGCTTCTGTGTTGATCTCTGATTAAGTGTGAGTGTGTTTTTTCTGATAAACCAACATACAGTACGTTTCTTTTTTTGACTTTTCATATTTATACGACTGTACCTACCTTTTAATAGTTATAATATAAGAAATACTAAAACAGAAAAGAACATATACTCAATAACCCACAATTAAAAAGGTGTACAATTGGTGTTGACGCTTAAATCGAAGAAATCAAGCATAAATTTTTTACCTTGTAAAGAATTATATAAAGACGAAATTCGATACGGGTTCTATTGAGGATATAGAGATGCTGTGAGTTTATGTTTAAGGGCTGAGCCAATTGTGGTGAAACAAGCTACAGCTGAATATAGCTGAAGATGAATCATAAAACGTAGACGGGGATTAAATATGGTAAGTATATTCAAAAGTAATGTTACAAAAAACATTGTTTTCATTTTTGTGACATTCACTTTTGATTTTGTAGCATTTGTTTTTGTATTTAAAAAAAAACAAAAAACGGTCATGCCAAATATATGGTAGATGAAGTTTAACGTTGAGAAATGTAAGGTATTACATGTGGGGAGCAGAAACTCGAGGTACAACTATACAATGGGAGGGATATTATTGAATAAGAGTACCCAGGAAAGGGACTTGGGGGTATTGGTGGACATGACAATGAAGCCGACGGCACAGTGTGCAGCGGCTGCTAAGAGAGCGAATAGAATGCTTGGTATAATCAAAAAGGGTATTACAGCCAGAACAAAAGAGGTTATCCTGCCGTTGTATCGGGCGATGGTGCGCCCGTACTTGGAGTACTGCGTCCAATATTGGTCGCCGTACCTTAAGAAGGATATGGCGTTAGTCGAGAGGGTTCAGAGGACAGCGACGCGTCTGATAAAAGGGATGGAAAACCTGTCATATGCTGAGAGATTGGAGAAGCTGGGTCTCTTTTCCCTGGAGAAGAGGAGACTTAGAGGGGATATGATAGAGACTTACAAGATCATGAAGGGCATAGAGAGAGTGGAGAGGGACAGATTCTTCAAACTTTCGAAAAATAAAAGAACAAGAGGGCACTCGGAAAAGTAACAAATACTAGGAAGTTCTTTTTTACCCAACGTGTGGTGGACACCTGGAATGCACTTCCAGAGGACATGATTGGGCAGAGTACGGTACTGGGGGTTCAAGAAAGGATTAGACAAATTCCTACTGGAAAAGGGGATAGAGGGGTATAGATAGAAGATTACTGCGCAGGTCCTGGACCTATTGGGCCACCGCGTGAGCGGACTGCTGGGTACGATGGACCTCGGGTCTGACCCAGCAGAGGCATTTCTTATGTTCTTACGTAACTGCTAACTCCCACTAGTTTTCTATAACAAATTTGGTGCACATCTTTGCTGTAATAGAATACTAGCTTAGCCCCAGTTTTTTTTGGCACCTAACTTTTAGCGACCTATGTAGAATTTAGCCCTGTTTGTGCATATGAAATTAATTGTTCTCTGTATTGCTATTACTATAACAGCCCATAACACTACTGTGTGCAATATATTTATTTTTCCAGCTGATGAGGAGTCTTCAGATTTGCAAAGATCTCTCGTGCCATACATTGTTCCAACATGCATAATCGCCATTTTTGTTTCTGCTGTGCTCTTTTTAAAGAGGAAAGCATTGAGTACCTGCAACAAAAAGAGTAAGTATCCACTGTTGCTATAGTGCTACCAAATATACTGTAGGTGGAGGGCCATTTTCGATATGACGTCCAAATCCGAGTTTGGACATTTTGCGGCACATACACGAAAATCTAGTAGCAAACAAGACCATTTTCGAAACTGAAAAGTGTCTCTTTTTGTTTCAAAACTGGCCATATCTCAAATGTGCTTGTCCTCAGTGTGTCTATCTTTTTGAATCATTTGGAGGGGTCGGGGAACCACTTCCAGGAAAAAATGCACAAAACACTTGTGCTCTAGTGTTGATAATAAAATGCTGTTTCCTCTAAGGAGCATCTGACAATCAGTAATACAACATTAGCAATGCTTTGTTGCTTTAAGGCATTGACAGCAGTATGGATCCATCTCCCTCTTTATCTCCTGTGTATCTTTCCCTCCCTCTCATCCACCCCATGTCCAACATCTCTCTCTCTCCCTTATGCCCTCAGTCTAACATCTCTCTTCTCCCTCCCCCCCCATGTAGCATTCTCTCCCTTCCTCCTTTCCACTGCCATGTTCAACATTTCTGCCTCTGTCTCACTATCCATCATCTCTCTATCTCTCTCCTCTCTTGTGCCTCATCTCTCCCCTCCTATGAGCATCTTTCCCTTCTCCCCTCCATTACACTGATACTTCGAGAGCTTCATTGCCTTCCTATTGGTATGCGGGTTGAATTTAAAGTTCTCTGTGTGCTTCAGCATAACTGTCCATCAAGTGTCCGCTCTCTTCTGCAGTGGCATTGCCCTTCATGTGAGTTATGGTCCTCAGATAATTTGAGCTTGGAAGTTCCGTCATTAGCAGTTGTAAAGCTTAAGGGGAACCATAAGCCTATGCTCTCTGTCCAGGGCCCGGCGCTGTGGAATGCCTTACCTCTGTCTTTGCGCCAATCTAACATGCTCTGGCATTTTAGAAAAGGGGTAAAAACTGTGTTGTTTGAGCGCTTCTTTGGTGTGAGCCATTTGACAGTTTGAGTTAGGCCAGTTCTTTTTTATGCTGTTTCTGTTTCGCTGTTTTGTACTTGTTTGTATTATTTAGTGTGATTTTGTATGTGATTTTTGTTCTCCGCTTGGATTTGTGGATAGGCAGGTTATAAATAATTTTAAATAAATAAATATCTAGATTAGATTATATTTAATACTTACCGTATTTTTCACTCCATAAGACGCACCCCAGATTTAGAGGAGGAAAACAAGAAAAAAACATTCTGAACCAAATTGTGCACCCAGCCTCCATCACTCCCTGCCAGGCTCTGCACCCAACCCCACACTCCTTGCCAGGCTCTGCACCCTGTCCCCCCTTCCTGCTAGGCTCTGCAGCCTATCCCCCCTTCCCTGACCTGTAACCTACCACCACCCCCCTCACCTCTTGTGGTCTAGTGGTAGGCTGGGACAGGAGGAATCCGTCCCAGCCGATTAACATTTTTATCCTCTCCCCCCCCCCACGGTACTACTTTTTAAAACATGGCGCTGGCCCTTCCTTTTAAAACACCCTCACCTGCCCTTCCTTTCAAAACACACCCTGCCCTGCAGTACCTTTTTAAGTGCTCCTGGTGGTCCAGCGTGAGAACTGACTGCAGCCATTCTGAAAGCGGAGCGGGCCCAGGCAGCAGCTCAGACAGCTCACTCCTGCCGGCCCATACACCGCTGGATCTTTTTAAAATGTCATTTCAAATAGGTCTTTGGCAAAGGCAGAAATTCCCACATGCTGCCTGCTGCTAACCTCTCCTCAGTCACATCCTGCCCAGACAGAAACAGGAAGTTGTAACAGAAGAGGGAGATGCAGCAGAGGAGAGGTTTATAGGATAGCAGCAGGCGCCGTGTGGGACTCTCTACCCTACCGTTGACTTATTGAAGAGAGAGAGAGAGAGAGTTATGAGTGAGGTGGGGAGGTGGGGGAGGGAAGAAAGGCAAAATGCAGCACGTGGGAGGAGAGGGGTGAGAGAGAGAATTGTTGGATATAGGGTGGAAGAGAGGAAGAGAGAGATGCATGAAAGAAGTGGAGAGGGCTGAGAAAGGGAAAAATATTGCATATAGGTTAGAGAGGAGGAAGAAATGTTGCATGGAGAGGGGAGAGGGCAAGAGAGGGAGAAATGTTGGACATAGGGGTAGAGAGGAGAAAGAGATGGTGCAGGGGGGGAAAGAGAGTAATATTGTGGAATATGTTGCCTCTTTATGTATGACAAAATTGAATTCAAAAGTGTTTAAAAACCTTAATTTTCCTGCAGGCTAGAATGAGATTGGAGCTATGTACCATAGCATTATGTTTTGGATTAAAATGGTAAAAGAATTGATGACAGGTACGAGAGGGCACTCAGAGAAACTGAAGGGAGATAGGTTCAAATCAAATGCAAGGAAGTTTTTCTTCACCCAAAGGGTCGTGGACAAATGGAATGCGCTCCCGGAGGAAGTGATCCGGCAGAGTACAGTACAGAGATTCAAACAGGGATTGGACAGATTCCTGAGGGAAAAGGGGATCGTGGGGTACTGAGGGAGGTGCTGGGGTGTTGCATAAGTATAGACAGCTCACCAGGTCGTGCAGGTGCAAGGCCGGAGGGTTAGGACATTGATGGGAAGATAGGACTTCGATGAGAAACCTAGGGGGCAAGGGGGCCCGTTCTGGTGATTAAGGCAGGTCATGACCTGTTGGGCCGCCGCGGGGGCGGACTGCTGGGCGGGATGGACCTCTGGTCTGACCCGGCAGAGGCACTGCTTATGTTCATATGTTCTTATATAATCTTTTGTCTGTTGCTAATATGTGACATTAGTTTTAAATTATGTATAAATTGAGAACAAATTTTGGATTTTGCGATATCAAATCTACTCTAATCTAGATATGATGGTTGAGGGGAGAAGGGAGAGATACTATATGGGTGGGAGAGAGATGTTTGACCCAGGGCACATGAGGAGAGAGGTGATGGACAGTGAGAGAGAGGAAGAAATGTTGGACGTGGCAGTGAAAGGGAGAGAATGCTATGGGGGGGGGGGCAAGGAGAAAAAAAGATGTTGAACTGAGGGCACAAGGGAGGGAGAGAAAGAGAGATGTTGGACATGGGGGTGGATGAGAGGGAGGGAGAGATACACAGGAGGTAAAGAGGGAAAAAAGAGGAAGATGTTGGATCCAGATGCAGAAGGTTGTGATGGAGAGATACTAGACAAAGGGAGTAAGGCAAGAAAGAGAGAGAAACGCTGGACCATGGGAGAAAAGGAAGAGGGAAGAGAGACGATAGATGTCAGGCTACAAGGACGGGGAGGGAAAGAAGAAGGAGCAGATGTTAGGCTACAAGAGTGGAGGGCAGAAGATGCTGGGAATGGTGGAACCCTATTAGAGAGACCAGGAAGTCCCTTGTCTGTCAAAACTTAGAGGGGAAACACCATTTCCTTTGTCTATTTTAACTTTAGAAGGGAAACAGGAAGCTAGAGTTCCACCCCCTCCCTTTGGCAGTTCTTTGACAGGACACCACCCATGCCTGTTGCAGAATATATGTGCACAAAGGGATGCAGAAGCAAGAGCATCTAGTTATAGAATTACACTTTAACAGTCTACAAGACTTGAATGGCACTATACTTCAGAAATGACCCTGTGTATTAAAATGCTCTTCAACTGCTTCTCCTAGCATCACAATAGACTTAAGAATTAAGTAAAAGAATTTAGAAAAAGAAATGAATAAGCTTGCAGCTTATTCTGCTTGTACAATTTTCAGATACAGAGAGGGGTTTGAACAAGTTTGAAACTCGTGCCACTTGTCCACCTGTGATTCTTTTACACACATTCATGTGTAGCTCCCTTTCATACTAAACTTGGATACAGGGCACATCTTTTGCCTCCAGTAGGGGAAAAACCTTAGAGCTTTAGATACTCTCGTAGGGTATAAAAACACAGAAAAGTCCACACCAATTTGTGTTATTCCAAAAACAACTCTTTAAAGAGGAACTTGTTGAATAGTAACTGACAAAAAAGAAAAAACCCACAACATTTTCTTGTGTGTTATATCCATAATATAAAGCCATCATATACAAAGTTCATCAGAAATCAGGGGCTACCCCTGATTCTAAAACCCAGATCAGAACTCATCAGGTTTTGGGAGTCCCCTTTTTGGTATCTGAATCAGTGTGATGAATTCCTCTTCTACCACTTTCTTCTCTTCTGAACACTTCTGAATACTCCAAGGTAGAATCCCTGCACCAGAATGAGCTTCTTATTCAACTGGTTTTTCCATTGAGATTTCTCTTGAAATACATCTCCAAAGAAGCTTTTGCTATCAATCATCTTATTAACAACACTTCTGATGAATGTAGCCAGCCCCTTGGTGGACCATGACTTAAAGCAGCTCTGAGGGCATCATACTTTTTTGGGTCTTGAGGAGCAGGGGGAAGGATTTTTTTTCAAGGCCTTAGGAGATGAGCTCACACCTCCTCACCTTCTGCCTCCCCACTTGCCTCCACAAATTGACCTTTTTTACAAAGGCTCCGACTAACAATATCCTTAACTGGATGAGTAAAAATCACTGTAGCAGTGAAGGAGGTGATCAGAGACAAGAAGACTTCATTTAAGGAATGGAAAAGGACAAAAACGGAAGAAAACTGGAAAAAGCACAAACATCAAAGCAAGTGTCATAAGGCGGTAAGAGGGGCCAAGGCTTGATTACTATAACACATTCTACAAGGAATCTCACAAAAAGAACTTAGATGTCTGCAAATAGTACAAAATACTTTGATAAAATGTATTTCAAAGGTGAGGAAATTTGATCATTTAATTCCACTTCTGATTAAGGCCCACTGGCTCCCAATTTCACATAGAGTTACATATAAAAATATTGCTCCTAACTTTCAAAGCACTTGCCACCAAATCCCCAGAATTTATAGATATACTTCTAATTCCATATACTCCAGCAAGATCCCTCCATTCTAACACCCAACATTCTTACCCTAAGACACATTAGCACGACTTGTTCAACGATATTTTCAGTGACCGCCTCCATGCTGTGGAATTCTATTCAAACCCAGCTAGACGAGGAAATGTCATTAGATTGATTTATATCTAAACTAAAGGCATTCTTATTTAAAGATGCTTTCGATTTATAATTTTTTCTGTCCGTTAAATATTTATTACAGATGGGCCCCCTCCCTGTGTATTATCCCTAAATGTCTTCCTATCCTATTTGACGATGTAGTTCTTTCCCCTTTTCCCTTCCTGTTTCAGTACGACTATATGTCTTATTTTTATATATCACCTTAATTTTAGATTAATGTAGCGGATTATCAACTTTTAAATAAACTTGGAAACTTGATGTCCCTCATCTTCCTGATTTTGCCTGTCAAAATGCCATTTTCAGTAATGGCTGATGGAGCAGGCATATTCTGGCACTTAACATTCTAGAAGACACCTTTAAATCAACTTGACAGTCAACAAATAATGCCCATGAAACAAAATAAAATCTTAGAAAAAAAATTAGTAAATATGTTGGCAGAAAAGCCAAGTCACCCTGGTAATCTCACTTAGGTACTAGCATTTTCCTTGCAGTCAGATAAATATTATGAACACATAAATGGAATTCATGGAAAACTCATAAGAACATAAGAATTGCCATACTGGGACAGACTGAAGGTCCATCAATGGCCAACCCAGGTCCCAAGTACCTAGCTAGATCCCAAGTAGTAAAACTCAGTTTTCTGTATATTTTGTAGAGCCCTTTTACATGAGACACTTGAACGCAGTAATTTGACAGGGCTTTTGCTAAGTTCCACTGAGTTGTTTCTACAAGCTGTAAACTTTGGTAGGTCAGTTTGCTGCATTAAGGGAATGACATTAGGATTAGCGTATATATTCTTCTGAAGAGCAGCTTGGAATCTTTAATGTCTACAGAATGGTGGTCAGTTTGGTTTTAATGTTGCACCTGGAAGACATTGCTCTTAACAACACCCTCGAGCCTAAGTTTGGTACTGGCAGGTAAAAGGATTGCTCCGTTGTGACTTCTGTGCACTATTTCTATCAGTTCTCAGGGTTCCTTAGGGATCTGCTATCCAGGTACTGGCCAGGTTCAGCCCTGCTTGACATCTGAAATCTTACAGAATAGAGCAGAATCAGGCTGCACGGTAGGAAAATTGTGAACAATGTGTCATAAATCAATGGTTCCCATCCCTGTCCTGGAGGACCACTAGCCAGTTGGGATTTTGGGATAGCTCTAATGCTAGGAATGATTAAGAAGGGGATCATGAACAGATCGGAGAAAGTGATCATGCCACTGTACCGGGCCATGGTACGCCCCCACCTGGAATACTGCGTCCAGCACTGGTCACTGCACATGAAGAAGGACATGGTACTACTCGAAAGGGTCCAGAGAAGAGCGACTAAAATGGTTAAGGGGCTGGAGGAGTTGCCGTACAGTGAGAGGTTAGAGAAACTAGACCTCTTCTCCCTTGAAAAGAGGAGACTGAGAGGAGACATGATTGAAACATTCAAGATAATGAAGGGAATAGACTTAGTAGATAAAGACAGGTTGTTCACCCTCTCCAAGGTAAAGAGAACGAGAGGGGATAAAAGGGGATAGATTCTGTACAAAAGTAAGGAAGTTTTTCTTCACCCAGAGAGTGGTGGAAAACTGGAATGCTCTTCCGGAGGCTGTTATAGGGGAAAACACCCTCCAGGGATTCAAGACAAAGTTAGACAAGTTCCTGCTGAACCGGAACGTACGCAGGTGAGGCTACTCTGACCTAAGGGTCACCGCAGGAGCGGACTGCTGGGCACAATGGACCATTGGTCTGACCCAGCAGCGGCAATTCTTATGTTCTTATGAATATGCATGAGAGAGATTTGCATATAATTGAGGTGACAGACATGCAGATCTTCTCCATGCATATTCATTAGGGTTATCCTCAAAACCTGACTGGCTGGTAGTCCTCCAGGGCAGGGTTGGGAACCACATGATATCTGAATCATCACAAACTACTGTTTGATTGATGATAGAGGAGGCAGCCTAGGCAGATTTTCTTTGTCTGCTGTAAGGAGGCACCTACAGCCTGGCTGCCTTGGGTAGGCCTACCCTTGCTATCAGAAACTAAGCAGGGTCAGGCCTGGCTAGCACCTGGATGGGGGGGGCACCAGGGAACACCATGCACCATAGGCTGCAGGGCCCCATGTTGGGCAGCAGCAACATAGTGGAGCCACATACTGCACAGGAGAAAGTAACAGCAGACCACTCCTGTATTCTGCTTTGAAACATCACAGCAAGATTCCTCACTGTACAGCAACAGGTCAGTGGTCAACTTGAAGGCATACACCAGGGGTGTCCAATGTCGGTCCTCGAGGGCCACAATCCAGTCGGGTTTTCAGGATTTCCCCAATGAATATGCATGAGATCTATTAGCATACAATGAAAGCAGTGCATGCAAATAGATCTCATGTATATTCATTGGGGAAATCCTGAAAATCCGACTGGACTGCGGCCCTCGAGGACCGACATTGGACACCCCTGGCATACACACACTGCAAGGAGATTACCTTCTCAGCCATTCTTAATACAGGATCTGTGTTTAGAATTTTTATGTGGCACATTAGAAATAACGGTTGCATAAAGGTTGTGTCATAATCTATTTAGAGGACTAACTAAATGCATTGGTGACCTGCTATCAAGAGCTGTCAATGTAGAATCCACTGAAAGAAAATAGATTCAGAGGTTTAGATAATTTCATAAAACAAAAGACCATAAGCTATTATTAAGATGGACCTCGGGAAATCCACTGCTTATTCCTAGAATAAGCAGCATAAAATCATCTGTTTTACAATTTGAAATCTTGCCAGGTACTTGTGACCTGGGTTGGCCACTGTTGGAAACAGGATACTGGGCTTAATGGACCTTCGGTCTGTCCCAGTATGGCAATACTTATGTTCTTATGACAGATAGGGATAATCAGAGGAACCAACTGTTCAAAAGTATTGGGGGGTGCTAAACACAATGAAAATTGCCTCTTCCTGGACATAGTCAAGGAGTATGTTCACCCACAAAGCAGGCTTCTATAGAGACAAATCAGTGTTTGCATACACAAGGCTTTTTTTTACTTTTGGTTTCACTTCTGCTTTTCAGTGGATCAAAATATATTTCAAGTTTGCTGTAAGTCACATGAGAGATACTTGGATTTGTCAGCATTATCTACTTCTGAGCAATTTGTTGTTTGCACAGTGACTGAGTTTGACCTCAGCAAATCCTGTTTTGTTTTGTTTTTCATTTTTTAATAATAGATGGGTAGTTATCTCAGAATGATGGTGCCAGAAGAATGAGTGTGGCAACTTCTCAGCAGCAAACTATCAGATTGCCTGCTGGAACAGTCTGCACAGTTTTTACAGCAGAAAAAAAAAAGTGAAAGGCATGATTTTGACCATATCTTGGCTACTGTTGAGGAAACTGATTACTTGTTGAAGCTACCTGCAGTTTTTATTCACTTTCTAAGCATTTTTTTCATTGCTGTTCCACAGAATCCTTTTCAAAATTAAGCCTAATTTTATATATCAGCTTCTATTTTACCAATCATTATTTATTTATTTATTCATTCATTCAATTTTCTATACTGTTCCCCCAAGGGAGCTCAGAACGGTTTACATTAATTTATTCAGGTACTCAAGCATTTTTCCCTGGTTGGTTTATAGAATACCAATTATGCCTGAGAGCTGTGCCTAACCTTATTTATTTAATTTGTTTTCTATCCCGTTGTCCGTACAGGTTACAGGTTAACATATATAGTATACAGTTAGTAGATTACAATTTGCCATAGTTATAGTACAAGTTGGTTTTTTTTTGGGGGGGGGTTTCTTGGTACAAGATTTTGTCCTAACACGAAACATACTAGGGCTCTAATACCCATATTATATAATGCTCCCTCCTCCCAGCTGCCTGCGTCATCTAAAATGGGCCGTCCCCTCCCTGGTGCATCTTAGGATGCACTGAGGAGGGGCCTGAGGCTCTTATTGGCCCAGGTGTCTGGGCCAATTAGAGCCTAAGGCCCCTCCCCGGTGCATCCAGGGAGGGGCTTGAGGCTCTGATTGGCCCAAATTGTTTAAGGCCCCTCCCACCGGAGGGGACTTAGGTGTTTGGGCCAATCAGAGCTTCAGGCCATTTCCCAGTACATCCCAAGATGCACCGGGGAGGGGAAGGCCCATTTTAGATGGCACAGGCAGCTGGGAAGAGGGAGTCTGCGTCTCTCCGGGTCATCTATTTTTTGAGGTAAGGGGAAGGGGGGGTAGCAGAGACAGGGAGGGGGGGTCACTTGCTAGCAGGTGAGAGTGGGCATCTCTCTCTGGGGGGGAGGAATCAGGTCCGGTCGTGGTGGAGATTTTAGGGCAGCAGGAGAGTGTGGGCATCTCTCCTGCAGCGGCCGGGATTTTAGGGCAGTGGAAGAATGTGGTCATTTCTCCCGCTGCTGGGGAGGTGGAGTTGTTGGTGGACAGTGGGAGACCGTCGCTTTTTAATGTGGGTTTTTGAGAATCCTGGCGCCTAAATTTCCATTTTGTCAAATTATTAGCAATTATGAGATGTTAAGTGCCAATTATCATAAGAACATAAGAATATTCTTACTGAGTCAGACCAGTGGTCCATCTAGCCCAGTATCCCGTCTTCATGGTGGCCAATCCAGGTCACAAGTACCTGGCAAAAACCCAAATAGTAGCAACATTCCTTGCTACCGATCCACTGGCTTCGCCCATGTCTGTCTCCGTAGCAGACTATGGACTTTTCCTCCAAGAAAGTTGCCCAAACCATTTGTAAAACTAGCTATGTTAACCCCCTTACCACATCCTCTGGCAACAAGTTCTAGAGCTTAATTATTTTCTGAGTGAAAAAATATTTCCTCCTATTGGTTTCAAAAGTATCTCCCTATTAAGGCCCTCTTTTACTAAGCTGCGGTAGAGGTTTCTACCACAGCCCAGGGCGCTACATGCTCCGACACTGCTCTAATGCTCAGAGGAATTCTATGAGCAGTATTGGAGCATTTAGCACTCCGGGCTGTGGTAGAAACCTCTACCGCAGCTTAGGGAATAGATTTAGTAGATAAAGACAGGTTGTTCATCCTCTCCAAGGTAGAGAGAATGAGAGGGCACTCTCTAAAGTTAAAAGCGGATAGATTCCGTACAAACGTAAGGAAGTTCTTCTTCACCCAGAGAGTGGTGGAGAGCTGGAACATTCTTCCGGAGTCTGTTGTAGGAGAAAACACCCTCCAGGGTTTCAAGACTACACTGGACAAGTTCCTGCTAAACTGGGACGTACACAGGTGAGGCTGGACTAATTTTAGAGCACTGGTCTTTGACCCGGAGTCCGCCGCGTGAGTGGACTGCTGGGCACAAAAAAATTATGTAATCAAAAACATGCTGAACTGAAAACTTTCTAGCATTTAAACCTAGTATTGCCAAAGAAACTAATAAGAAGATGGTATAAATGCATCATTCTCATACCTATTCCACTAAATCTAACATCATTTTCATCCAGGCCTCCATTTTTTATTCCAATTTCTAGCTCTATGTGGCCTATATATCGTATGTTACAAAATAGAATAGTTTGAATTTTTGACTGTATCAGTGTGACTTTTCTAAGAAACAACAGCTAGGAGCAGGGGTGGTGAGTGCTGGGGAAAAGATGCAGCATATGTAAAAATGGATTTAGGGGGGTAATTTCTTTACAATAATGATTTGATTTTCTAACACTTTGTGAGGACGATGTGAATTGCATGACTGAGTTCAGGTGAAGCCAGTAAGTGAAACTAAAACAAAAAAAAACAAAACATTTTTCCCATGAGAGAACTCATATGATTTGCGTGACTGGTTGGTAAGTACTTAGAAAACATCCCCTTTTCTCTGTCAGTGCATGTGACACAGGCACAATCTGTAGCTGTATAAAAAAGAAGATGCCTGGAGAGGGAGTGGCTCAACTAAGATGGCGGCTGATAGCTGGAGCTAAGATGCAATGGATTTGCCTGGGAGCTGCTTCTTACCATATCGATGGTCAAAGGGAAATCTAAGCCCCGGATTTTCCCAGATGAATCCTTAGCGGCAACGGGCCCGATGGACGCTTTTCTCTAGTGTGGGGCCCAAACAAGTGAGTCGGAGTTTCCCTCGGCTGTGAGAGGCACGCAAGCTGGAGCGTCGACACTCTCCCTCGAGGCAACATCTCTATCTCCGGAGGAGCGGAGTCCTCCGAGTTGCCTTGGGGCGTTAGAGCACGAACTGGAGGAAAGAGCGGCCTGGAGTGTTCTCTCTCCCGACCAGCTGAGTGTGGGAGCCGACTCAGCAGGGGGAGTAGTGAAGCTAATTCAGCCATTGGAGCACCTGGAGGAGCTGAAGCAGCGGATTCCTCAGGATTTTCTTAAGTTGAATTCATCTTCTGCTGAGGTTGCAGGTACTTTAATTCCATCAGAGGGTCTGGGTTTAGAACTTGTACCTATGCAAAGACCCAAGGTTTTTAATATGGAAACACTTTGGGAAGCAATATCTAATTTGCAACTCTCTTTGGGGACCCGAATGCAGCAACTTACAGCACGTTATACTATGGTTGTTTCAGAAAATTTGGACTTGAAAAATAGACTATCTAGCCTGAAAAATAAAGTGGATGGACATGAGACCAGAATAAAAAATGTGGAGTCCCAGGCCTCAATGTGGGTTATGGACAGTAGAAATCTTAATTTTAAGGTGGAAATGCTGGAGAACATAACTGGGAGATGTAATCTTCGGATTACAAATTTTCCAAAATTACCATTTATACCAGTGCAAGATACATTTAAGAAATATTTGAGAGAAGTTGTGAAAGTTCCTGAATCCTCTTATCCGCCTCTCTCAAAAATTTACTATCTACCAACTAGACCAACAATTCAGAACCCAAACCAGCAGAATCTATCTGCTGATAGTTTGGATTTGACAAATTTCTTAGAGATCCAATAATAAGGCACCGGCAACAGCTACGCTGCTTGTACAATTTACAATTGATTTGGACAGAGAATGGATGCTTAAGCTCTTCTTTAAATTTAAGGATATTCCATTTATGTCAAAACTAGTGAGAATGTATTCAGATATGTCACGATCTACCCAAAAGAGAAGAAAACAGTTCCTTATATTGAGACCTCGGGTATTACAGTTGGGTGCGACGTTCATTCTGAGATACCCCTGTAAATGTGTGATGGTCTATCAAGGGAATAGATATGTCTTTTTCAAACCTCAACAGTTGATAAAATTTATTTCTGCCAAAGAGCAAGTGTAGTAATCTTGAGAGATTCTCTACTTCAGTACCAGCTCAGTGAAGTTTAGTTCTAGAGCCCAATCAGCCACTTCTTTATTTTTCTTTGTATATTTTAATTAGTAAAGTTCAGTGAATTCACAGCTGTTCCCCCCCAAATTAAGGACCAACTATACAAACCAGTATATTTGATTTCTGGGTCTAGTTTTGTACCTTTGAACTATAGAAGGGTGTTTCCTGATACAATTGCTTATTTGATGTAATTTGTTTTGCCATATTTTTCTTGTTATTTAAAGATGTTAAAACTGGTATTGTATTATTACTTATTATTGACTAATATTTTGTCAAAAGGATAAAATGAAAATAAAGATTAAAAAAAAAAGAAGATGCCTTCAAATAGCCATTGATCCCAGAAAAATATTTTTCAGCTGTGCCATACTTTCCTCCCTCTGAGGCATGATTTCGGAAAGAAAAAAATGATTTCTTTATTCATCACTGCTCTCTAATCTAGAGGGACTAGTGGCATTTAAGATTACTGTGTGCTCCTGCCCCACATACCTGTGAGAAGGGTTGAAGAGAAAATGCAATTACCGGTACTACCTGGGATATGCCTAGTCACATGCTTGTAAGGCTTTAATTTCTTTGGAGTGTCCCACTCCCCTCTCCTGACAGAAATTCTTGAAAAGCAAGAAAAATTGATGGAGTGGCTTTGCAGCAACATGCTAGATTCCTCTTTAGCCCCTGACTGTACCAAACTTGTAGCGGCAGCAGCATGTGAGGAGAAAAAAATCAACAATTACTCTTTCATTCTGTCTTGTTCTCAGCAGACAATCTTGCTTAAACTCCTGGCTTTTCAGACAGGCCCATATATCCATTCTTGGACCCTATGGCTCCCTCTATCAGTGAATTAATTTCTAAAGCCTTCACTCTAGCTTGAGTTTGTGTGATGGGCCATGGTAGGAGACTCATTGGAGTCTTACTAATGCACAGTTGAGGGCAAAGGCAGTGGGGACACTCTGCTTACCTAGAGTCCTTTGAATACCACCCAAAACCTCCATAACCTCAAGCAGAAAGACCATTCTAGTAGTACCATTGTCTCCCTCTTACTGAGAGTTCCAGACAGTTTGGATGTAGGATCCATCTCAATCAGCTACTAACACAGTGAGACTTTCCCACTTCATGGCATGGGCAGCTGCAGTTTTGAGTTTTCTCTCCCTGTGGCATGCGCAAATGCACTCCAGCCCCTGCTCCAATCACACCAGCTTTTCAAAACCTGAATAAAGTGCCGGGTTTTGAAAAGCCATCCGGACGCCCAGACATGTCCAGGGAAATCCAGACATCTGGTAACCCTTCCCATAGGCATCCTGTATAAGAACTTGGGAAGGGTGTGAATAGACTAAATAAAGAGGACTGGGATATTCTTGCCTGTGTTTATTTGTAGAAGCTATTTTTGCTTTTGAAAGGTTTAAGCATCCCCAGCTAAAGAATGACATGGGGACAGGTACCCAAGGTTAACCACAAGGTGGGGACAGGTACAGAGCCTGCAGGGTAAGGATGGGGGCAGAGCCTCTAGAGATGGGACAGAGAAGAAGACAAAGCTTGCGGGGATGGGATGTGGATTGGGACAGGAGCAATCTTTGTCCCCTTAAACAGGCTATACCAACTAGATGGAACAGTATCTATAAAATGCTAGTATCAATATTTAAAAGCTTAACACAACTTAGACAACTGGCATCTGAATTCAATGATTTTCAAAAATCTGCAAAAGCTGCTTTTGGATTTAAATTAACTTCTTTTAAATGACATCATTTGTGTCTTGTCTGCCTCTGATGAAGCAACAAGATTTCTCTCTGCTGATCAGACTCAATCATCATGTGCCCAACTGCTCAAGCATCTTACTGTTACTGCAACAGATTCATCCATCATTGCTGGTATCAAGGAGCATTTCCAACATTTAATAGATAGATATTTTCCTGTTCATCCACTATACAGTGTTGCTTCTCTTCTACACCTATGAAAGACAATCCAGTTATCTTCCTAGATAATGTAGAAGCACAGACGACTGAATCTTGGGAAGGTTGTACCAAAACCAGATCAAAATGGAAGGTTCTATTTGTGATTTATAAATAGTTGTACAGAATATTGTCCTTTTTTATACTTGAATAATAATAAAAAAAATTTAAATATAAAATCATAAGTGTTCGAGGCTAGTGCAAATGAGGACAGAGTCCACGGGGATGAGGATAGAGGCAAGGACAGAGCTCATGGGGACAAGTCAGGGACAGAGACAGAGCCTGCGGGGATGGGGCAGGGATGGGAACAGAGCCTGAGGAGACAAGGACAAACTTTGTCCCCATATCATTCTCTATGACCCCAGCCCAAACTGTCACTTTCCCTTCTGTCCTGCTGGCATTGCTGCAGAGACCAGTTTCCTCCACAAGCCACAGCTAGCTCTGCTGGTTACATCCCTCCAACATGGGAAACTGATTTTGCGTGCCTTCACATTGCTTTTGATGCTGACTACCTCCAACCTTCATCTACAAGGGAACACTACCAAAAGAAAAGAGGGAGGAATTAGAAAAAGAAGAGAAAATGGGGGGTGCTAGATTGGGATGGGGAGCAAAGAGAGAGAGAGAGAGAGAGAGGGAGGGAGGGAGATGAGGTAATGATGGAAGAGAAGAAAAAGAGAGAGAGAGAGAGAGAAAGTGAGAGAAAGTGAATGGCTAATGTTGGTTTGGGGGAGAAGAGACACAGAACAGTAATGATGGGGAGGAGAGATACAGTGAGAGAAAGAATGTGATAATGTTAGATGGGGTAATGCTAGATGGGGGAGAAAGAGAAAGACACAAAGAAAAGTTGAATGGAGGACAAGAGACATGCAGAGAAAGAAAATGGGGTAATGCTGCAGGGGGACAGAAAGACAAAGAAGATGTTGGATAGAAGACAAAATGAAAGAATAAATGAAAGAATGGGAAGTAAGAAGGGGAATGGGAGGGCCAGGGTGAGGGAAAGATATGGAAAACTGTAGGTGAATGAAGAAGAGAGATGGAAGACTGGATAGAATGAATGAATGAAATATGAATGTTCAGAGAGGCTGAAAAATTGGAAATAAAGCTGAAAGAAAAAGATCAGTGTTGGAAATTGTAGTGTTGGAACTTAAAGAAGATAGGAGGAGAGAGTAAAAGAACTGCTGAGTTTGTTATGGTATTTAGGTGGTATATAAAATTAAATAAAATGGTAAACTGTTAACACAAATGAACAGGAGACCCTAGAAAGAGAGCTAAGAGAAGACAGGAAAGATGGTAGAGAGGAAACCTTTGATGGAATTCAAAAAAGTGTGGGATGAACACAGAGGATCGCTAATTAGAATATGAATGAACTAACTTTCACAGTCTGAATCCAGCAAATGATATGGTTTGGTTAGGCTGGAGTGAGCTTCAATGGCCCAGAAATAACAAAGAAAAATACATTTTAATTTAATCATGAAATTGTGATTACAGAGCAGACTGGATGGATCATTCGGGTCTTTATCTATGACAATAACTGGAGACTGGGACCTATACAATTTGGAAAGATTAAAATATCCAGACCACAAATGTAGAGAAAATAATTTTATATTTAATTTAGGGTGAAGTTGTGTTGTAGTGATGTTAGTCCAGTTTAAAGGTTAATAAATCAAAATTAGACAAAAAATAAGATGATACCTTTTTATTGAACAAATTCAACACATTTTTTTGACTAGCTTTCAGAGGCCAAAATCTAATTTGAGTTTGGCCTATGAAAGCTAGTCAAAATGTATTAAATTAGTCCAATAAATTTTATTTGTTAATTTGTAATGTGTCCAATTTTTGAACATGACATCTGTTGTCTTTTTAGTTTGTACAGTGGAAGGAGAGATGCATCACTTTTTCTTTGGTGTGCTATATTCAGAGTCTGAATTTCGGGGGATTCAGTTTAATTTTTGTCTATTTATTTCTATTTTCAGTTTGTGGTTACGTTTTCTATAGTTAATGAGGATCCATCTGTTATTCTGCATTCTGTATTAAGGGCTAGATTCTCAAAACTTACCACGCCTTTAACGATGGTCGCTAAATCAGCTCCATCCAGTTTAGCATGGCAATATTTTATCACATGATTATCAGAACGGCTCACCATGGTCTTTTCCGAGTTTCCTAGCAGCCTCCGACTCTGCCATGCAAATGTATTACAATGAAGTCATAAGTATTAAAATGGTAGTAAAATGGACTCATTAATATTTAAACAAGTACTCTGGGTGAATCTCCATCATTGCCAGGTAATTCTTCAAGCGCGGCATTGGCTTTTGATGACCAAAAATTACCAGCTGGTCTGGAGGTGCCGGAACTGTGAAATGCGTGTCTCAGGCATGTGTTTCTGGCTGTGGCTCATTATAAAAAATTTTTAAAATACACCATTCACATAAATTATAGTAGTACAGTTGTATAATAATTTCTGGGAAAAAAATCCTAAAAGCACGTGTCTCGGGCGCATGTACTAAAGGCATATCTTATGTGCGCTTATTGAAAGCCGACACTTGCACCTACCTTCCTTTCTCTTCCATCCAATAGTTGGGCATACCTATGATTGACACAACAGCTGCATGTGATGCGTGCCTATGACGTGTGTACATATTGTACTCGCAATAAGGCACGCCCACAATATCTGTGCCTACAGCAGAGCTATTTCCTGGCACATGCACATATTTACACCTCTCTCTGTGGACTATTCTGTGCATGTGCTAATTGCTATCACCAGCGACTCATCTCATGTAAATTTGGCAACCCTCCGTGAACCTCATTCACATGCCCGATTCTTCAAGAATGACTTATCTTTTTGAAATTATTACATTTATGGCTGCAACAGGGGCCTTTTGAATTTTACCGGCGATATCAGAGAAACTGGCTCTCAGTTGGCTTATTTAGTTTTCCCAGTAGGTGCTTTGATCGTACTGCCCACTGCAATATGTACAGTGCTATATTTCCCTAGGTAGGCCCTTGTTGTGTGACTCCTGGAAGTTAGTGCTCTATGGTATGGTAGAATTGTTTTATAGGAAGTGACTTCAATAGGGTTTGGTGTTGATTAACCATATGCAACTGCACCAGAGCAACACAGTTGAGGGGTCTGTCAAGTTTCAAGTTTTATTAAAATTTTGATATATAGCAATATCATAAATTCAAAGCGATTTACAATTAAAAACAGGTTCTCAGTTACTAACTACAACAAACACAAACTTTACAGACTTGATCATGATTATATTTTATTGTATTCCTAAGTTAATTTCAGGAATATTCTCCCATTATGTGGACTAGAGATTAAAGGGTAATGTTGTAAGGAATATCCTTCAATGTTTGTAAAATTTTGGTATTTCTTTTTCTCTTTTCTTATTATTATTTGTATAAAATGATAATGATAATGTTTAAAATCGATAAATAAATAAAAAACTAACAACTTTACAGACTTATACATAGGGGAAGTGGTAAGCATAGTAAAGTAAACAACAAAGGTAAGTACAATGGGGGGGTGTAAAAATTTTAAAACTATAATAAAAAAAGAAAAAGAAAATTAAAAAGATTTTTATTTATTTATTTTAATTTTTCGAGGCCCAGGACAAAGGATATGAAAGTTTCTGCAATGAATGGGGTCAAAAACAGAATCCGGTGATTATGTCTCAAAGGCATCCTTATACAACCTAACTATTTTTCTTCCTTAATAAGTGCTGGTAAAGAGTTCCATATTGTGGGCGTGGTAACAGCAAAGATCGTATCTTTTCTTGTATTTATTATACTAAGCGATGGAATTGCTGTAAGGTTTTTGTCCTCTGATCTCAAACTTCTGGTAGGAATATATGGAATAATATACCTTTCTAGAAATGATGGGGCTTTAGTTGTTAATATTTTGAATGTTAATAATGCTATTTTAAAGGTGATTCTGTGGACAACTGGCAGCCAATGAGTTTCTTTGAGAAGAGGAGTTACATGGTCAAATTTTTTCCTATTCATTATAATTTTTATTACAGTGTTTTGAATTAATTGTAGTCAATGGATTTCTTTTAGAGCAATTCCTTTATAGAGTCCCTGTTATATTAAAAAATGACCTGTTGTTCATTAACTTGTGTCACCATGCCACCTCTCACTCTAGCCCTGCTACAGCCCCAAACTCAGTCCCCTTTTGCCTCCCCAAATGACCGGGTCACCGACCACCTATATGTGAATCTCTACTACTGCTTATTTTTTCTTTAGTGTTACCAGATGCACTCTGCACTGTACATTAAGCACACAAGAGACAGTCCCTATTCAAAAGAGCTTACAATCTAATTATGACAGACAAATAGGACAAAAGGGGTGAATGTATACACGCTGCTCAGGTAGGGAACTATAGAGGGAATGACAAACAGATATGGGTGCTTTATAAGTAGGTTGGAGTTAGGACTTAGTGGCTTCAAGAAAGAGGACTTTTAGCATGGATTTGAATATTGCCAGAGACGGTGGTATTCTCTAATGCCTTCTCTGGTTAGGCCTGTCTGGCCTAAGGAAATCACCTCTACTTCACTACTCATCTAGCTGACCATCCAGAGAGGCTGCTGCCCTGCAAGCACCATACATAGGGCTAGATTCACTAAGCAAACCGATCATGTACCGATCGGTTTGCGAGCCCTTTGCGACCAAATTTCCCTCCTGCACTATTCACTAAGGCCTATAGCGATCCGATCCCAATCCTCCCATGCAAATTAATAAAACCCCATGCAAAATAGCCAAGCGATTGATTAACTAGCAATTGCTTGGCTATTTTGAGTCGGGTTTTACTACTAACAAACCTGACTGCTGCAGACCTGTCGGTAACTGAGTTACCGACAGGTCTGCAGGTTTTTTGACAGGGCTGTCTATCATTTTTATTCATTTTTTTCCATGGTACAGATATTTTGTGTGTGTTACACACGCAAAATATCTGCCCCATAAGAAAAAGAATAAAAAACACAGGCAGGCCTGTCAAAAAAATATGTATCCCCTCACAAAAATGCGCCCCCCCAAACACGGCCACCCCCCCAACCGGCACGGCCCAACCCCAGCACCAAAAATTTGGGAGCAAGAGGGATGCTCAGTCCCTCCTGCTCCTAGGCCTCCCACCCTCTGGCCCACCCCATGTCGGCCCAGGCCGTCGGGCCTGGCCCACTCACCTGCTTCTTCCGACAAGGATCGCCGCCATCTTCGGGAGCAGGAGTAAAGTGGCCAATCAGGGACTTCCTTAGACTCCTCCCTAAGGAAGTCCCTGATTGGCTGAGGTGCCCCAGGCCCTTCCAAAGGGAGGAACCTGAGCCAATCAGGGCCTTAGGCCTCTCCCCATGCATCAGATGATGTGCTGGGGTGGGGCTACTGGGTGGCGGCCGGTCCGGGAAGCAGGAGCAGGAAAACTTTACTCCTGCTCCCGAAGATCAGTGTAGGAGCAGGAGGGTCCGGGCACCCCTCCTACTCCCAAAGATGGCGGCAATCCTTGTCGGAAGGAGCAGGAGGGACCGGGCACTCCTCCTGCTCCCGAAGATAGCTGCGATCCTTGTTGGAAGGAGCAGGAAGGACTGGGCACCCCTCCTGTTCCCAACTATTTCAAAGGCACCGGGGCCAACCAGGGGTGGGACGGAGGGTGGGAGGCCTAGGAACAGGAGGGACTGAGCACCCCTCCTGCTCCCAACTTTTTGGTGCTGGGTTGGGCCGTGCAGGTCGGGAGGGGGGGGGGCGAGGGCCGTGCTTGGAGGGCCGTGCGATGCCGGTCCCAGGGAGGGAGGGAGAGATCTGAGCAGGGCAGGTAGGAAAGATCGGTGCCTGGGGGGAGGGGGGGTCGAGCAGGGCCGGTGTGTCGTGCCGGTGCCCAATCTCTCTTTTCCCTGCACCTGGACTCTCCTTCTCTCTGCCTCCGTTCCCTGCAGTGCAGGCCCGCTTTAAAACCACAAGCTTGCACTACAGGGAATGGTGGCAGAGAGCAGGAGAATCCGGGAGCAGGCAAGAGAGATCTGGGCTGAGCCCTGACAGCAGTGACAGAAGGCTGCTTCTCCTGTCATTGCTGTCAGGGTGTACGCATGAACGGGGATCGCTCTGGCCGTGGGTAGGGGGCATGCTAACGATCATCCCCATTTGCATGCAGGCCTTTACTGAATTAGTCGGCCGGCATGTAAACAGAAACGGATCATGCACGGTTTGGAGGTTTAGTGAATCCTGGCCATAGCTCTTTCTATACACTTCCTTACGTTTGTACAGAATCTATCCCCTTTTAATTTTAGAGAGTGCCCTCTCGTTCTCCCTGCCTTGGAGAGGGTGAACAACCTGTCTTTATCTATTCCCTTCAGTATCTTGAATGTTTTCTTTTTTTTTTTTTGTAAATCTTTATTGAGATTTCAAACTTTTATAATGTATACAATTGAAGAATCAAAAAACCTGTATGAAAATACATCGTTATCATCACAATTATTATATTAAACAATTTTTTATCCCCTTCTTATCCTTATTATAAACAATAATATTATATCTTATGCTATCAATATAATAAAAAAAATTAATTTTACTCTTCCAAATAAATATTCCACCCCCCACCCTCTCCCTGGATGTGTAAAGGAATCATAACATAATAAAATTAGTCAATGGACCCCAAACCCCATTAAAGGACTTGCTAGTACCTAAACGTTCTGCCATCATCTTTTCATATTGTACCCTTCTCCTTCCTTTTTATCCTCAAGGGCATTATAATTATTTCCTTCCAAAATATATTTATGTAATTTCCACCAAAGTTTAATAAATATTGGAGCACATCCAAGCAGAGGGTAGGAGTGAAGGGCCACTATTCGGACTGGAGGAGGGTCACGAGTGGTGTTCCGCAGGGGTTGGTACTCGGACTGCTGCTGTTCAGTGTATTTATAAATGATCTAGAAACAGGGACAAAGTGCAAAGTTATAAAATTCGCAGACGACACCAAACTATTTAGTGGGGCTAGGACTAAAGAGGACTGCGAAGATTTACAAAGGGACCAGAACAAACTAGGAGAGTGGGCGACGAGATGGCAGATGAAGTTCAATGTAGAGAAATGTAAAGTCTTGCATGTAGGAAACAGAAACCTGAAGTACAGCTATACGATGGGAGGTCTGTTATTGTATGAGAGTACTCAAGAAAGGGACTTGGGGGTAATAGTGGACAAGACAATGAAGCCGTTGGCACAGTGCACAGCGGCCGCTAAGAAGGGGAATAGAATGCTAGGTACTATCAAGAAAGGTATTACAACTAGAACGAAAGAAGTTATCCTGCCGTTGTATCGGGCGATGGTGCGCCCGCACCTGGAGTACTGCTTCCAATATTGGTTGCTGTATCTTAAGAAGGATATGGCGATACTCGAGAGGGTTCAGAAAAGAGTGACACATTTGATAAAAGGTATGGAAAACCTATCATACGCTGAAAGATTGGAGAAACTGGGGCTCTTTTCCCTGGAGAAGCGGAGACTTAGAGGGGACATGATAGAGACTTACAAGATCATGAAGGGCATAGAGAAAGTGGAGGGGGACAGATTCTTCAAACTTTCAAGAACGAGAGGCCATTTGGAAAAATTAAGAGGGGACAGATTCAGAACCAATGCTAGGAAGTTCTTCTTCACCCAAAGAGTGGTGGACACCTGGAATGCACTCCCAGAGGGTGTGATAGGACAGAGTACGGTATTGGGGTTCAATAAGGGATTGGACAATTTCCTGAAGGAAAAGGGGTTAGAAGGGTATGGATAGAGGATTACTATACAGGTCCTGGACCTGTTGGGCCGCTGCGTGAGTGGACTGCTGGGCACGATGGACCTCAGGTCTGACCCAGCGGAGGCACTGCTTATATTCTTATGTAATATACACATTATTAATCAACGTGAATAGGAGGAGGACTCCAAAAACTTTCTCTTTCTATATCTAGGAGAAGTTTTATGCTACAGAACTATGGTATAAATGTCCAAATTCTGTGGCAATTAATTCCTTCTCCCTTCCTCTGTTGATTGTTTTATTCTCAGTGCTCTTGTTTTTCTTTTAATTCATTTGTTGCTAATGAATATCAAGCTCTTTTCATAATCCTTTATTTCTTTTGGTTGTTGTTATTTTTTTGTTAGTATATTAAAAATGTATGATAGTTCTTAAATTAGGGAGATCATTTCAGAAGGCTTGTGCACCATTGCTACATCAGTGGTGAGAGCACCTCAAGTTCATTGTGTGGATGGAGAAACTGATTGATATTAGTCTTCAGAGATTTTGTACAGATGCTGAGGAATGGTCTAAGTTGGGTTAATATTAGTTGGGGAAGGGAGGAAGGGGCTAGGGAGGGTCTTTAGAGTGGTTTGAACCAATATATTAACACTCCCCCCTTTTATCAAGCTGAACTAGAGGTTTTTAGAGTGGGTTGGCGCAGTAAGTGCTCCAATGCTCACAGGAATTCTATGAGCATCGGAGCATTTACTGTGCCAGCTCGCTCTAAAAACTTCTAGCGCAGCTTGATGAAAGGGGCTCCAAATATTTATAAGTATTTTGTCAGTTGTATTTGTTGCTGAAATTTCAATAAATAATTCCAATTTTTTTTAAATGGCTGTTCATTCTATATGTACTGCAGACAACATGTATATTTCCCTTTATCCTTATATGTATTTTACAAAACACTCTGCATTCACCAAGCTTTTTGTAAAATACTCAGGAAATTGTACACATCCTGACTTAGGCATCCCTTTAGAGAACCTAGGCAACATTATATATTGTCAACTATGTTTATGTTATTGGTTTGTCTGTCTGTTTCTCAATGATGCTAATGACGCAAGCAGGGTCTAGTGCAGACATGGGCAACTCCAGTCCTCAAGGGCCGTAATCCAGTCGGGTTTTTAGGATTTCCCCAATAAATATGCATTGAAAGCAGTGCATGCAAATAGATCTCATGCATATTCATTGGGGAAATCCTGAAAACCTGACTGGATTACAGCCCTCGAGGACCGGAGTTGCCCATGGCTGATCTAGATCCATGTCTCTCAAACTTTGTGCCATGGCACAGTGGTGTGCCCCAAAGAGATTCCGGGTGTGCCACAAGAGATTCCAGAATTTTACTTTATTTTTTAAAATTCCCTTCTTAAATATACACTACAATAGATAACATGTACATTGTATATGCAAGTCTGTCAATGTTATGAGCCCAGACAAGCATCATTCTTTGACGTGATTGGTCCTTGAAAACTAACGCCAGGTAATTTTATTGTTAATGCAGTAGTTATCCTAACTTGAGCAACAAAATTATCCAATTTTTCTTTGCAAACTTGAATTTCTAGCTCTGACAGAAATTAAATCGAAAAAAAAAAAGAGAACAGCAGCAGATGATGGATGAAATGCATGTTTTCTTGTTGACTATCGAGCCACATTTTGAGTTCATTTGCACTCAAAAACAAGCACATCCATTGCATTGATTCGCAATTCTATTCTATCTACTTTAGTTTCACCTTTGTTACAATTGCCTATACATAGCTTAAAGAACTTTAAATAAATAACTCTCAAATTTTAATTTTTTGTTGGTTTTGCAATTTTATAATTTCAGTTATAATGTGCCATGAAAAACATTTGCTCCATTTAGTGTGTCACAGCTAAAAAAAGTTTGAGAGACACTGACTAGAAGTATTTGGTGAATTAATAGCATAGGCTATGTACACTGCTCCAAAGCACTAGGTTTGCATCAGGTAGGTGGCAGTTTTTGTGAAGTCTCCTCTTTCCTCTATATTATTTTTCAATAACCTATCAAAAAAATTTTAATACTCTGTTGTTGTTGTTTTTTTATTTAATCTTTTTTAAGGGCATCTGAATCCATCATCTTAGAAAGAAATCTCCATCTCTGAAACTCAAGAGGCTACCAGGAAGAAAATTTGTATTACAGCTGAATTTCGCACTTTCCAGAAAAGCACTTTAGGTGTCTGTTACAAGTACTGTACTGTAGCTGTATATTCCAGACCAGCTTTGTTTGTTCCTTACACATTCACAATGTTGCTTCTCGGAGTTATATTCTCTCAGCGGTCAGTCTGTGTCGTGTAGTAACATCATGCCAAGAATCTCTAAAGTGGGACTGCTGTAGTATTTTTAAAGAATTCCACTTCAAATTATAATTCTTATAACTTGCAAACAAAGGAGCCCATTTTGGAACAGAGCACTTTTATATGAATCTGTCACTCTTTTGTCTGCTCTATCTGCTACTGTGATAGACAGAACTTGATGTATACATTGATTAGGACAAACAAATTGATCCAAAAGATTCAACAGCGATGAAAAGAGGGGGAGAAAGTTTTATTTATTACTGGGGCAAGTGGCTTATCAAGATCTTTGATTCTCTTTTATAACACTGTATGTTATAAAAATAAATAAATAAATAACATGCATCAGATGAAATATTTTAAGAGGAATCATACATTTATAGAATGAAATGCATGCACAAAACTCAGTATTTTTTGTTTATAATTTTAATGCATTAACTTACAATGCTTCCACACTCTTTGGAAATTAAAAACCATCAAAAAATATTTCGACCCTCCATCTTTTAGACTACTGGTTCAGTCATTGATCCTATCCTCCTTAGACTACTGCAGTATCATCTATGTGGGTACACCCAAAAAAACCTTGAGAAAATTAAGGATAGTGCAAAACACGGCCGGCCGTCTAATATTCGGACTAAAGAAAAGTGACCACATTAGCCACTATTATAAACTGCTGCACTGATTGCCAATTGAGGCACGGACATTATTCAAGTTTTTCTGTTTTTGCTATAAACTGGTGTGGGGAATGGCCCCAATTTACCTATTACCTCACTTCGAACTCTACACCCCCACAAGGTCAACCAGAAATCGCAACCTCTTTGCCTACCCGAAGATCATAGGTTGCAAATACAGAACCTTTCTGGATAGAACTTTTAAGTTTCAAGCTGCCAGACAGCAAACCTGGCTAGGCAATCTCACCGACAAAACCAGGCAGACCTATGGCACCTTTCGGAAAGAAATCAAGACCGTTCTATTCAATAGATTTATTTCCCAACCAGACAATGCCCCCCCATCTTAAAATCTTTCTCTTTATGTTGATACTACACTTCTTCACAAATGTATTCTTCACAAATGTATTCTGTTCCTCTCTTGACTTTTCATTGTCTTCCTCACTACCTGTATTCTGTAATTCGCTGACCATCCAGCCCCTTTGATGTAAAATGATTAACCTATTTGTAACCTGTAAACACTGATTACTCAGTGACTCCCTATCTGATCTCACCTTGTAATTCGCTGATTGTACAGCTCTCTTTCATTGTAAACCGCCTAGAAGTCGCAAGATTATGGCGGTATAGAAAAATAAAGTTGTTATTATTATTATTATTATTACATGGTCTCTCTTGTTTGTAACTGTTTCCTGGCTTGGTACCTTTAAGTGGGGGGGGGGGGGGGAGGGGATTTTATTTTTTTTCTTTTTGCTGATGCACAGACAGACATAAATAATTTACTGTATTCTCTCTAATACCAGCTCACCTCTAATAATGGCCCATCTGTCTGTTTCAGCATCAAAAACCCTGTAAATTTAATTTTAAAAGCCAAATTTAGATTCTTCCAATAATAGCCCACCTCCCAGAATTTGCAATAACTGGCACTGCTCTCCTCCACTCTTCCCCCCACAATGCCCAGATCCCTTATCTTTTCTTCCAGTTCTGGCACTGGTTCGGTGCTGGGTCATCAGCATGCACTAGCGCAAGTGCTCAAAGTCCTGCAAATGCCATAACAGTGAGGAGAGATATGAAGAGAGACTGGGTGATCTCAGTGGGGGGGAAGAGTGGCAGACAGCAATGCTGATTACTGCAAGGAAGCAGTTTGGAGGAAAGAAATTATGCCTCCATTAATAGCCCACCCTAGACTTCAGAAAACCCATTGTTTCTAACAATAGCCTGGGTGATTATTCAAGAGAATATGGTAATTCCAAACCACCATATCACCATGTTCAAACTAGCATTTATGACATCTACGCTGCATCTTTTAATGCATACCTGCATCCCTCTTCCCCCACTCTTAAAGATTTTTCCATGTGGAAAGCTGTTGTACACATTGGAAAGGACTTTTATGACAGATAGTTTGGGTAAAGTAGAGGCAGACTTGTGATGTATGGACACATTTTATAAATTACATGGGTACATGCATTAAGCACCCGCACACATTTATACAAACCAATGTCCAAGCTACTGGGGCTGGTTCTGGGCAATGATTATTAGGCACCTATTCCATAAAACAAAGTAGACATATACCTTCCTTCAAAGAATATTAGTTAACTGGGCAAGGCATATGCATGCCTAGCATTTAGGTGTGCCCACTGATGCCAGCTGTAGAGCTGGTGTAACTACTCACGCCTAATTGTTTATACTAAAGATTCACATATAACTTATAGGGATCCTTTTACTAAGCTGCAATAAGCACTAACATGTGCTTACTGCAGCTTAAAATGCCTTCCCTTGGGGTGTGCTCAGGTGTTCCACAAAAATTTTGGCATCGGAGCATGCTCTCCTCCACTATAAAATAATTGCTTCCCTTCACTATAAAATAATTTTTAGCCCTGGGGGGTGGAGTCAGGGGCGGAGAGTAGGCATGTTATGCACTAATCAGTGGCTTAGCAAGGGGATGGGGGGGGAGATGCCCTGGGTGCCATCTTGGTGGGGATGCCAGCACCTCTCTGCCCTCCCCATGCCATGCTCGCACCCTCCCTTCCCCCCTCTTTAAATCTTCACCAATGTGAGCAACTTCTCTGGCTTGCTGCTCGCACTGGCCTGGCTCCCCTTTGAAATCGCTTCCTGGTTTTGGGGCCAGAAGTGACATCAAAGGGAAAGCCAATGCCGTCGTGAGCAGGAGGAGAGAGAAGCAGCTCATGCCGGTGAAGATTTAAAGAAGCTCAGGGGAAGGGAGAGCATGAGTGTGGCATGGGGCTGGCAGGGAAGCAGCAGGGAGGGTCGGAGAGGAGGGCGCAGGGTGGCACCTCCTACCCTTGCTATACCACTGGCGACAGAAACAGAAACACAGGCGGGATAGTACGCCTTAGGAAACCAGACAGGAACTATGTAGAAGAGGACTCGGAAAAGGCTAAACTTTTAAACGAATACTTCTGCTCGGTCTTCACCCGCGAGGAGCCGGGATCTGGCCCTCTGCTACAGACGAGGGATTGTTCAGTAGACCCGTTTAGTAGCTTCGAGTTTACGCCAGGCAGTGTCTACTGTGAGCTGTCTAAACTCAAGGTTAACAAAGCGATGGGGCCAGACAACCTGCACCCCAGGGTGCTCAGGGAATTGAGTGATGTCTTGGCGGAACCACTATCCGCGCTCTTCAATCTCTCCCTTAGTACAGGTATAGTCCCGTTGGACTGGAAAACGGCTAACGTCATTCCACTCCATAAAAAAGGTTGCAAAATGGAGGCTGCAAACTATAGACCGGTGAGTCTCACATCAATAGTGAGCAAGCTGATGGAAACTCTAATCAAACATCAATTGGATACGATCATGAACGAGGAGAATCTACGGGATCCCCGTCAACATGGATTTACTATGGGGAGATCCTGCCAATCCAACCTGATCAGCTTCTTTGACTGGGTGACGAGGAAGCTGGATGTTGGGGAGCCCCTGGACATCGTATACTTAGACTTCAGCAAAGCTTTCGATAGCGTACCACACCGCAGGCTGTTGAACAAAATGAGTTCTATAGGATTGGGTGACACTTTGACAAAATGGGTTGAGAACTGGCTTGGAGGCAGGCTTCAGCGAGTGGTGGTGAATGGCACCCCCTCTGAAATGACAGAGGTGATCAGTGGAGTGCCGCAGGGATCGGTCTTGGGCCCGATCCTGTTCAATATCTTTATAAGAGACTTAGCAGAAGGGCTTCGAGGTAAAATAACGTTATTTGCAGATGACGCCAAGCTATGCAATGTAGTAGAAAGGAGTGTAACGATCAAAAACTCAATGTCCGACAATATGACGCACGACCTACTCCTATTGGAGCGCTGGTCTAGGATCTGGCAACTAGGTTTCAATGCCAAAAAATGCAAGGTCATGCACCTTGGCAACCAAAACCCATGCAGAAGTTACACCCTTAATGGCGAGATCCTAGCAAGGACTGTAGCAGAACGGGACTTAGGGGTGATCATCAGTGAAGACATGAAGACTGCCAATCAAGTGGAGCAGGCTTCATCTAAGGCTAGACAAATCATAGGGTGTATACGTAGGGGTTTCGTCAACCATAAGCCTGAAGTCATTATGCCATTGTATAGATCCATGGTGAGACCCCATCTGGAATACTGTGTACAATTCTGGAGGCCTCATTACCGGAAAGATGTGCTGAGACTAGAGTCGGTCCAGCGAATGGCCACCCGGATGGTCTCAGGACTCAAGGACCTCCCATACGAGGAACGGCTGGATAAGTTGCGGCTATACTCACTCGAGGAACGCAGAGAGAGGGGAGACATGATCGAGACGTTCAAATATCTCACGGGCCGCATCAAGGTGGAAGAAGATATCTTCTTTTTCAAAGGTCCCACGACTACAAGAGGGCATCCGTGGAAAATCAGAGGAGGGAAGCTGCACGGTGACACCAGAAAATACTTTTTCACTGAAAGAGTGGTGGATCGCTGGAATGGTCTTCCACTTCAGGTGATTGAGGCCAGCTGCGTGCCGGATTTTAAGACCAAATGGGATCGTCACGTGGGTTCTCTTCACAGAGAAAGGTAGGGGTGGGTCATTAAGGTGGGCAGACTAGATGGGCCGTGGCCCTTATCTGCCGTCTATTTCTATGTTTCTATGTTTCTATGCTAACCGATTTGCACATGAACCCTTAAGGTGAGCCCTAATCACCTACAAAATAGGTGTTGATAAGTGCTTATGGGCTAATGGGAAAATTAGTGCGTGGCCATTAATTAAAAAAATAGAAAAAGTGACCATTTTACCCATGCAGTAAAAATGGCTTAATGCTTAGGAATGACCCTTGTAAGTGCGCATGTGGCGTGTGTCTGTTTAATAATATTGCCCCAATATCATTTATATTGCCTTTATTAAATAAGCTTTTTTGGATTTCCCAGACAGATGTTCTGCTATAAAATGCTATAAAATTTTGAATAGACATCTAAAAGTCTGATGTCTATTCAAAATAGGGCCAGAAAAAAATTCTACTGACACAATAAATCTTGAAACTGAATAATTCTTTCTTTTTTGAGCATCATTAAAATACCAAAAGTGACAATATTAAAGAATAATTTCACACAGTGAGGCAAGTTACATGCCTTAAAAGGCTAAATCAGCTAATCAGACTTACTCATATGGGTTATACCAAAATATTATGGTGGTTATTTTAGAAGTCCTATTTGTAATTTAAATGTGTGTAAACCGGAATTTAGATATGTATATCACAGACATGTCTAATCCCAAATTTAGAAAACTTCAATTATACATATCCAAATCACAAATATATGCATATTGCAAGGGGCATGGTCACAGTTCCCTCCAAGTTGAGCAGAATTCCTCCAACCTCATTGCTACCAGTGGGTGGCAGTGTTTCAATACTGTTTCAGGAGTGTCAACCAAGAAGCAGGGTCATTTCTCCTGTTTGCTAAGTCTCAAATAAATTTTATGAAGACTGTGAAGAGAGCGAATTTCTCTTGATTGTTTTCTTTATACTTCATGCCACATAATGACCATTTCTATTTTATATCATATAGTAGCATTACTACAATATCACTTATGCCCCAAGATGTGTCACAGTAGGAGATCCCTGGGTGATTTGACTTAGCATTGATTGCTTCCAGATCTTGGAGTAGGTCTCCTAATTGTTGTAGCTTAGAACATAACATAAACATAAAAGTTACCATACTAGGACAGACGAAAGATTCATCAAGCCCAATATTCTGTTTCCAACAGTGACCAATCCAGGACACAGGTACTTGGCAATATCCCAAAAGAGTAAAGCAGATTTTATTTTGCGTATCCTAGAAAAAAAGCATTGTGTTCTCCCAAATCCATCTTAATAATGGTTTATGGACTTTTCTTTTAGGAAATTATCAAAACCGTTTTTTTTTGTTTTGTTTTGTTTTTTAAACCTTGCTAACTAACTGCTTTCACCACAGTCTCTGGTAACAAGTTCCAGAGTTTAATTACAGGTTGAGTGAAAAAATATTTTCTCTAGATGCAAATGAAAATTATAGCTAATTAACTCCAATTATTGATTGTTAGCACCTTGTTAATTAATTTGCACATGCATCTGTCCTGTGTGCTCAAATATTGGTGCGCAATTTTTGGCAACCTGTATAGAATCCGGGGGGGATAATGTTTTTATAAAATCACTCTCATTATGTGCATAAGTTGTTTGTGTGTACATTTTGCCCTTATGAGAGGGAAGGGGTAGAGATTCCATTCCGGAATTTTGAATTTACCACCAGCAGCGTCTACCAAGAACTATCAAGGCTCAAAGTGAACAAAGCCATGGGACCGGATAAACTGCACCCCAGAGTGCTTAGGGAATTGAGAGATGTCCTGGCTGAGCCGTTAACTGCGCTCTTCAATCTTTCCCTAAGCACGGGAAAAGTCCCATTGGACTGGAAAACAGCTAATGTCATTCCACTCTACAAAAAGGGATGCAGGTCAGAGACTGCAAATTACAGACCGGTAAGTCTCATATCAATAGCGTGTAAACTTATGGAAACATTGATTAAACACAAATTAGATACGATTCTGAACGACAAGAGGCTAAGGGATCCCCACCAGCATGGATTTACAAAGGGAAGGTCCTGCCAATCCAATCTAATCAGTTTCTTTGACTGGGTAACAAAAAAGCTAGATAAGGGAGAGTCCCTGGATATCATGTATTTGTACTTCAGTAAGACTTTTGATAGTGTCCCACACATAGATTACATAGAGTATGACGGCAGAAAAGGGCCGACGGCCCTACAAGTCTGCCCACTCAAAGAACCCTCCCCTTAAAAGAACCCTCTCCCTAAGCATTTCCCCGGAGTGAACCCACATGTTTATCCCATCATCTCTTTTTTTTAAAAATTGTATTTACGTTTATTGTTTTTACCCTTCCCCCCCCTTACATATAATATTGTATTGGTAATGAATATTATGTTTGTTAGTTTTATAATGTTTTTTTTTTTTTTTTATAATTTTGGAACTTGTGTAATTCGCATTGGATTTGGACTATGCGAGGTAATCAAAATACTAAATAAACTTGAAACTTGAAGTCGAGCACATTGCTGGCTTCGACTACCTGACGTGGAAGACCATTCCAACGATCAACCACCTTTTCAGTGAAGAAGTACTTCCTGATGTCACCATGAAGTATCCCACCCTTGAGTTTGAGTGGATGCCCTCTTGTTGCCGTGGTACCTGTAAGGAAAAAGATATCTTCTTCCACCTTAGCACGGCCTGTAAGATATTTGAACATCTCTATCATGTCTCCCCTCTCCCTGCGTTCCTCGAGAGAATATAATTGCAGCCTGCTTAGACATTCTTCATATGGGAGATCCTTGAGTCCTGAGATTATTATACAAGATGAGACTAGTTCGTTGGGACTAGGAGAAACATTGATTACATGGGTTAAAGACTGGCTCAGTGGCAGACTTCAAAGGGTGGTGGTAAATGGTACTCCCTCCGAAACGTCAGAAGTGATCAGTGGAGTGCCGCAGGGCTCAGTCTTGGGTCCAATCCTATTTAATATGTTCATACGGGACCTGCCTCAGGGACTTCGAGGTAAAATTTCATTATTTGCCGATGACGCTAAACTATGCAACGTAGTGGGCTGAGTTACTGTGCTGACACTATGATGCAGGACCTACTTTTACTGGAACAATGGTCTACTATTTGGCAACTGAGTTTTAATGCCAAAAAGTGTAAGGTGACATTGGATATCCTGGACATACGGATGATTCAACTGGACTCTACAGACCTATATTTTCATTTGTGTATGCTGGACACTATGCTGGACACTTCAGACATATTTTCCCATAGCCAGGCCCAGCCTGTATCTTGCTGTCTGTACACATCTTCAGTTTTTGCAATGCTAACAATGATGTTCTTGTTTCCCTGCTGGGAGGATATCCCTTCAAGGTTCTGCTGAACTGTTATCAGTGCTCTGCTGAACTGTTATCAGTGCTGTATGACTTCATATGCCAGACATCCTAGAAAGCCATAAAACTTTTATAATGAGCAAGGAGCTCTGCTCATGTGGGTGTAACGAGATGAAAGAACTTGGTACCAAACCATGGGTTTCCTGTCTCCCAACCAAGCTATGGGAACCAGACAGCTGGATTGTTGAAAGGTCATCTTTGCCAACTTTTCATCTTTCAAGGACACCAGCTCGAATATGCACAGAATTGTAAAACCTCTAATTAGCAGCTGCATGTCTCCGTGCTGAAAGAAGAAAGTTCAACAACAGTTCTCTGTTTCTGCAAGGCCCCCGGTGGAGGTGAGAGAGGCGTGGACAGAGGGGAGGAGCTAGCTTTACATTATTTCATGTACCAATAGGGAATTACATAACCAGAATTCGGGGATGGACTTTCTTGGAACAAAGGAAGATTTGCTCTGTATAAAAAACACGTGTATTCTAGGTAAAGCCAGAGAGATTCACTTACTTATGCTACGGGGAACTGCTAGCCCCCTGCTAAGCATATGGGTGCACATTCTTCTCTCCATTGCATATTCTGAACTGACAATACATTTTTTATGATATGCCTTTGCTGCTGTAATACTTATAGTTTTTATACTAACAATAAACGAATATTGTCTGTTTTGGAAGATATAATGCCGTCTTGTAGTTATTCCAATGAGGTAAACAAAGCAGCCTTTTACTTCAAAGGTTATGCACCTTGGTAGCGGAAACCCATGCAGAGCTTACACTCTGAATGGTGAGACCTTAACAAGAACTGTTGCAGAACGGGACCTGGAAGTAATCATTAGTGAATATATGAAGACTGCCAATCAAGTGGAGAAAGCTTCATCCAAGGCTAGACAAATGCTGGGATGCATCCGAAGAAGTTTTGTCAGATGAAAGCCTGAAGTGGTAATGCCACTGTACAGGTCCATGGTGAGATCGCATCTGGAATATTGTGTTCAATTTTGGAGGCCACATTATCAAAAGGATGTGCTGAGAATAGTCGGTTCAGCAAATGGCCACTAGGATGGTCTCAGGACTCAAGGATCTCCCATATGAAGAACGTCTAGGTAAGTTGCAGCTATACTCTCTCGAGGAACGCAGAGAGAGGGGAAACATGATAGAGACGTTCAAATATGTTACTGGCCGTATTGAGGTGGAAGAAGACATCCTTTTCCTTACAGGACCTATGGCAACAAGAGGTCATCCGTTAAAAATCAAGGGTGGGAGATTTCATGGTGACATTAGGAAGTATTTCTTCACCGAAAGGGTGGTTGATCGTTGGAATGATCTTCTACTTCAGGTAGTTGAGGCCAGCAATGTGCTCGATTTTAAGAAAAAATGAGATAAACATGTGGGTTCACTTCGAGGAAGTGCTTAGGGGGGAGGGTTCTTCGAGTGGGCAGACTTGGGCTGATGGCCCTTTTCTGCCGTCATACTCTATGTTTCTATATTATAAATGGTGGAGCTCTGGTTGCCACATTGTAAAATGCTAGAGCATTTTTGTGTGCCCACTCCCACTTAGGAAACCTACAGATAATTACTTTCTGCATGATGATAATTAAACATTCCCTCAAAATTTAAACCCAAAATAGTTAACATTAACTATAGTTAAAATGAAAAGTACATGATGCTCCTATAATACAATAATCTGTATATATAAAAACGTGCTACATATAAGCCTTCTTTTACTAGGCCGTGGTAGTGATTTCTACCGCAGCCCGGAGCACTAAATGCTCCAATGTTGACTTGACGCTCATAGAGATTCTATGAGCATCAGAATAGCGTATGAACATTTAGCACTCCAGACCACAGTATCCTTCTATCATAGCTTAGTAAAAGGGAAAAATAATTTGCAGCAGCAGATTTTCTTACCGAAAAATCATTTTTTGCAATATATTTACTTGCTCAAATCATATGTGGATTCCCGATAATATGCGGTATGAAGAAATTTTATTTTAATAGTTTGGTGGTGTCAGAACTTTTACTTCTAACAATACTTCTGTTTTCAGGAAATATGTTTTGCCTCAGTTCTCTTATCCCTCAGAGGGAGGACATAGTCTACTCTATGGGAACTGTTTTAAAAGTAATCAAAAAGTCCCCCCTTTCCAACAAAATTCCACTCAGGCCTAGCTTTAGAAATTCCTGGGGTCTAGCATGTACAAGGCAGGAGCAATCCCTGCCATCGGTCCTGTTCCTTTTGTTAGCACTGGATTCAAAATGTCACCAATGACTCTTAGCTGTAGTCATGCAATTCTGCTGCTAGGGGTCATGCATGCTGCCTTATAAGGGCCTTATTCGTGCTTCTCATTACCCCTTAAGACCTGGCTTTCTAAACAGGCTTTTGCTTCTTTTGTATTTTGATTCACCTCTTCTGCCTCTGGTTTCCCTTAAACTATTTTCTTGCGGCTTTTGGTTTTGGATCATTGTATAAAAAGGAATTTGATTACTATGCTATTCCATGTGTCCCTTCTGTGCCCGTCTTTCCAAACTGTTTCCTGTTATGTTGAATATTTTTTTCCTATTCTTTTTGCTCTATTCTACAACCATTTTAGTATTGTAAACTGCCTGGGTAGTATCCCTGATATGTGGTATAATAAGAAGTAAATAAACTTAAAGATGCTCATTGGATTCCAATTCCCCATTGCGTAAAGTTCAAGATCTTAATTATGGCTTCTCTTGGGGATTTCTACAACTTCTCTGCGAATTTTTTTTTTTTTTTAAATTCCCTGTGTTCCCACTAGAAGATTTTGCTCTCAAGACCAAAACCATCTGGCATGTTCTCCTCTGCCCTCGGCTAGATTAGTCTCTATACAGCAGGTGGCCTTTTTTATTTGACTCCGGCCTTCTAGAATGCCCTTTCATTGATTTTGCTTGCTGAAACAAATTTTTAGAAATTTTAAAAAGGTCTAAAAACTATTGGCCCCACAACCATGCATGAACGAACTAGATAAATCCTTTCCATTTGGTCAGATCCTGGACCAACTGTTCCATAAGGCAGTCATTTGCGTCATCTAGAAACTTTACCTCTGTAGCTTGTCCCAAGGAGGCAGCTACCCAGACGGTAGTGAGGAAATTGAAGTCTCCCCTTATCACATTGATAGCCTTCCTAATTTCTGTTAACATTTCATAGTCTTTCTCTTCATCATGGAATTTCTTTCTCTAGATTCCATACTGCATTTTGTTTCTTGCAGAACTTTTATCCTATTTGACTCTGTCATTCTTTACATTTAGCACCACCACTCTATTTGTTTGGCCCATCTTGTCATTTTGATCTAGTTGTACTCTGGTATCACAGTGTTCCTTTGGTTGTTCTCCTTCCACTAGGCCTCTGAGATATCTTAATTTTTCATTCACTACCATTTATTCTAATGATGCCATTTTGGGGTTTTTTTTTTTTTTCGACATTTCATATACAATACTTAATGGGACACTTGAATTATACTGCAAAAGGGTGTCATGGGCACAGGTCCTCCAGTGGAGAGTCCAGCCTGTAGCAAAGTCCTTTTCAACAGCTTTACTTCAGTTCCTCCACCCTCTTCTTCAGTTTCTAGTCCCATAAACCACCACAGAACACAGCTCTATCCCCTTCTCAGCAGATTAAAAGGGTATTACAATGAGGAAGATATCAGGAGGAGGAATGATGAGGGGGACACTTGGGGGGGGGTGATTTACAATAGATTGCCTGACCCTTTAAAATGCCACCCAAGAGCATCAGGCAACAGCTTAGAGGGTGAATGATTTCAAGCTGTTATTCTTGTACACAGGAATTGCTAACCTGCTGTAGTAGTGTATCTGCTGGGGTGGGAACCTGGGGCAGAGCATCCCCTCCTCCAGGCAGTAGGAAGCTACATGGATTGGTCACGGGGTTGCAGGCTGCCTGTGCGTGGCTGTCTGCTCTGTGGGAAGTTGAAATTGGAGGAGGCAGGGGCTGGTGGAGCTGATGGCTAATATACAGATGGACCACAGACCTGCGATTCCTCCAGCATCCCCAAGCTCCCTGCATCCGGGCTGGATCGCCACCCCAACCTGCCCTTATTTATTTATTTAAAATATTTATTATTCACCTAAAAACTAGGCTACTTACAGTAAAAACATCCAAAATCATTAAACAAAACATTTACAAAGAATCATCAATTCTGCAAATTAGTGACGCCTACAGAAACCTAAGATGCAGTAAAAGCATCATACCTTATTAAGTACCCCTAAAGTATCTCTTTATAAATGTTATTACAATATCATAATTGTATATTTGTTTTCCTTTTTTAATTTAAGGGGCCCTTTTACTAAAGCTTAGTGCATTCTAACAGAATTAGTGCGCAGATTCTATAAACGGTGCCTGAAGTTAGGCACCTAAGCCCAGATTCACTAAAAATAGCAACTCATTCGCTGTTGGCCGATTCTCTGGCCAATTTTTAAACAGCAATTGATTCACTATCAAGTTTACATGCAAATGATTTGCACGCAAACTCACTGACTCAGTTGCACTGGGGAGGGGCCTAAGGCCCCCATTACTGACAGTGGAGGAGCAGGAGGGACTGAGCCTTCCTGCTCCTGACTTAAAGGTACAGGGGATGATGACAGGGGAAGCAAGGCAGAGGGGGTCCGACAGCAGGAGAGAGTGGGCATCCCTTCTGTCATATCAGTTCGGCGGGGGGGGTGGGGAGGGGAGTGGATGGCAGGAGGGAGTGGGCATCCCTCCTGCCATATTCGTGCAGGAGGGGGAGCGTGTGGTGTCATGGCAATTGTCGAGGAAGCGGGGACTGCACGATTGTCGGGGGTTGTTGGGGAGGGCTGTCGGTAGAGGTGGGGGATTTTTAATTTTTTTTTTTTCACTGCAAGTTACATTGGAAGGAGGGGCTCAGCTGGAGGAAGATCCCAGAGCAGGCCTGCGATGTTGCTTCTTTGATTAATGAAGCTTCTAAGACACTGGTAGGCCTGGGATGGGAGGCCGACCCAGTAGGGGAGTCACAGGGGTTTCTTTTTTGGGGGGTTGTCATTTGACCATTGATTGGGAGGGAGGGCAGCTGTTGGACTCCGATTGGGATGGAGGGGGGCTGCTGGCCACATGATCGGGAGGAGAGGTAGGGAGGGTGATTCGCAGCAGTCATCCTTTACTGCGGGAACAAGGCCCTTTTCTGCTCCCGCAGGGCGATGAAAAGCCTTGCTCCCGAACCCGCAGCAAACGGGCCAAATTTTTACCCATTCCTGTGGGTTTGCCATGGCTTATCACAGGAAACAATCACCGAGTCCTTCTCTACTAACAGCCCATACATTAAGAAGCCCAATTTTTAAGACAAAGAATTATTAGAAAGAATACATGCAGACTGAACAGGGACAAAAGAAAAAAAAAAAAAAGAGTACAGTACACCAGTGGCTCATTCAGTCAGGTTATTGTATCTGCATCAGGATAACTGTACAGTGGTGTTCTGGTGATTTGAATTAGTTTTTCTATCTGGCTTTTAGCAGGGAAACATACTGCTACACATTAGAGAATGACATGGGGACCGTTTACCATGGTAAACCATGGTCACCTCAGTAAATCCGCAGGAATGGAGACATTTGCAACTAGTTTACAGCAGGAATGGGGACAAAACCTTTCACCGCCCCGCAGGAATGGGGACAAGACCTTTCACCGCCCCGTGGGAGTGGTGAAAAGTCTTGCTCCTGTAAAAAAATTGCACCTGTGTCAGATTTGGCATCTCCTCCCCAGCTCCTCTTGTGCCTATTTTACCTTCAGGAGCCAGCCATGCCATGATGGAGACAGAAGGAACCCAAAACCAAAGCCTGAGACCAATGTGATTTGAAGAATAAAATTACCAGACAACAAAAGGTAGAAAAAAATAAATTTATTTTATATTTTGTGATTACAATATTTCAGTTCTGAAATATGTATCCTGCTAGAGCTGGTATTAGACATAACTGGGGACTGCAAATCCCAGGCTGAGCTTCTTTAGCTTCCAGATGGCTTAGGGCTCTCTCTCTGACCAGGGGACAGTTGCCCTAGTTGTACTCCCCTATTCCTGCCATGTGTGATTGAAGTATTCTGTTAACTTGATTTTTCTATGTAGCATTCTGTAGTAATTTGGTTTGTTCAGTTTTCATAATAGTGGATGGGATATTTGTGAAAGGGAGGGGAGACAGGGGTTTTGTTGATCCTCGCTGTATATTTGTGTTTATAAAATGACAACTGTATAGAATATTGTCTCTTTTTATACTTTAATAAAATAAATTCAGTATAAAATCATAACTATTAGAGGCTTGTGCAGATGGGATCTGACAGTTTGCAGGGCAGGGATGGGAACCGAGCATGTGGGGCGGGGACCAAGCTTGTGGGGATGGGGCAGGGACGGGGACGAGCTCATGGGGACAGGGCGGGAACGGTAATAAATTTTTTCCCCATGTTATTCTCTACTACAGTGTTCTTCAACCTTTTTACACCTATGGACCGGCGGAAATAAAATAATTATTTCGTGGACCGGCAAACTACTAAGACTGAAATTTTTTTTAAAAAACATCGCCGCCCCGTCCCCGCGAGCTCGGTCCCACAAATCATCTGATCCCATCCGCACAAGCCTCAAATAGTTATGATTTTATATTGAACATATCTTATTAAAGTATAAAAAGAAACAATATTCTATACAATTGTCATTTTATAAATACAAATAATACAGGGCAAAGATCAACAAAACCCCTGTCTCTCCCCTTCACATATAGCCCCTCTACTATCAAGAAAACTGAATAAGCCAAATTATTACAGAATGCTACACAAATATCATGTTACAGAATACCACAGTTACACATGGCAGGAATGGTGTTAGGGGAGTGCAATTAGGGCGACTGCCCCCTGGTCAGAGAGAGCCCTAAGCCAGCTGGAAGCTAAAGAAGCACTGCCTGGGCTTTGCACTCCCCAGTTATGTCTAACATCAGCTCTAGCAAGATACATATTTCAAATCTGATATATTCTAATCACAAGATATAAATAAAATTATTTTTTTTCTACCTTTTGTCGTCTCTGGTTTCTGCTTTCATTGTCTTTTTACTCTCTTCCATCCAGCATCTGCCCTCTGTCTCTTCAGTCCAGCATCTGCCCCTTCCATCCACTGTCTGTCTTTCCCTGCCATCTCTCCTCCTGCCCCCCCCCCCCCAATTTGGTCTGGCATCCATCATCTTCCTTCTGTTCCCCTCATGGTCTGGCATCTCTCTCCTTCCCTACCCCCTGTGGTTTTTAGCATCTCTCTCTTCTCATTTCCTCCATTCAGATCTGATATCGTTCTCTCTTCTCTCTTCCCTTTCCTTTTCTTCTCTGGTCTTCCTTCTCTATTTTCTGCCTCCATCTAAATTAAATTCTTTCTTACTATTTAGTCCTGTTTCCCTCTTTTCACTGAGTCTACCCACAGCTTGTCATCCCTTTCCCTCACCCCATTATGTTACTAACTCTATTTTCTTCCCCCCTTTATTTATCTCCTCCTTCCATCCAGTATGTGTTCTTTCCCCACTTCCATTCAGCATCTGCTCTCCCCTCTCAATTGACATACATCTGCCTTCTGCTCTCTCTCTCTTCTTCTCACTTCCATCATCTGTCCCCTTCTCTCTCTCCTCACTTCCATCATCTGCCCCCTTCTCTCTCCCCCCCCCACTTCCATTATCTGCCACCCTTCCCCTCACCTTTGCGGGTCACTTTCTTTTCCCTGAGGGTGGCTCATGTCAGAGGGGAAGCTTTGGCCGAGCAGAACCGCTTGCAAGGAACAGTGGAACTTACTTGACGTCGATGCCGGGGCCTGTTGCCGTTTGAAGAAAAAAAAAAAAAAGTGGTGAGAGGAAGGGAGACCTTCAGGACAGCTGCTCTTTGCACTCCTTCAGCGGCCCAAAAGTCTTTAGGCTAGTGGCAGCTCTGTGTGCTTTTAACTTCGGCACAGAGCTGCCCCTAAGCAGTAGTTTAGCCGTGGTTTCATGAGGCAGCCTGGGGGGCCTTTGGTAGGTTGGCCCACATCGCATCATCGAAGCGGGCCAGCCTAGCAAAGGCCCCGAGGCTGTCTCATGAAACCGCGGCTAAACTACTGCTTAGGGGCAGCTCTGTCCCAAAGTTAAAAGCACACAGAGCTGCCGCTGCTGGTCTGGAGGTACGGAGACAAAGGCAGGAAGCATACGCGGCAGGAGTCCCGGCACAGCAACGGCAACAGGAAGTTGCAAGTCAGCTGACGCCAGCACCTTTTGTTGCGGTGGGGACCCGAATCCTTCATGACCGGCAAGATTTTTTGCGGACCGACAGCAGTTGAAGAACAGTGCTCTACTATACATGCTTAACTTCCAGCTCATCTTATACCTAAATGAACTCCTGTAGTGACCTCTTGTGGCTGAAAACAGAACATCACAATCCTTTGTAACGAGCTTATTGGTGATCCACTGTCATATAAAAAATATTCATTTGAACCATTTGTTGTTGTTGGTGGGATTTTTTTTCTTTTTTTGGGGGGAGGGGGTTTGTCTTTTTTCATTTAGGGCTCCTTTTACGAAAGTGTGCTAGCGGTTTTATCGCACACATTTTTTAAAGAGGTACGGGGAAAGGGAGGGCGTGAGTGTGGGGAAGAGCAGGGGGGCACCACCTACCTTCGCTATGCCACTTGCCCCAGGTACATTAGTCAGATTGTGAGCCCACCATGAGTACCTGAATGTAAACTATTTAGGCTTTACGAAATGTAAATAAATAAATTCCATAGCAAACTATGGACTTTTTCTCTAGGAACTTGTCCAAACTGTTTTTAAACCAAGATATGCTAACCACTGTTACCACGTCCTCTGACAAAAAGTTTCAGGAAATGGCACACAAAGGAATGCAGAATAGGTCAAAGTGGTAAAAAGAGTGACATAACTTTCCAAAGCATTAAAAAGGGGCAAAAGACACCAAATATCAGTAGCTATTATAGCATTGCTTTGTGGTGGTCCAGAGCAGTTCTGATGTGTAAATAGGTCATCTGATATGACTTCAGGGATAAAAGACTAATCAAACCATCTAGTAACATATTCCCTCTAAATTTTGCTTATGGAAAGAATGGATACCAGGCCATGGGAATTATGTAAGTTTGAAGACCAAATTCCCTTTTTATGCACAACTGATCTTGCTACTTGTAGTGGGGGATACAGCACATCAGTCTCCTCTGCAAGCAGTGAGAGAAGAAAGGGTAGCCAGAGCAGAAAATAGCACTACAAACAGTGTTGTGAACAGTCCAAAGTGCTAAGAGAGGGACAAAACAGCATCACGACATGAACTCAAAGCATACTGAGTTGCTCAGTGTGTGAGTTGCTCTGTGTGTGAAGTTGCTCAGTGTGTATAGTCAAATCATCTAAGCCAGTGGTCTCAAACTCGCGGCCCGGGGGTCACATTCGTCCTGCCAGGTTCTAGTTTGCGACCCACAGTCTGTACTAGTGCTGCCCGCTCTTTTCAGCATCCTCCGGCTTTCCCCCTGGCCTCCCGCTCTTACCTTCAGCTAATTACCACAGCCTGCCGAGAGGATCGCCAGTGCTGTAGTGATCCTTGCAGGCTGCCGTCATCCTCAGCAGCACATTCCCTCTGCTGCGATCCTGCCCCTGACATCAGAGGAAGGGCGGGACTGCAACAGAAGGAACGTGCTGCGGAGGCTGATGGCAGCCTGCAAGGAATGCTACAGCACCGGCAATCCTCTCTGCAGGCTGCGATAATTAGCTGAAACTAAGACCAGGGGGGAAGCTGGAGGATGCTGCAATGAAGGAGGAAACATACAGGCCTTCGGGAGGGGGGATGGGGAAGATTTATAAACTGTAAAGAGTTTTACCTCATGCAAAATTGTCATTTCTTTAATAAGACATTAACTATTTTTTTCCTGTGGCTCTCCAAGTACCTACAAATCCAAAATGCGGCCCTGCAAAGGGTTTGAGTTTGAGACCACTGATCTAAGCCAAGTTTGGAATGTGCATAAGATACGCAACCGGCAGGAGCCCTTGACCCGCCTCCAGGACTCCTTCAAGGAATGGGTGATGGAAAATGTTTTTCTGCTTTCATTGTCATCATTTCTCATGTTGGCAGGGCATGGTTTTCTAGAGCTTCATTCTCATCATATGTGTTGGTTGTCGACAAGCCCAAAGTCCTGAGCAGTGGCATAGTCAGATGACCAATTTTGGGTGGGCACAACATTTTCTCTCCCTGATGTATGTTTAAAAAAAAAAAAAAAAGTTCACTTCTGTAGGTCACTGGAAACAAAACTACGATTTACCCAAGCAGCTTGCAGACAGCCCTAGAGCCTTCCCTCTAATGTAACTTTCTGTTGCCACTTAGGTGGGACCACATAAGATAGAGGGCTTTGGGACTAGCCAAGGGCAGCACATGTGAATATAAGCCAACTGCAGGCATGAAGAGAGTGAATACTGCTGAGAGAAGTTGGTGGATGATGTGCCCATTGAAAAGGCCCTGGGGAGAACACAAAAAGTCTCTCTAGTTTGCAGGGCTTGAGGATCTCCACCTGAGTGCGTAATGTATTTAGCTACAGTGTGGGCTGGAGGGAAAGCTTCAGAGCCGATAGATTGACAGTGAAATTGACTTCGCTTCATGGAGAGACGGTAGAAGCTAGCTGGGGAGTGATGGGGTGATAAATGCTGGCTCAGGGGGATAAGTAAGAGTGTAAGAAATGTTGGCTGGAAGGAGACAGGAATGAGAGAGATGCTGGCTGGGAGTGGGGAGTACAGGGATGAGATGCTAACTGGGGGGGTATACAGCTGGATGGGGGTACATTGATTAGAGATGCTGGCTGGAGGTGGATGGTGCAGGGATGAGATACTGACTGAGGGATGTACAGCTGGCTGGGAGGTACAGAGATAAGAGAGATGCTGACTGGGAAGTGGTACAGGCATGAGAGACAGGGATGAGTGAGAGATGCAGATGATGGGGTAAGGGGGAGATGCTGGCTCAGAAGTGGAAGATCCAACACACCAAGAAGAACATAACATAGAGAAGAGATTCTAGATGGGGACTGAGTGTAAACAGAGGAACACTGAAGTAATGCTGGACACAGAGAGGGATAGACATGGAGAAGAATGCTTGATGGGGAGAGAGAATTGAGACAGGGGCATAAAAGGACAGCTAGGCCCAGGTACATTGCTTGAAAAGGGGTGATTCTGACAGAAGGATGATGGAAGCAGGGGAATGGAGAGGAACACAGAGGAGAGAAGCTTAGAATAGAGACGGGAGGGGACAGATGCTAGTCAGATGGGGACAAAGTGGAAAATAGGTGATCCTAGGAAGACAATTAAAAAAAACAAAGAAAAGCAGAAAAGGGAATCTGGGGCCTAAGTGAATAGACTGGGCATCCTTCCTGCCAGATGTCTAGGGGGGAGGAGGGTTCCAGCAGGAGGAACTGGGCATCCCTCCTGCCGGGGGATGTTTCAGGGGGATGGGAGTGATGGCAGGAGGAATAGGACACTCCTGCCGCAGACATTCGGGGGTGGGGGCTTTGGGGGTTCCGGCAGGGGGGACTGGTCTTCCCTCCTGCTAGTCATCTTTGCAGGGGAGGGGGGGGGGGGACACAGGTTCCCTGCCGCAGCCACTATATTGATCAGGGCAGGAAGATTCCCTTGCTGCAATCAGCTCAGCAGAAACCCGATTCTCTAACCGGTGCCTGTGAAATGGACGCCGGTTAGAGAATTGTGGTGTTTAGACAGGCTTAGGCGTCTGTCCGTGAGGACAGACACAATTCTATATAGGACACATGTTTGCAATTCTCTAAAGCCGCTTAGGCGGCTTATGAGACTGGGCATCCTATACAGAATCTGGCCCATTATCTCCAGAAGTTTGAAGAGCTTTTAATTTTGGGAAGGACTTTTACGTTAAGTGCTTGTTTTTATTGTGTTTTTCCTGAATGTTTTGTATTTGAGTTTTGGTCTTTTGTACACGATTATGGACTGTTTGGGATATGTGCAATGTATAAATAAACAGTTTGTATTTTTATGACGTATTTGTTTGATAAATTAAAGGTGTTTCCAGCGGCAATTGTTTGGGCTACTTTTTGGTCTACTCCAACGCAAGTTGGGCTACTTTTTGCCATGAGTTGAGCTGGAAATATTTTTGTGTTAACAAATTATACGAGAACACACAACATATAATATGTTCGTATAATGATTCTAAATGTTGTGTGATCGTGGCACCTAGGTACCCCCCCCCTCTTCAAACCCAGCTTGCACTTAAAAAGAGAGAGAAAAAGCCTCTTTTAGGTGCATACTGGGTTTGAAGCAGTATAATGTAGCAGTATAGAACCAAAAGGTACAAATCAAAACTGCAAAAGGGCAAAGTTACCCGGAGGCATGTTCAAGGGACTTAGCTGACAAAAGATGACTTGAGCTCCAATGCTGTCACGTCTTCTCCAATCTGGGAAGATTAGAGAAGACGTGACAGCGTTGGAGCTCAAGTAATTCAAACATTGGATCCAGTTAGAATTCGTTCTAGTACTATCTTAAAATTATATTAGCACTTTATAACTTATTGGAAATTTTAAAACTGATTTTAATAATATTTATTGGATAAGTGCAATAAATATACATATATATGCACTTTAAAAATGAGTTATTTATTTGTAACACCTAATCTGAATTTTAACACACATCTAGTTCTAGCCAGGTTCTCTTAAATAATCAATTACCATGTTTCCCCAAAAATAAGACCGGTCTTATATTAATTTTGGCTCCCAAAAATGCATTAGGGCTTATTTTCGGGGATGTCTTATTTTTTTTTCATGTACAACAATCATCTCTCCTTTCCACTCCTCCACCCCAATTCTTCATCTTTCCTTTCTCCCCAGGTGCTGCATCTTTCCTCCCCTCTCACCCATTCCTTTGTGCAGCATATTTCTATCTGGACGTAGGTACAACGAGCGAGGTGATTAAATTTGCGGATGATACAAAGTTATTCAGAGTAGTGAAGATGCAGGGGGATTGCGAAGATCTGCAACGTGACATAATCAGGCTCAAGGAATGGGCATTAGCATGGCAGATGAGATTCAATGTGGATAAGTGTAAAGTGATGCATGTCGGTAACAAAAATCTCATGTACGAATACAGGGCAGTACTTGGAGAGACCTTCCAGGAAAGGTACTTGGGAGTTCTGATTGACAAGTCGATGAAACCATCTGCGCAATGTGTGATGGCGGAGAAAAGGGCGAACAGAATGCTAGGAGTGATAAAGAAGGGGGATGACGAACAGATCAGAGAAGGTTATCATGCCACTGTACCAGGCCATGGTGCGCCCTCACCTGGAATACTGTGTACAGCACTGGTCGCCATACATGAAGAAGGACATGGTACTATTCGAAAGGACATAGTACTACTCGAAAGAGAAGAGCGGCCAAGATGGTTAAGGGGTTGGAAGAGCTGCCGTACAGCGAAAGATTAGAGAAACTGGGCCTGTTCTCCCTTGAACAGAGGAGATCGAGAGGGGATTTGATTGAAACATTCAAGGTACTGAAGGGGATAGACTTAGTAGACAAGGATAGGTTATTCACCCTCTCCAGGGTAGGGAGAACGAGAGGGCACTCTCTAAAGTTGAAAGGGGATAGATTCCATACGAACGTAAGGAAGTTCTTCTTCACCCAGAGACTGGTAGAAAACTGGAATGCTCTTCCGGAGTCTGTCATAGGGTAAAACACCCTCCAGGGATTCAAGACAAAGTTAGACAAGTTCCTGCTGAACAAGAACGTGCGCTGGTAGGGCTAGTCTCAGTTAGGGCACTGGTCTTTGAACAGAGAGCTGCCGCATGAGCGGACTGCTCGGCATGATGGATCGCTGGTCTGACC